>NC_137060.1:23173598-23263598 GCF_032717465.1 Coenobita brevimanus | reverse complement strand
CTCCTCCCTTCCTTCTTTCCTTCTCTCCCTCCTCCTTCTTTCCATTGTGTCCTCCCTCCTCCTTTCCTCCCTCGTTCCCTCTTTATTGCTTCCTTCCTCTTCACTAATCTCCCCTCTACTTCCTCTTTCATCCATCATTGCTTTTTCTTCCTCCATTTCCTCCCTTCCTCTCCTCCTTTTCTTATTTTCGTTCCTTCCCTCCCCCGTTCCTCTCCCTCTCTCTCTCTCTCTCTCTCTCTCTCTCTCCTCAGCTGTGTGACATGTCTCATGGATTCAATACACGTTCTCGATTTATCTTTCAATTTTCCTTCCTTCCTTTCCTCTCTCTCTCTCTCTCTCTCTCTCTCTCCAATATAAATAATTAATGAACATCTTCTCCCCCTGTCACATATACAACAATAAAACCCCTTACACACTGAAATATAAAAAGCTCACAAAATACACACGATTTTTACTAGAATTCTCAGACGATTTTTTTCAACTGAGAATCTCCTTGGTACTTAGTGAGAATTGAAAGGCCATACCAAAATAACCCCTTCCGTTCGAGGACGTATTCTTGCTCACGACATACAGCGTAGGAGAGAGAGATTTTTCCAAATCATCTTTTTTTTTTTTTTTTAAATACTTTTTTCATCTTCACTTGGTCTAGATTTTTCGTCCTTCTGCAGCTTATTTCACGTACCTCAGAAACAGACAGTGCTACAGCTCTACATCCTTCCCATGGCACTTCTTTGTGACTAGCATCGTATTCTAATGTTGACCTATTGTCACAACTCCCCCCCCTCTCTCTCTCTCTCTCTCTCTCACACACACACACACACACATTCATGACCCTTCCCTCTCTCCCCTGTTAGTCTCTCTCCCAGTTATGCCTTAATTCAGTTTCTCTTTCCCTCTGTTCTTTCAGTATTTTACCTCCATTTTCTCTATCAGTCAGTCAATCTATTTATCTGTCTATCTATCCATCTATCTATTTCTTTATGTCTTTTTATCTATTGATCCTTAATTTCTCCTTTCCTCAGTTCTCTCTCTCTCTCTCTCTCTAACTTGCTTAATTAGTAAGTTTCTCCATTAATATAAAGTCTACCAAATAAGAACCGTAAATACTGTACTTGGTTTGCTAATCTCTCTCTCTCTCTCTCTCTCTCTCTCTCTCTCTCTCTAATCCAGCTTCCTGCAACTCGCCAATCTCTCTTTCTTCTTCCGACTCCAGTCCATTTCTGTCATTCACGTCCACTTTATGTTGCTGAATTGACTCTCTCTCTCTCTCTCTCTCTTTTTCCCTCCTTGCTATTCCTCCTTATCTTTTTCATCCTCTTCTCTTTCTCATCCCTTATTCCTGTTCAGTATCTTGTTAATCTAAACTCATTATTAATATTCATTTCGTTCTCTTCTCTTTTTCTTTTTCCCCTTTCCTCTCTTCTCTCTCTCTCTCTCTCTCTCTCTCTCTCTCTCTCCATCTTCCCTTCCCTTCCCTTCCCCTTCCTATCTTCTTTCTCTTCCACGTTTCTTTTTTCTCTCTCCCTCTTTCCTCCCCTTCTCTTCAAATCCTATTCATTCCATTTGTTCCCTGCAATAGTGAAACTTAGATTCTCTCTCTCTCTCTCTCTCTCTCTCTCTCTCTCTCTCTCTCCACTTCGTTTATTTGACAGTACATGTGTGGATATGTGTGTGCTTGTTTAGGTATGTGTGTGCGCGTATGTGCTGTATGTGTGTATGTGTTGTATGTGTGCATGTATGAATATATATTTCATGTATTGGCAGGTGAAGCAGGAGGTGAGAGGGAAATAAATCGCTGGAAACGTCATATAAATAACAAAACCTGACTCAAGCACGATATAGTCAAGAACAAATAGGAAAAATATCGAGAACTTGAGAAAAACACACACTAAAACACATCGTCACCCTCGTAAACAAACAGCCTAAGTTATTTCCCGGGGATTTCTGGATTTTTCCCTACATCAGTTCTTCATCACGTGGCGCACATACTGACATAGATACCTGTGCCAGATCTAGGGTGTGAGTGGTCTAAAATGAGCCTCAAGTTTCTGCCTAAGTCACTGAAAATTAAGAAAATGATTTTTTTTTTTCGATTTCCTGATAGGTAGAAAAAATGGCAGGCAGTTTCTTTATGAGGGTGACGATATACTACCTTCACCTTAACTTGACACAGATTTTCGTCCTTTTGCATCTTATTTCACGTAGCTCAGTGGCAGAGAAAAGACAACACTGCGGTTCTACCTCTTTCACAGTACTTCGTGACTAGCATCATCTGTTAGTGTTATTCTGCTGCTACAACTCAGCATTCCACATGAGGAGATGGCAGTTTTAGGCCAAGTTAGAGTAAAAGGAGTATAGACCACCAGGACTGAAAGATTTGTATGAAGACAAGAGTAAACTATAACAGACATATTCTTACTTGCAATAAAAAAAGGGGCATAAACTGAAATAGACAAAGAGGAGAGATACAGATATAAACAGAGGCATATAAAGACAGAGACAGACAGGTACATATAAATACAAAAATAGATACATGCAAAAAAAAAAAAAAAAGACGCACACATACAGAAACGCACAGCCCGCCTGACAACGAAACACACACACACACACACACACACACACACACACACACACACACACACACACACACACACACACACACACAAAGATACGGACAGACAGACAGGAATCAAAACATAACACGCTTCACCATAGAAAAAAAATCACACACACATCAACTAAATGGGAAAAAAATGAAAGGACTAAATGAATGCCTTGGTCGGTCTGCCTTTCAATTAAAAGGTATGATGAAAAACGAGGCCAGGAATGTGAGATAGCTTTAATATGTGAGAGAGACATGTGAGTCAGTTTTATATTGGTATGGCTTTTGTATCCTCCGCAGTGTGTGTGTGTGTGTGTGTGTGTGTGTGTGTGTGTGTGTGTGTGTGTGTGTGTGTGTGTGTGTGTGTCGCGATTTTTACAGTCAAAAGCATTTCTGCGATTTATATAAACTGTTTACAGTATTTCAAAGCGTTTCTGACATTTCAATATTTATTTGATGCTTTCCTGTGAGGCAGACGTAAGTGACGAGAGAGAGAGAGAGAGAGAGAGAGAGAGAGAGAGAGAGAGAGAGAGAGAGAGAGGGAGAGAGAGAGAGAGGGCGGCAGTCAGTATGGTGAAGGGCGTTGGTGTGGAAAAAGGAAATTGGTTGTCCTTCTCGTCGGAGGGTCTTGGTCCGGCCTGGGTTAAAGGGTGGGTTGGCTTGGGTTGGGTTGGGGTAGGTTGGGCAAGGTTGCGTTGGCTTGGCTTGGCTTGGGTTGGGTTACGGAATGTTGGGTTTGGCTGGGTTAGGTTAGGTAGGGTCGGGGTGGGTAGAGTTAGGGAAAGTTGGACTGATCTGAGTTGAGTTGGACTGGGTTGGGTTAGGCTGGGTTGGGATGGATTATGTTGAACTGAGCTGGTTAGGGAAAGAATTGCTATTTATACCTTTTTCATGTGTGTGTGTGTGTGTTTTTCTTTTAACACTCACAAACCTTCCACTAAGTAAAGTTTGAGGATAACGAAAAACATATGTCGTAAAGAAGGGGATGTAATAATGAAGTTACCTATTTCAGTATATTATAAAAATGATTTTCTTTTAACGCTATGTGCTGCTTCATGTTTCTTTTTCTATGCCACTTCCTTGACTTTCCATTACGAGTAAAAGTCAAGTAATTTTTTTTAGGAAAGCGGAACGAACGAGGGTAAAACATAACACTGGCTTTTTATGATAATGATGATGATGATGATGATGATGATTATGATGATGACGACGACGGCGACAACGATGATGATGATGATGAAGATGATGATGATGATGTACCCAGCTCCCAAACCTAATTCCAAATGCACAGAATACCAAGACAAATGGAGCGAGGAGGAAGAGAGAGAAATGAAATAGGAAATAATAAAAAACAAAAAAAAACAACTGCACCAACTCCAACATTTCACCAACTGGAAATCAAAAACAGGAAGTGAAGTCATATTCTCTCTCTCTCTCTCTTTCTCTCTCTCTCTCTCTCTCTCGCTCTCTCTCTCTCTGTCCATTGTAATAGCATTAGATGTTAACATCATTAGGTTTGTGGAGGATTAGGGGCTGCTTATGCCATTAATGTTGTGCTCTCTCTCTCTCTCTCTCTCTCTCTCATTTCGCCTTCACTGTTAACTTTTACTCACTCTCACCCCCAACACCCATTGCCTCTCCCTCTCTCTTCTCTCTAATTTCTCTCTCCTGCTCTCTGATTTCTCTCTTCTCTGTCTCTAATTTTACCTTCACCATTAGCACCCCTCTCATCCTCCCTAACCCTCTCCCTCGCCCTCTCTCTCTTGTCCCTTCCCATGCACAGTCATCTGCTTCCCTCTTTTCTATATATTTTTGTCTGTCACTGTCTATCTGTTTCTACCACTGCGTCTAACAAATCTGTGTATCTATCATATATCTGCCTCTATTCCTGCTTCTATATATTTCGCTAATTATTTGTCTAGATCAATTTCTATCACTTGTTTCTTACTCTCATTTACACCTATCATTATTTCAGTCTACTGTATATGCATCTTTCTGTATCAATCTATCTATGTCTGTCTATCTATCTATCTATCTATCTATCTCGCCTCCCACTCACTCTCCCTGCCCACTCATCCCCCACTCACCATACTAACACTGACAAGTGTTTTATCAATATTCTATCACAACACTTTACCTTTTATGTACCTCCCACTCCAAAACCACTTTAACTATTTATCTATCTGGTTGGTTATCAGTCTATCAGTCTCTCTCTCTCTCTCTCTCTCTCTCTCTCTCTCTCGCTTCCCAGTTCCATCTCTCCATCAGTTTGCCAGTACACCCTGCTAACCTCCCCTCCCCCTCTCTCTCTCAAACTGCCACTACACCCTGCTAACCATCCTCCCTTCCCACCCTCACAGGCATCATCCTGGTGTGTTGGGCGGCTGGAACGTTGGTAGGACTTATGCCCGTCATGGGGTGGGCAGAGGAACAGAAAGGGGCGTGCATTTTCGTCAAGGTAACTATCTAACTGTGAATTTTATACTGTTAGATGCTGTTAGATATCACACTGTTTGGATTTTTAATGTTAGATAATATACTGTTAGGAAAATTACTGTTTGGTTTGATGCTGTTACGGACTGAGATAATTATTTACTTATAGAGGCGACACATGACTAACCTATTATATCTTTTATCAGCCTAAGCCAACCTGACCCATGCTATCCTTGTCTCATTCCTCCCCAGGTGATGAACTACGACTACCTGGTGTTCCTGTACTTTTGCACTATCGTTGGACCGGGTATCCTCATGGCAACCTTCTACACACACATCTATACGGTGGTCCTCAAACAGGTGTGAGTTGGTGTTTTCTTTATATGTGCTTCTTGTGTGTTGGTAGAGGGGTGTGCAATGTCGTGTGTGTGTGTGTGTGTGTGTGTGTGTGTGTGTGTGTGTGTGTGTGTGTGTGTGTGTGTGTGTGTGTGTGTGTGTGTGTGTGTGTGTGTGTGTGTGTGTGTGTGCGTGTCCTTACGTGCTCGTGTCTGAGATTTTTATGTGCTTATTGTGTGCTTGTTGAGAAGTAGGCGTGTGTGCGTTGTAGTGTACGTGTGTGTGTTTGTAATCTACTTGTGTATTTTTCTGTCTATCTAATGTATGTATATGTGTATGTGTGTCTGACTAATGTGTGCGTCTTTGTATGTGTGTGTCTATTGTGCGTGTTGATGTCTTCGGGTCTGTGTTTGTCATCTACACGTGTATGTTACTATCTAATGTGTCTGTATTTGCGTATGTGTGTCTCTGTGTGTGTTTGTTTTTTAGTGTTTGGCGTGTGTTTGTAGAGAGGTAGTTGTTATTCCCAATTAATATATATGTGTGTATTTGTCTGTCTTCTTATGTGCGTTGTGTTTGTGTGTGTTTTTATGTATAAGTTAGGAGCTTCAACCTGTGTGTGTACGAGACTAGCTGTGTTTATTGCAGTTTAAATCTGTTTGTCTGTGTGTACCTTTCGCTTGTGTGTGTGTGTGTGTGTGTGTGTGTGTTTCCTGAACCTGACTGTGTCTGATAGGGCAGCACTCAAAGCTCCGGTGTTATACGTGTGCTTCGTATGAACATATTTCGTCACGAATAAAACACACACACACACACACACACACACACACACACACACACACACATACACACACACACGTCAAGGAAGATGCTCCCTCATTTTCATAAAAGGGCCCCCTCCTCCCCTCCCTCTCACGCATTTCCTTAGACTTTGGAGTGAGAGTATTCGGGCGAGAGAGAGAGAGAGAGAGAGAGAGAGAGAGAGAGAGAGAGAGAGAGAGAGAGAGAGAGAGAGAGAGAGAGAGAGAGGAGGTGGACAATTAAGGTAATGGATTGACTCTTGCCGTTCTGCTGAGAGAGAGAGAGAGAGAGAGAGAGAGAGAGAGAGAGAGAGTATGTGTGTGTGTGTGTGTGTGTTTAGAAGACAATATTAAAAAAACAAAAGAATGAAGAGAAAGAAAAGGATGATGATGATGATGATGATGATGATGATGATGATGATTATGGATGAGATACGGTATGGAGGAAGGATAGGGAGGGAGGAAGAAGGGAGGAAACGAAGAGGGAAATGAGGACAGGAGGAAGAGAAAATTCGGGAGGAATGATGGAAGCAGGGAGGCAAAAGACAGTAGGAGATAAGAGGAAAGTGTAGGAAGAAGGGGAGAGACAGATGAGAGGAAGATTAGTGAGAAGGAAGGAAGGAGAGAGAAAGAAATCCGGAAATTAAAAGGAAGAAAGGAGGAAATACAAGGAAGAGGGAAAATGAAGAGGGAAAGAAAACGAATAAAAGCAAAGGAAGAATAGAGAGTAGGAAGGGAGAAGAGGATGAAATAGTAAGGAGAAAAGAGAGGTAAGGAAGGAAAGTGAGAGGGATGGGTGGAGGAGGGAAGAAGAGGAATGAGGATGATGAAGGAGGGAGGGAGGGAGGGAGGGAAGGAGAGAGGGAGGAGGAAGGGAAGACCGTCAGTTAGCGCAAGACAGGTCAAATGATCCTCCCTTTGGGCCTTCCTCTGTGTCCCCCCTTGCCCTGCCCTGTCCTTCCTTACCCTACCCCTTCCCTGCCCTACCATACCTTACCCCACCCCCTTATCCCGCCTTACCCTTGCTCTGCACCCCTATCCTATCCTTCTCTGCTTTAACCTACCCTGCACTACCCTACCTCTGCCTTGCATCCCCTGCCCTACCTTTCCTTGCTCTACCCTTCTCCCACCCTACCCTACCCTACCCTACCCTACCCTACCCTACCCTACCCTACCCTACCCTACCATCCTTCTATGCTTTATTTTGTCCTGCTCTTTCAACGACACACACACACACACACACACACACACACACACACACACACACACACACACACACAGCACTCGCTTAATGGGATAGTTTCAAGCTAACACACTGCACGTCGTGGAAATTATAGCCAAACAGGAGGAGTAACCTAATAATATTATTCATACTGCCGTTGTATTAATATGAACACCAATAAAATTACTAATAATAATAAAATAGCATACTTGACGGTAATATTGATGATAAAAAAAACGAAAAAACGGCAACAATGATGATGATAATTATATATTTATACTACTACTACTAACAACAACTACAATAACAACAATAATAATAATAATAGCAATAATAATAATAATAATAATAATAATAATAATAATAATAATCAACCTCATCCTTCTCATCATCACTCCCTAACCCATTCTATACATCTTTAAAAAACAATGCAACTCTGCCGAAGAACTAATTAATCTAGAGTGTAATTAAGCCAGTGAGGCGTAAATATCACTTTTAATTATGGTTAATTTAGAGGGAGCCATTAGTGTGTGTGTGTGTGTGTGTGTGTGTGTGTGTGTGTGTGTGTGTGTGTGTGTGTGTGCGTGCGTGCGTGCGTGTGTGTGTGTGTGTGTGTGTGTGTGTGTGTGTGTATTCATGTACGTCTGTGTCCAAGTATGTGGATGTCTACAGTATATGTATGTATTTCCACGTATACGTGTTCCTGTCTATGAGTGCGTGTCCATGTATGTACTGCTTATGTCTGTGTAAGTGTTCGTGTGCACATGTGTACACGTGTGTGTGGTGCTATGTACGTAAATTCTAACTATAAGTAGGTACACACAGTTCCTACATACTCCTTAGCCCCTTCACTACGATGACTATTTTTAGTCTTGCTGTCCTTTATTTTGGTTTGAGGGACGCCTTTATGTGGTGGCACCGATATAGCCGGTCGGATGGACTGCCCGGCTATACAAACGTCCCTCATGTTATTCCATATCCCCCGAAAGGAGGATGGTGGACTGCAGAAGGGGAATATAAGCCAGCAGTCCACCGGGTTCACCTTTCAGATGAACCTTGGGTAATGACTATAACATCTGACGAGGCTGGGTCACTCTGAGGCCGGTATTCTCGTGGGTGAAGGACGCTCCCTGGCACCTTTTCCTAAGCAGCTAGAATAAATTAAGATATCGTACTGAAGAGGTTAAGTAAAATATATTTCTATAACTTAATGTTCATTATTTATCGTCTTTGTCCATCTATCTGTCTATCTATGTCTGTCTGTCTTGTTAATATCTGTATCAGTCAAGTCTCCGTCTATGTTAATTTCTGTTTCTAACAACAATCCTTTAATCTGTCTCTTTCTCCATGTGTAGTATTAGAGGGATGTGTCTATCTTAAGGATAAATCTACCTTTATCTGTTCCATGTGGTGAGGTCATTCTTAGCTTATACTTGCTAACTACAGACGAATATCTTCTTCTAACGAGGAAGGGTTAGACAGAGCCTTTTCCTGAGTCACTCTTCTCTATCCAACAAAAATTAGATCCTTTGATTCACCACTTCATCTCGAGGACGTTTTAATTCACCTATCCTTCTCAAGGACGTCCATTTTTTCTTAATCCTTTAAAGCCAGAGATGTAGCTTTTTTCTTCTCTGTTCTTTTTTTTTTTTTTTTTTTAAATTTCTGCCACTTATTTTTTGCCGTGAGACAGTTATTTTTCGAAATTCAATGGTTACACATAGCTTTCATTAGCACCTTTACTCCTATAGTTGGGTTGCTCTCACCTGGCAAACAAAAGATCTTAGGCGTTTTCGCTTCACCGCATGGCCAAAGGTAGTTACAGTGGAGGGTTGATTTAGCTATACCCTCTGCTCGAAAAGTCTCCCCTAAGCTGAGTAAAATCATCTGGGGATAGTTGGATTAAAACTACATTAAGTCCTCGTAGTGAAGGGGTAATGGCATAATAATCTCTACTTCCAACTATCAAATAACCTTCCCTTCTAACTAACAAGTAGAACAGACATCTACAAATTCATCTACCTCTCTCTCTCTCTCTCTCAGTTCTACGTGCTTTCAAAATTGCTTTAAAAAACTGCTTGGATAGAAAAATATACTGCACTCCCAAACTCTGACGTAAATATACAAACTGTGTGCTCTCATCTGCTCACGACTTCGCTTTCAGAATTCCCACCCTTCCCTTTTTTTATGTTTTTTTCTTTTCATTTAATCTGTCACCTTTCTCAATAGTCAACAATTCGGTTTTTTAGTTTTTCCCGTCTTTTTATTTTTATTTTTGGACTTTCCATGTAAATTCTCCACTTTTTCCCAACAGCAAATTCATTTCTGGTGTCTTTTCATAGTTTTTTTTTTTTCTTTCCTGTTAAATTTTTAACCTTTTTCAATAATCAGCCATTCCCTTATTGAATACATCCCACTTCCTTTTCCTAGTTTTTTTTTTTCCTATTCTGTTAAATTTCACTCTTTTATTGGCAATATTTTCTCCTTTTCAGAGGTCTGATTCCTTTTAACATATTTTAGTCTTTTCATTTAACACAGCTCTATTTTTTCCCAATTTCAGTATCATTTTCACCTTTTCAGCAACACATGCAATCCTTTTCTTATATTTCCCGTTCTCCTGTCAAAGTTCTCGTCTGTTTCCACCTTTTCAGTAAAATCTCCCACACTCCCATTATTTTCACCGCTTTTCCAATAGCATCCTCCACACTTTTTTTTCCCCTTCTTTTTCTTTTACATTATTATTTCCCGTTTTTTATAACAATTTCTAGCCCTTTTTTAGTAACATTTCTCACTTATCAATAGCCTTTCTGTTACATATTCAATCATTTTGGTAACATCTCCCAGACTTTTAAATATTTGTCCAGATTACAAATGTCCCGTGTAAGGATAAATTAATCATGTATGAACCTATAGTACTGTACTTTCCCTCCAAGTTTAGCCTATCTGCCCCTCTTAATAAATCGTGTAAGAATTTATTCCCCCAATTTATTTCCTCCACACTGAACAAATCGTGTGTGGACTTAACTTGTCATTCTTTTCCTCCAGACTTCATAAACTGTGCAATTGTTTTAGTTTCCAGTCTATTTCCTCCACTCTTAATAAATCGAACCGTATATGAATTTATCTTCCTGTCAGTTTATTTCTCCTACTCAGTCAGTTGTGTATGAATTTATATCCCATCTTAATAAATCGTGTATGAATTTATTTTTACCCCCGTTTATTCCCCTAATAATAATAAGTGGCTCATGAATTTCTTTTCACCCCAGTATACTTCCCCAGTACTAATAAATCGTGTATAAATTTATTTCCCCTTAATTAATGGTGTATGACTATATTTTTCCTCTTAATAAATCATGTATAACTTTATTCCCCCTTAATCAATCCTATATGACTACATTTCCCCACTTAATAAATCGTGTAGGAATTTACTTGCCCCAATTTATTTCCCTCAGACTTAATAATCTTCCACTCGTCCATTTACAGACAAAACTTTCAGTGAAATCGGAACACGGGACGGTAAGGGAATGTGCTGTATGACTCGAGAAAGATTATTATAATTTGTTGCACTCAGTTTTTTTGTACATACACCTCCCCTATGGAAGTGAGGTGGGCATTTTTTTAAGGTTAATTAGTGAGTCTCGTTGCCTGGTCCTCTTATGGATATTACAAACACCACACCTAACAACAACTAATCACAAAAGCCACATTCTTTCGCACCTAACATGAAAACCACATTCTCTCTTACCATTTGAAAACTACATTCTTTGGATCTATCTAACATGAAAACCACACTTTTTCTCACCTATTGAAAACTACGTTCTTTTGATCTATCTAACATGAAAAACCAGATTCTTTGGTTCTATCTAACATGAAAACCACATTCTTTGGCACTATCTAACATGAAAACCACATTATCTGGACATATCTAACATGAAAACCACATTCTTTGGACTTAACTAAAGCACCCTTCGACCCAGACTCAATGGAAAAAAAAAAAAAAGTCCAACTTGGGATTTAAATATGGAGAGGTCACAGCTAATGCTGGGATGATCCAAGGAGAACTGTTTATGGAGGTACGGGGGTATTCTTGGCAAATTTGGGCTGGCCAGGTATATTTCTGGGAGGCTAATGTCGCCTCGGCCGCTTCCCATCAGCCTCATCTCGACTAAGCCACCTTAAAAAAAAAAAGTAAGTGGTTTTCATGGGTTTAAGGAGCCTACACGTGGTGGCACTGAGTCCGGGGTGGAGTAGCTGTGACACCCACCCAGGAGCCAAACCCCCCCGTATTTCCCTGCCCTTTCACCATGGGAAGGACCCTAGTCCGACACTGGTGAGGCACTTTCTACCACCACAAGGAGGCACAGGATCCTTACACGATGTATCTACCGTACTGCACCTGTGGGTTAAACCCAACAGAGGCAGTTATTTACCTGTGGTCGACGAGTCTGTTTGGCCACACAGACCGGGGTTACAGTTATTTGCCTGTGGTCGACAGTCTGTTTCGCCACAGACCGGGGTTAAGTAGCAACAACAACATCAACAACACCATCACCACAACCACCACCACCACCATCAACAGCAACACCACCATCAACAGCAACACCACCACCACCAACAAAGGTTAGGTTATGTTTTGTTAGCTGTGGTCTGCGTAATATCCACAGATAAGGCCTCGCAACCGTACTCAATAATGACCTACTTTTTGTACGTGCCTGACTATTACCTAGTCCAATATTTCTGTGAATGCTATTACCCCCCCCCCCAGCCACAACCACCACCACCACCACCACTCAGAAAAGAAGAAGTCAAAATGGCAATTTATTTATTTTTCATTTTTTCGTGAATGCAGCCCCTAAAGTTATCACCACCACCACAGTTTGCTAGTTTACTCTTACTTCTCACAATAAGCTGTATTCTCGCTGACTTGCAAGGATTCGTTGCACCTTTTCCTGGGCGAGTTATTCTGCACATGAGCCGTAACCTTGTCAGACTAAGATTTTTTTTTTTTTTACCTCGTTCTTGTTGCTACCATCCTATTTTATTTATCTATAATCAGTTTGCTTTCATCTGACAAATCACTAACTCCTTCTCAGCTCAGTTGACAGCCAAATGTAGTCAGACTGGAAGGTTAATCTGACTAGTAACCAAGGAGACTCATACCTGCCTCATAACAATGGCACAAAGAATTCCACGCAATCATGACCTAGTATTAAAGATCTGAAAATGACTTTGTTCCGTCAGATGAAAACGAACTGACTATAGTAGTGAAAAATCTGACAATTTTTTCCTGGAATAATATTATCAAGATGGCAAAAATAAAATAGAAAATGGCGTCACCGTAGTAATGGTGTTAATATTTTCTTGCATATAACTGATCTTAATTATTTTGATATTAAATCGATAAAAAAACACAACATTATTAAATGTACACGGAAGTAAATGGCTAAAGAAAAGGTGCAAAGGTCCGTTATGCCTACGAGGGTGCGGCTTAAGTGTTTCCTTGCTAAATGTTGAATGTTTTCGTGGTATTCTTGCAAAGTGTTTGAATGTTTGTGCACCCTAGTTTGTTTGCCTCTCTCTCTCTCTCTCTCTCTCTCTCTCTCTCTCTCTCTCTCTCTCTCTTTCAACGTGATAGAAAAAAAAAGAACTATAGTCAAACGCCTTAATCCAGGAAGGGGTGTCCACAAAAGAATTGCCTCCATGTCGCCCTGTCTTCCACTATCACGCTGCCCTTTCTCCAACGCACACCCTCCTCTCCCATATACTTCTCCACCCCACCCTTCCATTTCATCCTTGGATTCTCCTCCCTCCCCCTCCCCACCTCACTCACATACCGATACACTCTCCCAGTCAGTCTCTTTCTTCCTCATATCTCTTCACCCCATGATTCTATTTCATCCTCGGTTTCCCCTCCTCTTCCCCACCTCAATCACATATCGATACACTCTCCTAGTCAGTCCCTTTCGTCCTCTCTCATATACCTCTCGAAATGAACGGATCTTGAGCCTGGCTCTCTGTTGTATTGTTTTTTTTTTTTTTTTTTCGTGGAAGGATCGGTTTGCGGGCTCCTGCCCTTTGGTTCCTTCTTCCTTGAATAAAAAAAAAAAAAATCCTTCTACTTTGTCTTCGGTTTTCCTCACTCCCCCCACCTCTCCTAGTCAGTCTCTTTTTTCCTCTCTCACATACCTCTCCATCCCATCTTTTCATTTCATCCTCGATCTCTCCCCCCACCTCACTCACTCACCACTACACTCTCCTGGTCAGTCTCTTTCTCCATTCTCTTCAACGGCCAAAATCATCTCAAGGCACATCTTCTAATGCTTGCCAACAGATCTACAACAGCCCTTCCTTCAAAAAATAATAATAATAATTCCCAAACTACATTCTATATTTCCACTTCATTATTAAAAAATCGTCTTTTAACTCCTTCTATTTCTCCATTTCACTTTCTATCTGGGTTTGTTGCACTTTGAGATATCACCTTTATCACTCTGTCTTGTACCGTGAAACTTCGTATTTTTGAGACTGCCTATGGATTTTCACTTTTCTAGTCTAAATGTTTGTTACTTGAATGTTTATGACGGCACTGGATGTTTACTGCTGGTATCTGAATGTTATGTTAATGTTATACTGAATGTTACTATTACCCTCCTCAAACGTTCTGTAGTACTTTTGATCTATACGTTTGTAGGGTACGGTAGGCTAATACTTCAAACGTTTCTCTAGTAATCTTTTAAACGTTTCTCTGTTCATTTCTTCCTAGCATCTAACTGGTGGTAATGTTATATGTTCCGCAGTTCTATTACCTCAAAATGTTATCTAGTATTTTTTAATTTTGACGCTTCTATAATGTTTCAAACGTTTCTCTGGTAATCTTTTTCTGCTCACTTCTTCTAGCATCTAACTTTTTACTGTGGTAATGTTAAACAAATATTCTACAGTTGTTACCTGAAATTTTTTTTACAATCCATATTCTAGACGTTTCTTTGGCAGTCTTGAGCGTTTTTTCTAGTAATACTTTAAACGTTTCTTTGGTACTATCTTAAACGAACTTCTGGTACTACCTGAAACATTCTTTTGGTAGGCATAATATGTTAAACGTTTTTCTGGTACTACTTTCAACATTTCTCTACTCACTGTTTTTGGTTTCTTAATTTTGTATATACTTTTTTTTTTTGTTATTATTATAGGTCACAGGGAACTCCACACGATAAGGTTTGTCAAAAGGTTAAAACATGGATAGAGACTCGACTCTGATAACAGCCAGAGGTCAAGGTCAAAGGGCAAAGTCAAATACCAAAATCACCTTAAATAGTTTACATTTGATTTGTACCTAAGTTAGCGGAAGTGTTTAGGGTCAATCAAGAATGAAGCACTTCGATTTTGTCATGCTGAAGGTCAAAGTCACAGGGGAAGGTCTGATATTCGTCCCTTAAACAATTTGGTACACACAGATGTTGGAGTCTACACCACTGCAAACAGACCAATCCCAAAAAGGACAATCGGCCCAAAAAAAATAAACGCATGGGGTAATGGCAAAGCGCTGGTAAGGAAAACGAAAACAAACACAGAAAAATTAATATATTTTCCCTTTGGATGATGTAATAATTTAGTGCAATAGTTTACAAGACATATCGCGCGGAAATCCTAACCATAAAAAAAAATTGCGTAAAACGGACTACAACCTAGTCCTGCCACTTTCTAGCTATTATTGGTAAACTCTAGAATTCGAAATAATACCAATGTGCCCTGCTGTAGCCTCGGGAGTGACGGTACAGCATGGGAACGAGTGGTACAGTACATCAAATCACTGGCCCACTTTTTTTTTTTTTTTCTAATCTTTTCCCTTCACTTATTAGGCTTTCTCGTGGTATCCATCAACTTCAGGTCAGAAAATGTGCTCTTACCTATACAGCAGCCTGAAGTGACGCCACAGTGACAGGTAACGCCGTAACACTCAATTAAATAACATGTCAATCCACAGAACACTCACTCTGCTTTTCCCGCCCATTATTCGCCCCCTTACCATTTCGCTCCGTCATCCATAAAATGAGAATTGACTTCATTATTACCACTTCAGGCGATTTTATTTTACTTAGGATCTCTAATGGTGTTAATGGTAGATATATGTAACCCACTGTATTTAATTATTTGTCCAAATAACAAAGTATGATAAAAATGCATCTGGAAGTGAATAAATACGCAGTTATGACATGAACTAGCTTAAAATTAGCTCATTCAAGTACATTATGTTGCATTACAGTGAATACGAGTCAGAAAAGTAACATTTCTTCATGAGCCGAGGTGACGAAGTTCTTCAATACCGAACTCTCCAGCCGGGCCTTGACCCTAAAAAATTAGCCCTTCATTTACTTTCTTGACCTTTTGACCACCATGGCGTCTTTTTAACTTATTTTAGCAATCGAACTGAAGGCTTTATGGATGCTAAGCATGACGTTTTGTACTGATGGGGTTAAGAAAGTTAAAAAAACTGAGTCAAATGGTATTGACAGCATATAGAAAGTATAAAAAAAGCCACCGTAGTGGATACGAACTATTCTAAATTTATCTGCAAATGTGGATGATAACGAGATGATATAGCTTTTTACTGCAGTATTTTCACTGTTGTTTGTAGGGCGATGATGGCTAAGTAGGAAATTATGAGCAATGGCTACAGCAAGACTATCCACTCATCATTCAGTCTCATCTTGTCCCAGCATGATCATAGACCTGAGCTAGGCTATTCAGTCCCGACGATAAGGCGAGGGTGACCAGCCTCACTCTTCCCTGAGTGGCTTTATGTGTGCAATGAACTCCAAACAACTCTCAGATATATGAGTACAACCCTGCAGGCCCAATCCGGATGGAGTGCCTTAACCCACTAAACCAGCCGGAGTCATATGGTTATGCAGTTACCAACCAATGCAGTAAATTACTTCCTGACTTACAGGAAACCATTTGGCTTGTAATTCACTATAGTCACCTACAGGTAGCTCTACACTGAGTGAGTGGACGGTGGACACCCCCACCTACCACAGTATAGATACAGTACCTACCACAATATAGTTACACATACTAAATATGTAATTCTGACACATACTGTGTGTGTGTGTGTGTGTGACTGCATAAATGTGAAGGCAGCAGCTTAGGATTAATGTCTATCAACTGCATAAATCACTTGATTGCTGGTTCCTTGAAAGCAGTGATAAGAAACAGGGAAGTGTGCATGGAAGTGAAAAAGTTACTACATGACAGTATTGTGATACCAGCTCTAACATACGGAAGTGAAGCTTGGACATTGTTGGAAGGACACAAGTCAAGAGTGAGAGCAGTGGAAATGAGTTATTTAAGAGGAGCCTGTGGAGTCACGTGGAGAGACAGGCTGACGAATGAGGATATAAAGGAGCATTGTGGTGTGGATGTGGATGTGGATGTGATAGGAAGCGTTATGAGGAACACACTGAGGTGGTCTGGCCATGTGGAGAGGATGGAGGATGAAAGACTGACGAAGAGAGTGTATGTGAGTGAGGTGGAGGGGGGAAGAGGGAGGGGGAGGCCGAGGATGAGATGGAGGGATGGGGTGGAGAGGTATATGAGAGAGGGGTGTGTGAGTTGGGAGCAGGGCAGTGAAATGGCGGGGGACAGGGCGACTTGGAGGCGATTTGTTTGTGGCCACCCCAAACGGGATTGAGGCGTCTGGCAATAGACAGATAGATAGATAGTTCATTGTGCTGAAGTTCAGTCTTCCATTGTATAATGCCTGCAATGACCCATGTTACATCCAGGTCCCTAATTCTACTGCTGGGTGACCAGAGACAAGAAGGACACAAACTTTATCCAGTATATTTGTATCTAGAGCATTCTGACCAGATTTGGGCATTATTCATGTACCATACAGCTGCAAGCTAAAATGTGAGTGGACCTACAGAATCTGTACACTATATCTTTGTTACTGTTTTTATTTGTGTGAGTGTCTGTAGTACTGTGATCATTGTTATCTGTGCACTGTACAGTTGCAGATGGCTGTATTCATTTATCATAACCAATAAATGATTGCATTTATCGTACTGTATCATTTCGTGTTGTTTATAAAGGCTCCAACATGCTTGCGTGCATCAGCCTTGGTCACCTACTGGCAGTTCTCCACATTGCTCAATCTCCGGCAGGCTCCCTATTCAGTCCCTTAGTCCTGAGGTCACACTCTATGGGTGGCTTTATCCATATATTGTAACCAATAAATGATGTTATCTATGTGCTGTGATCGATGTAAATGTGTTGTTGTCAGTGTACTATGACCAGACTGTGACAGTATCCATGTGTTATACAGCTGCGGCAGATTGCAGCACAGGAACCTCAGACCGACAACGCCTCAGTGGGTACACAGAGCAGTCAGCGGCGCTCTCAGTTCTTCCGCAGCCAAAGCCGACCCCTGGTGGCCGAGGGCTCGACGACTCGTGGTGACTCCAATCGAACCAATGACTCCTCTCGCTACGACCCAAGCCGTGCGTCCACCAACACCAACCTTGCTAATCAGGTCAGTTGAGGCTGTGGTTAGGCCGTTCAGGGTAACAATCAGGTAACTCAGGATCATATTAAGGCTTTTCAAGGTTACAGTTAGGTTATTCAAGGATAAATTCAGGACATTCAAGGTCACAGCTAAGTCAGAGTCTATGAAAAATAAAATAGAAATTAGGAAACAACATGGAGGACAGATCATATTAGCAAGGAAAAAGTACAGGATGCACAATGAACTGACAAGTATTATTAAGAAGTTACAACAAAACATGAAGGACAGGTCATTTTAGCAAGACTAAAGTTTACAAAATAAGCTTTGGAAGAGAAATTGTAGGAAGGCTGTTATAATCAGAAGTCTGAAAACTAAGGACTTCTCAAGAACCCCAGACTACATCTTTGCACTACAGCTATTGTCATTACTGTATATAGTGGCTTTGTCCTTTGTCCATCAGCTTTCATCAATGTCTAACTCCATGTTTGTATTCTCACGCAAACTCTCTCTCCTCCTCCTCTTGCTCGCTCGGCTTCTCTCTAGCTGCAAATACCCGGAAGGCGCCTCTCTCGCTCCTCTCCCTCTGACCTCCAGCACTCTTCTCCTTCCCACCAACATGAGGATCTCCAACTCTCTCCTCCTTCCTTCTCCAATCACCATCATTCCCTCCACCTGTCCGACATGGGCCACCCACCCCACCAAAACCACCACCAGGAAGAGAGCCTACACCATTACCTCCTGCGACTTCACTTTGAAGGGGCTCTCAGGAGGAGCGTTGAAGAGATCAGAGAAAGTAAAAATGAGAAGCCATATGTAACACCAAATGAAGCACTGAATAAGCCACAAAATGATGCATCAAATGGGACCTCAACCAAAGCAACAAATGAAGCACTGAACAAAACAAATGAGAACTCAAACATAAATAACACTGAGACAGGAAAAAAGAACAGAAATGAAACTGATGCAACTGGCAACAAAATTGATGTAAGCAAGAATGAGATTGTAAATGAGACTAATACCGACACATCCAAAGCTGAGGCTACTGTGAACAGTTCAGTCAAGAAAAAAGCAGTCACAAAACTTGACAAGGCAATACAAAACCCTGACAATATTTCCCCAAAACATGAAACCATGAGTCTGGATAGTTCACCAGAAGACAAAAGCACCTCAAAGGATTGGGGAGAAACTCAGAATGAAAAAGGCTCAGTTAATGACCTAAGTGAAATAAAAAGCTCAGAAAATTCAGCAGAGGGAAACAGCAGAACATCCAAGAGTCCAGAAAACTCAGACCTGAACCCATCCTATCAGTCAAGTCAGGGCCGATCAGACAGCTTAGTCCTGCCTCTTCTACAACGTGATCGAACTCCGAGCATCAAGATCGACTTTGAGCCACACTATTGTCATGACTGGTTGACCCCGCCACACACTTCCCCAGTCTCATACTTGGGCCTGGCCCCCCCTTCCCCTGTTGCTGGGTTGGGCTGGGGCCGCTCGGTGCTCAGGAAGATGAAGAAGAGAGGCTTGTGCAAGAACAGTTTCATGAGTCCACCCAGAGCCAGCAGTGAGCCCGGGTCACGCCGGGGCAGCACCTTCTCCCATGTCCTCTACCAGGTCAGTCAGATTCTTCAAGCAGGCCACACACCACCTGCATCTTTGGAATATATGAGCCTCACTACACTGCAGCTGGAATCAGGCACAGGGCCTAATTATCTAGTGAAATAAGAAGCTTTGTAGCACCTCTTCCTTAGCTATTTGTTTTGCATATTACAGTTCAGTATTCTCACATATATTACTAATTTTAAAACCAACGTACTTTGCCTCAATAGTATGTGGAGGATACTGGGGTGTAATGTGCATATAAGTCACTATTACACTTTAGTACTCTCTCATATTTGCTATCATTTTAATTTCAATATACTTTGCCTTAACTGTGCAGAAGAGGATACTGAGGTGTAATGTCTATAATGAATCACTAAGGAAGAGGTCTCACAAAATCTCCAAAGCCTCTTAGATATTCTTGTACAATTTATCCCACTGTGTGGGCTGGGATTTTGAAAGAGGCATACCCAATTTCATAATGCCACCTTATGGGCATTCTGTTTCTCACTGCAACCCATATTCTAGGAGGTATAGGAGACTCTACAGTGCCTCATCAGTACCAATTCATTCTGCATATTACACCTTGGTATCCTGCTGTGCGTTACTCATGCAAACTTCGTTGGTATTAAAGTAGCATGAATAACATACAAGAAAATGTTAAGGTGTGATGCTAAAAATAATTCGCTACAGAAGACATGCTACGAAGACACCTGTGGCACTAATTATACAGCTCTGTCATCTAAACTATGTCTACGGAAAACCAGATGCCCAGTAGGTAACCTAATGATTCATGGTGTTCTAACTTTACCCTAACCTATACCACACAAAATGCATCTGAATATACCCAATTTGACCTCACTGTGACTCTGCCCTATAACCGGTCATACAAATGGTAAGTCGGAAATTTCAGTGTGCTTCTTATGAGTCGATGGATAGGTGGCATATGAGACTCCATAACACTTCTTCCTTAGTGATTTATTTTGCATGTTCGCGCCCTGCTGTTGCAGTGTTGGTAGGGGTAGCGCTCTCCTGTGACTCTAGCAGGGCTACATGATCTGATGGGTCTACTTTAGGGATTAATCCCTTTTTTTTTTATTTTTTTTTTTATTTATTTTTTTTTTTGCATATAACATTTATGATGGAAGTTTAGAGGGTGAAGTGTTTGAAAGGGTACAACAAGGAAGAAAGGTTGCTGGTCCCTTGAAAGCAGTGATAAGAAACAGGGACGTGAGCATGGAAGTGAAAAAGTTACTACATGGCAGTACAGTGTTGTGATACCAACTCTAACATATGGAAGTGAAGCTTGGACCTTATTGGAGGGACAGAAGTCAAGAGGTGAGAGCAGTGGAAACGAGTTATTTGAGAGGAGCATGTGGAGTCACACGGAGAGACAGACTGACAAATGAGGAAGTGAAGAAGCATTGTGGTGTGGATGTGGATGTGATAGGAAGCATTAGGAGAAACAGACTGAGGTGGTTTGGCCATGTGAAGATGATGGAGAGCGAGAGACTAATGAGGTGAATGTATGTGAGTGAGGTGGAGGAGGGGAGAGGGAGGGGGAGGCCAAAGATGAGATGGAAATGAGAGAGGGAGGTGTGAGCTGCAAGCAGGGCAGTGAAATAGCGGGGGACAGGATGACATGGAAGCGGTTTGTTTGTGGCCATCCCTTACCTTACAGGATTAAGGCGTCTGAGAATAGACAGATAGAAAGATAGACATATTATTATTGACATAGCTTGCATCACCAACATACAAGGGTATACTGTGATGCTATTTCCAGAAAAAATCATTAAGAAAGAGACATTAGGAAATCTCCAGTCACTTAGGCTGGGTTAGATGCAGTAAAGTTATGCCAGGTGGAGTCAGGCTGGGTCAGGTGCGGTAAAGTTATGTCAGGTGGAGTCAGGTTGGGTCAGATGCAGTAAAGCTATGCCAGGTGGAGCCAGGCTGGGTCAGGTGCAGTAAAGTTATGTGAGGTGGAGTCAGGCTGGGTCAGGTGCAGTAAAGTTATGCCAGATGGAGTCAGGCTGGGTCAGGTGCAGTAAAGCCATGCCAGGTGGAGTTAGGTTGGGCCAGGTCATCCCTTGACCAATTAATGCATGAAACTAGACCTTCTCACTGGCCACCCTGGGAGTTACAGCACAGGCAAATCGGCCACTTTGGATCTGTGAATTATAGTATACCAGATAACACTGCATCTCACGGTATATTACTGATATTTTGCTCTTTCACCAAGAATTTAAAGAATAATAGCAGTAAGGCAACAAAACACTTACAGTACTCTTCAAACAAAGATAAAGAAGCATTGACCAATTTAACTGAGAGAAATGACATAGAAGACAATAAATCAATACATAAATAAATAAATAACCATACTAATATTGGAATTTCAAATTTTGGCCAACAAGGTTAATACGCTCATAATTTAACTACATAAGTGCAAACAGTAAGGAACAAACCAAACAGACAGAACTGACAGATAACAAAAAATAGTTGAGTATTCAGCTTTTGTGTAAAAAGTATATAGACACAAAAACTATGCTAAACATGGTCATACAAGCTTCTAGCTGGGAGGCTGGACCTTTGCTGGTATTAGTTGAAGTTCTAGTTAAATGCATGGATATTGTACTGTAATGGTAGTATATCAACCCAGGTCTGTCTGGCTGAGCAGACTGATGTAAAAGCATCTGTAAACTCCATTAGGAATTTTGATTTTGATGAGACATACGAATCATATTCATGATATATAAAAAATAATAGGGTAAGTTTCAATTGTTTGAAAATTATCCTATGGACAGAAATAACAGGCATATTCAAGGCAGCATCCATTGGCCATTAAACTGGTTTCCTGTGACCCCTGAATGGCATGAGTGAGCACCTGAGGGCAGCTCCTCACCTGGGCAGCTAATGTGACCAGCTGGTAATTGGAGGAAAGGAATGGCACCCAGGGGAGCTGTTGGCCACTAACGACGTGCTGGACTGGTCAACTGGTGGGGAGGGACTGGGGGTGTGTGTGGCTGGGGGTAGGAAAGCATGTATGCAATATTTATATTGCATCTATCCGTCTACCTATCTATCTGTCTATGTAACTATCTCTTCATCTATCTATATTAAACATTAGTCAGTCATTTAGTGAGCGAGTCAGTCATTAAAGAGTCCTGGCAAGAGAAACAGTACATTCTTAATTTCCCTGGTCATCAACAACACAAGACATGGAGGTAAAAATAATATCATTCAACTCTTATCGTCTCCTCTGGCCCTGCATCTCATTTCTGTGTTAATTTCCTCCACTGCATGCTAATCTTTCTTACTTTTTCCTGCCAGCTTTGGCTGGAGGGACTGGTGGGTGGGAGAGTGTCTTCTGCTTTTTCTACCCACAGATAAAGATGAGATAAGGTAAAAATGTTCCTTATCATTTCAGCTCTGTCCTCTACACAGTGATAATGTCTATCTATTCCTGCTCCCTTTGACCATTTTTATTCAGCTCTGGAGCAGCTCTGTAATGGTAAAATGTACAGTCAGTATCAAAGGTCTGCCCTGTTGTCTGCCCTGCTTTTTTCTCCATGAACTCTGAAACTTAGTTTTGTGAATCCACAGTGATCAACCCCAATAACAGTGATCTGTGGCAAACAAAGTTATAATTGTCAACTGCTTAACACTACCCATACTTATTTTCAAAATACACAGAGAAAAAAGCTGGAGACCGATTAACACTGTCATAACTAAATATATGCTCAGGTACTCCACTCAGTCTAAAACCCGATTACTGTATTCAGTCTCGGGAAATTTTAGCAGTCAGAGCACTAAACATAATCCCAATTAAAAACAACCCATTCAATATAGCACTGTATTTTTCAGTTTATTCTTTGTAATGCACTAAAAATAATCCCAATTAAAAATAACCCATTCAATAAAGCACTGTACTTTTCAGCTTATTCATCCTCATTTCTGACAATTTTATTCAGCTCCAGATAAACTTTTTGGACAGATAGGGCCTTTATGGACTCTTGCATATCTGTGTCTCCCCAAAACTAATAATGAAATGAAAAAAATAAAAAATAAATATATATAATCATCCATCTTTGTTCATCTATAAAGGCTCACATGTGCTTGTATGCATTGTCCTTGGTCACTCACTGGCAACTCTCCACTCAGTTCAATCTCTAGCAGCCTCTTTGTTCAGCCCCAATAATCAAATAAATAAAAAAATACATAAATAAACACAGGTGGTCAATAAGTAACCTAAAGGCAATGAAACATGCCACTGAATAGAAGAGTTAAGCCCTTTCCTCATTATGAACACTCCTAGGTATTCAATAGAGATACTGTAGAGCTAAACACACTTCCTTTTGTTGATGTTGCTTTGCATCTACCTACAGCCAGATGCCTTGATCCCAGAAGGGGTGG
Source organism: Coenobita brevimanus (assembly GCF_032717465.1). NCBI lineage: Eukaryota > Metazoa > Arthropoda > Malacostraca > Decapoda > Coenobitidae > Coenobita > Coenobita brevimanus. The sequence goes on along the minus strand of NC_137060.1, from coordinate 23,239,692 downwards.
CCACAAATATATCACCTCCATGTCACTCTGTCCTCAGCCATCAGGTTGCCCTCTCTCCACCTCACACTCTAATGACTTACCATCCAATATTCACTTTACCTAATGTCATGTCTATATGCTTAAATTATATGCAATAAATGTGTAGGTTTTAGACAGTGCTGAATATCTGCATCTGTGTGTGAAGTACCTAAGCTCTGTATGGGTATATCAAGTACAGGTATGTTCTGAATGCATATATGTGTATATTCATGTATGTTTTTTGCCACTGCATGTTTATGTATGTTTTTGTATGTTTGGTAGTGCTTGAATATATTTTGTATATATATATACTGTATTACGTATGTTTTATGTGTGCTTTCAATATGTAATCCTGTTATTCATGCACAGTATGTCTGTGTATGTATTTTGCAGGAATATTATGTATGCTTTGGTATGTATCTTTCTGTGTTTTGTGTCCTTATTCATGTATGATATTATAACTTCATGCACAGTATGTTCTGTATATATTATGTACTCTGTGTTTGTATTTATGTATGTTTTTGTGTGTATTTTCTACATTTTATGTATGATCTCATGTGTGCTTCTAAGCAATCATGTATGTACTTATGTATACTCCCATACATACACATCACAATGTATACATAAGACTGCAGACCCTCCTGCCATTCCTCAGATTTCATGGATCTTGACTGACCTATAAGTAAAACTCATGACAGGGTGAAGGTGAGGGTGAAGGCAACAGGCAGTAGTGATGATGATGATAATGTTGATGATGATGATGATGATGATATTGATGATGATGAACACTCTTGATGTGAGGAGGTTAATGGAGGCTGTAGTATATAACACCACCTCCAGTTTGAAGTTTGTCCTAATCTGAAGTAATTCATCTATCATGAAGCAGTGTGCACCTTTGGACAGAAAATGGTGAGGAACACTCAATCTCCCTTATCACCCTGCTATTGACTAAATGACCACACTGCAATGAAGTAATAACCCACAAACTGTCACATTAGCATCACTTACCTAACCAATCACTCACCCTCACTGGGTCAAGTGCAGAGGGAGTGAACTGCAGTTTAGAAGGTCCTGAGTTCCAACCAGGGAGAGACAGGAAACAGTCTGAGGATCTGGAGATTGTTTAACATTGTACTGTACTAAGGGAATGGACTGTCTGGCATAGGCTCTGTTAAACAGCATACAAGAAAAATAAATATATAAGTATCACCGTTATCATCATCCTGACTTTCTCCCAACTAGAGTTTGGGTTAGGTAAGTTTCACAAACAGGGAAAGAGAATGCATAAAAGCAGAAAATCTGTCAAAAAGCTTGCCAAACAAAATGGGCCATACAATCATTCACACATCATTTAAGCCCCTGGAATCCTGCCTTCACCTTACAGGCCTAACCATCTGCACATATATTTTGCATTTTCCTTTACAGATGCACCTCATATAAAAGAGTCAATCCGTCTACAGTTAAGTTGAAAATGGGGTGCCAAACCTATGTCATGTCCTGCTCTTTTCATAGCTACTTCATCATCATGATCCAGTAGGTATGCTATGTTATTTAGTGCCCATATGGTGACATGTGAGGATGTGTGGCACTATCTGTGGAATATGAGAAGTCTGTTGGTCCTAAGTGAACTGACTGTCTGGTGTATCCTTACGGCAAACAGCATGCAATAACTTAATCCTTCCTTGCCCCAGCAGCAGCACGGGGGCCTGAGGTTTGGCTATTGGATCCAGATATTCAAGGCAAGGGTAAAGTACTATATGCAAAAAATAATAATAATCAAACTCACAGACAAGTATTAACCCAGTACTTAAAAACTTCCATCCAAGTCATCCCTAACTACTCAATGCTCATTAACTCACAAGCCATCAATCGTTCAATTGTTTTACCCTATGGCTCCCTTCATTCATATGACATCCTTTCTAGTTTATTTCTGCTGCTGCCACATAATTCTACTCATCCTAGAAAAAGACTTTCATATTCTAAGAGCATAATTAGGGCTGTGCTAAACCCCAGTTCTAATAGTTGATCTTAATCATCATCATCATCATCAACTTAAATTAATACCTGATCCTAATATTTGATCTTAATCTCAAAAAGGTACAGTAAGGCACCAGGTTTCATGCCTAATAGGGACCGTGAAAAGTGCTGCCAAAGTTAGGGCATTGATCTTATGGGAAATAAGTTAAGAGGGACCAGGCCTGAAAAAAAACTCACCCCCCTAGTGCAATTCTTAAAGTTACCTGAAATGTTGCTATTAACACATCAAACCATAAAGCAACATTAAATTAACAATAAAACATTACAAAATCATAAAATACACTTAAGAACAGTATGTATTAGCAATATTACTTACACATGTAACACACACACTCCCTCAATTCAAACATAACACTCACAGGTTCCAGGTTCATGCTTTCTTACACCATTTCCATTATCACCCAGTCCACCTCCAGCTCCACTTGAAGCACAAGATGACATATTCCTGTCAATTACTAATCTAGGATGCGAGAGTGTAACACTCAACTTGCAGATACACTGAACACGTGCGGGAAACAGGCCAAAACAGAATGTTGGCGCTGTCACCATGGCAAGAATCCGAAACTTGTGCTGCCGGAGGGCACAAAAGTGTGTTTTTTAGTTGCAAATGTGCAGTCATAGGAATACAGTATTTGATGGTTGCTGCCAAGGTATGATTTTGCCAATGTGGATACCGTGAAGCCTGCAGCCTTTCTATAATAAGAATGTGGCAAGAATAAAGTGAAGAGGATGTCCTTAGATAGAATGGGTTAACCGCAAAAGACAACCCTCATATTTCATTCCGGCTAACATTAAGCTAACCCTCTTACAACATCTGTGACTCTCTGACAATATCATATTACCTCTAACACCACTTACCAACACTCTCACAATATTTACCAACCCTCTAACAACATCTAATGGCTTCTGACAACATATAACAACTTCCAACAACATTTAATAACTCCTACAATATTTAACCTCTTATGACATTTAATAACCTCTAATAACATTTAACTACCCTCTAACAACATCTAACCAACCTGCAACAACATTCTACAATCCTCTAACAACATCAAACGACCCCACAGGTAACGCACGCCAGTAAGCGAGAGGTCAATGCAGCCAAGAGTCTAAGCATCATCGTTCTCTTCTTCATGATCAGCTGGTTTCCCCTCTATACCATCAACTGCGTGGCAGCCTTCTGTTCACACTGTCACTTTCCCCCAGGCCTCATGTTCTTCACTATCATCCTCAGCCACCTCAACTCGGCCATCAATCCCTTCCTCTATGCCTACCATATGAATGTAAGTATTGATACTCTGTTCATTCATTTGTTTATGAAGACTCCAACATGAATGCACGCCTTGACCTAGCAAACCTATACCAGTTAGCCCTTCCAAAACTTCCTTTACTGTACATTTATCAAACTGAATGAACAAATACAAAATGTATCACTCTTCACTGCTACCTTTGTGCCTCAATCACTTCCTCTATGCCTACCACAAGAATGTGAGTACTGTCTAGTACTAACATGTTCTTAACTGTTAACTCTACTACTCTTCACTACAATCTTCATACTCCACTCCCTGTCTATTTACCACATGAATGAGCACCATTATCTGTTGCTACCATATTTTGTTACTGAACTGACAGTAGTGTCCTTCTGCAGGACTTCCGCCAAGCCCTGAAGAGGTTTGTGCACCACCGTGTGATGCGTCGACCACTGGAGGATTACATGTTCACCCGCAGCCTGGCCTCCACACACCATTACTCCACCCACAACCGCCTCCAAAATATGGTTGACTCCCCACACCTCCACACCCCATACTCCCACACCCCACTGACTGGCTCACCCCTTCCTGGTACTCCATTGGATGATCTTCGATCACGTTCCTCTACCCTTGGCAGCTGCGGCCATTGGCATTACTCTCCCAGGGGCATATCACCCAGTTCCCATCCATCCTCACCCGTTCTCACGACGGATGGTTGTCACAATCTATTTGACGAACCTCCCCGCCCTCGAGCCGCAACCTTCACCTCCTTCCATGTTTCTGACAGTTCAAAATCTCCTGCCAAGCCAACGGACTGTGCTTCTCATCCTCTCCTCACCCCTTCCACAACTACATTATGTGTGCCACCCACACAATACCAACAGCATTTACCTAAATTTTATATCCACACAACACCACAGGCATATCTATACAATCCACCCCCACTGCAGTACAGAACTTCAGGACCTTCACACTCAGCACAAAGCACACACACTTCAAAACCAAAAAACCAGCCATCACAAAATCCAAATATCTCTACACCCCAAGATCCTTCCCAGCACTCCCTCTCTCAAGACACACCCAGTGAGGAGATAACACAACTGGTAAGAAGAGATTCAGAAACATCAGAAGCTTGCACTCAGGTTGAATGTGATACTCAGACACAAAATACAGAATCTAATGATAACAAAGAAGCCAGCCCAGATACAGAGGCAACAGTGCTAGCAGAGCAGCAACCTGATATTCTTAAAGGTACCAGCCCTGTCATACCCTCCTCTCAGGATGCGTGTAACTCTCCACCCAATATTGATTCCCAACTGAGTGGAGAATCGCCAGTATTAATGGCTGGTTCAGATGACACAGATACACAGTGCAGTGATCAGCTGAAAGGAACCTGTAGTGAACGTGAACATAACAAAAATGAGTCAATATTTGAAGTGCTGCACATAGAGGAGGAAAGCACAGAAGAAACAAAAAACTTAACAACTTTCTCCCCTCTTCCTACAACAGAAAATAAAGGAGAAATGAAGGAGGAAGGAGGAGAAATGCCCACTGAAGTCACAGATACTGGTACTTGTAACGAAGACAGGGTAATAAACAAAAGCCCTTCTCTGCCACAGCTTATGACAACTAAGGAAAGAGACACAAATGCAAGAAGATCCTTCCAAACATCTCTGTCTCTTCACATCACCACAGACATCCAAGGAGAAATAGGAGACATTAATGCTCCTTCTCCTTCACTTGCAAAACCTACCTTTGAAGAAGAAAGTGGGATGCCAAGATGCATATCTTTATCTCCCACTTCCCATCCAATGCCACTTATGGAAGATGAAGAGGGCAGTGTGCTCTCCTCTTCCTGTATAATAACAACCATGGAGGAAAAAGACTGTGAGCAAATGGAAGAAAAATCACTCTCCCTGCAATACTCAACTCAAGAGGTTGGAGGCAAGGATGATGAGGGCAAAATAACACCCACGCTCCCTCTCCCCATCACCTCAGAAGATGAAAAGAGTGGCTGCAAGGAGGAATTAAGAGGGAAAAAGTCACCACAAGCTATCTCACAGGAACATGACACCAGTACAGGGAATAAAAATATCCAGGCATATCCCTCATTGCACTTGATACCAAATGGAAACACCCAAACACAGGAGGGAAAACATTTGATCTGTACGGGTATGACCAAGGCCAGTCAAGCACTGCAGCTGGCTAGCAAACAGGACACAGACACAAGCTACATGCAGGATCCAAAGGCATCAGATCGTTCTGTGCTGTCCAGGGAAGTCAGCAAATACCTCCCAAAGATCCTACAGCGACAAAAGGGAGGGAGAAGTGTCAAGAAAACGAACAGCTGGTGGTCGGACGTAATGCGGAACAAGTCCTACCACGGCTTGTCCCTGGATAATACACATCCAGATCACGTCAAGAGGGCACAAAGTATCAGTGGTGCCATTGAAACTTAATGAAATGCTTGAGGGTAATGGCAAAATGTATGCATACCCTATAGTACATACAGTATTCAGTGTAAGGCTTCATCCACACCAAATGTTTGTTGGTTTGGGCAGGGGAAGACAGGAGTTTTCTACCCCTAAAACCCATACAGGTGGCCTTGCAAGACACAGGCAGGTGTGAACAAGAACTTCTATGAGTTTACAGTGACGCAAAACTCCCACCCTCATTAGTAAGCATTTGGTGTAGCTGCAGCCTAACATGCACACTTACTCAACATTCCTTCACTGTGGGAGCAATGTGCAAGAGACCATGACGGAGGAGGAGAAGGAAGTGGCAAAGGAAAGATGTGATGGAAAGAGGAAATATGTATTGCATATCATAGGGCCTTAACCTTCTGACCGCTAGAAGTTTTCTCTGCAGCACAAAATTGTCTGGTGTGGGCCTAAATAAAATTTTGAGGTGTTCCAATACCAGAGATATGGGTTTCTGAAAGTACTTTCTGAAACCTTTGACAGGATGGATTTCTCTTGGTGGAAGATAAGCCTCAGATAATGGTCCAATTTTAATATCCAAGTACACCAACCACAGCAGAAGGGTAAAAAGGACTTTACATGGTGGTGGGGAAGGGAAACGTGAAACAGGAATGAAGATGATGAGGAAATAATTGCAGTGTTAAACAGTAACCCAACAGATAAAGTAACTTTTTTTAGTTCTGGAATTTTTTATGACAGAAAGCAAATGAATGCAATCATGATGTGATTTAAAGTGTGACAAGAATTTTTATGTGACAAAAAGCAAATGAATGCAATCACATTGGGATTTAAAGTGGGACAAGAAGGAGGCCTGGAGGAGACATGCAAGAGGGCTGGAAGGTACTGTATTGAAAAGGAACCAAATAGGGACCAGGAAAAGAAACAGACAGATTTATACCAGCACTGACACTGTTATGTCAATCTCATCTGAACATGAACCAGAAGATTGCAGATTGAAGCTGTCCAATTCCTGCAGTCCACCATCCTCCTTTCTGGGGACATGAAGTAGAAGGATGATTATAACAGGGCAGTGGAGACACCTGGCCTTAACTGTGCCATCACATGAAAGCATCTCTTTCCAGCACTCTGAAGGATCTAATGTGGAATAAGATCTGATTACCAGTAGTCCCATATTTGAAAAGGACATCAGGGACTTGAAGGGAACATGAAGGCAAACAGGATGGGACCAAGAGAGGAACTGGTGACGAACAGAAAAAGAGACATGGAATGGGAATTATGAAGAGTGTAAACTGGAAACTGTGGATGGTCAGAGAGTCAAGACAGTAGGGACGAAAAGGGGTGTCTTTAACCTCTTAAATTTGGTGGTTTCATATTTCTGCTTCTTCCAGACACTTTTATTCACCTTAGAAGAGTCCTCCATTAGCAAAGGGTTAATCTGGGCTATATCTATCTCCTACAGTGGGAAAACTCTCTCTTAAACTGAATGAAATGGTCTGGCCGCAGCATCTGGTAGGCCACACTACACAAAACTCACTGGCTTACAAAGATGTGAAAATCAGTAAACTTTCACCTGTTCATGGATTACTACATTAATTCTCAGCTGTGCACTGCTGTCAGGCCAGATGACATGACTCTCTGCGATAAAAAGGGGAGCCCAATGCCCATACTCAATAAAATAATGCACAAAACTGAGCATTTAAGGTGCAGTAGAAGTCACTTTATGTCCATGAAGTGTGCCAGCAAAATAGCACCTGATATGAAATGACTGAAACTCATTTTTTATTAATGAACGATGGTTAAAAATATATATATATAAAAAATCACTTCTGAATTCAAAACAACTTTATAATGAACTGAGTAACTTAGTTATTAAAAAAATAATAATAAAAAAATAAAATTCATGAGCAACTTAATACAGTTCAGCATAGTGGAATACCTTTAAGTGGGGCTTGACTGATTTTGAGATGATATTTTGCGAAGTTATAAAAATAACCAGAACACAAACTCACTGTACAACATATATACTTTAGAGGAAAACATAATACTCAGTATAACAGTAGTGTGTAATAATTTACAAAAACTGTATTTAAGAAAAGTGATATAAAGTTCATGACTCATTATTGCTCTCTATATGGTTACTCGGTATCAAATCTCCACAAGGCATTAGGGTTTATGTCCAAGGGATGGTTGGGATTTACTGCTCACATAATGCTGCTCAGGGACAAGCAAGTCACTTTTATTTCAATTATATATGGACTAAGTGGCCGAGCCTAGGGTCCCTAGGCTTCTATGGGGAAATACAGGACTAGATGATGGCTGGATGGCTAAACACATAGTACAGCATAAGAAACTCTCTCATTATACAGGATACTCTTGCTAACTCCAAATGATTTATTTCAGATCAGGTGAGACTTTATAAAATGGAAGGGTTGACCATTGCCTTCATTAACCCCTTCACTGGTGCTGGAGAACGATACCTTCACGTGGTGGCACCAACATAACCAGGCACCTCAATGGCTATATTAAACAGTACAACTCCCTCACTAATGAGGAGCCTACATGTGGCAGCGCTGTACACCCTGGGTGGAGTTGCTGTGACATCCAGCCAGGAGATAAACCTTCTTATATTTCCCGGCCCCTGTCTGTAGGAAGGAACTTGGTCTGACCCTTGCGAGGCAGTGTCTCCTACAAGGGGGTCCCAGATCTCTAAGAGATGTATGTACAGTACTGTACTGTACCTGCATAACGGACTCACAAAAACAATTGATTACCTGTGGTCAACAGGTCTGCTTGGGCAATCGCATCGGGGTTAAGCGGCAGCGTCAACAACAACTCCTTCACTATCCTCTAAAAGGAGGATGTTTGGCTACAAGAAAAGGCCAACTGCAGTCTGCAGTCCTCTGGCTTAACATTCAGATGAACCTTGAGCCACAATAACAACCCCTTCATTACAGTTGGTCCTTTCTAAGCTGAAGAAACTCATCACGGGATATCAAGAATAAAATACGGAATACATCCATGGACTTCGGCTGTTGAAGTTACACAATACTCAGATTAGTAAATGTGATAACTGAAAGTGGCATTCCATGCAAGACAGTGTAATGATAAAATAAAGAGTGAAGCAGATTATCAGACAGTGAGAAAATGGGAATGGAAGTCAAATAATGAACCAATGGGTGAAACAGGATCAAAAATTGATTCTACAAAGGAATATTAATACTGCATGCAGTATTAAAAGGACTGTAAGTCCATTAAGAACAAATGGGAGAAACAGGATTGCAAATTACTGTCCTACAAAGAATCTTAATATTGCAGACAGTGTTGACAAAATTCTGTGTGTTTGCTAATGTAACGTAATGGCTGTATACTGTATATAGTTAGCTGTACTGTACATAGAAAAAAAAGGACAGTCAAATATATAGTGATAAGGTGTGTGTGTGTGTGTGTGTGTGTGTGTGTGAGGATTTCGAAAGAACCAAAACGTGTAAAAACCACACTGGATATTATCGACCAAAGATTTTCGTAGCATGGGAGACTTTTTGTGAAGGCAGGAGAAATTTGTACAGAAAGTCTTTGTAGAGGAAGTAGGTTAAACTCTAGATAGTAGTTTGTAAGGGCTTCAGAATAACTATGAGGGAAGGCAGGAGATTACTGTAGTTGTTGTGTGTATAAAACAATACTGTACGTGACTCTGTGTCAAACATTCTGAGACATTCTTATGGCTGCTCTTCCTAATTTAAAAAAAACGAGCAAAACTATACTGTATTCACCTTAACTTGGCCCAAAATTGCCATCTTTCCATTTTGAATGCTCAGTTATAACAAGAAATTAACAGCTAGTGATGAAGATGTGCTACAGCAAGGATGTAGATCTATAGTACAGGTATTATCATAGTCTGCCACTGAAGTATAGGAAATAAGCAACAAAAGACAAATCTCTGCTGGGCTAAGGTGGACACACTATAGATGCCATGTGTGTGCATGTGTGTGTGTGTGTGTGTGTGTGTGTGTGTGTGTGTGTGTGTGTGTGTGTGTGTGTGTAAGGAGACATGTGACTTGTAAAACATTCTAGAACACTGTTATTGCCACTGTTCCTGAATGACTGAATGGGCAGAACTGATTACCAGGTGTATAAGATGACATGTGGCTTATATGAATATTCTGAGGCATCATATACCCACTCTTCCTGACCAACTAAGCAGGCCTGTGTAGAAAGGCTCGAATTCTCGTCGGTTAAGGAAGCTCCATAACACCTCTTCCTAAGCTGGATATTTTGCTCATTACACCTTGGCATTCTCCTCTGTGTCACTTAAATCATTTTAATATCACCATACCTTGCATATATAATTTGCAAACAATATTAACCACCCATAACCAAAAATAAACTGCTAAGGAAGAGGTGTTAGGGTGCTTCCTTACCCGACCAGAATTTGATCCAAAAAGACATGTAGCTCCCAGGAACATTTTGGAACATTTTATAATCACCACTCCTATGGGACTGAACAGGAAGAAATAGAGAACAAAGGTCAGTTCTCATTATAAGCAGCCTTTTTACATGTTAATTTTTGTAATGACATTCACAGTTAATTACAGTACAGACACCTGCCTATTTAAGTTCCACTATTGCTGGGAAAATGATCAGTCAGTTTCCCCCAATTTACAGTAAAAATGGATACAGATGTGCATGAGTGAAGAGGATGGGAGTTGGAGAGAAAGCAGCCTGATGGAAGACAAATAGTGAGACAGACAGTACTAGTTATATGGCAAAGATATTTTGTAACACATGCATGACTTATAATGAGAACTGCTTGTACACTGATGAAGGGAGATAGGAGGAGGAGTGAGCAGGGTATTTGTATAAACCGGTATGTAATAATGTACCTCATCGTTGCATAAGGGGGGGCCAAGATTTGCAAACTGTGTAGAGATAATTTTCATCTTCAGATTGTAACTTGCTTTTTGCTGAGAGAAAAAGACTTGGTGTGATTCTGCTCTTGTCTCTCCTGGTCCTTCCTGCAAAACCAAATATTTAGTTACAACAGGAAACTGATTAAGTGAAAATCTAGAAATGCTCCCATATACTGTACAATACTGTATTCATCCTTTATGAAGTTTAATCTGATTGCCAGTGTAACAGATTAAAAACATTGTGGAAATGCAAAATTTTGAAGTTAACAATTATACAACTTCAGCAACTGTACACACACACAGACACACATGCACCAAGCCTAATGAGATCTAACCTGACTGTGAAAGCAACATTTACTGGTCCTCAGCTTGGTATCATACTACAGTCAGTTGTTTTCATCTGACAGAACTGGCCCACTCATACAACTTAAACACTAAGTTGTGGTTGGATAAAATTCGATGAGCCTTAGTAACGAAACAGGACTGGCTTTCCTTGGTTACTAGTCAAATTCATCTTCCAATCTGACTACTCCTGGCCATGAATTGAGCTGAAAGGGGTTATGGATTTTTGCCAGATGAAAACAAACTGACTATAGCTATTTCTCCAAAATCTAAGTGTCACAAAAAATACTTTACACTACAGTACTTAATTCGTATCATAACCTTTTCAACATCTGTGAATTGGAGTTCTAGATTTTATCCATGATTGTCAGTAAGTTTGCAGACCTACGCCCAAAGCCATTGCTGTCCCTCTCAACTGTACCGTATACCCAACATTACCACAGGCAGCACTTAGTCATCCATGAAGATCAGTTACTTTTTGCCCATTTTTCTACGGCAATCACCTGGGAGATCTCAGAGGAAGCCTTCCTCAGCTATTTTATCTTGCACGTAACACACAGACATCGTATCACAGATGCGAGTGAGGTGGAGGGGAGACAGGTAGGAAACCAAGGATCAGAAGGAGGGGTGGAGTGGAGAAATATATGAGGGAGGGAGGTGAGGGAGGCAGGTTTGAGTTGGAGGGATGAGCAGCCAAATGGTAGAGGACAGGGAAACACTGAGGTTGTTTGTTTGTGACCACCCTTTTAGGAATTAAGGTGTCTGGCAACAGATAGATAGATGGACACCTTCTCGTATACCGGTACTATTTCTGTCATTTAAATATCAGTATAGTCTACATCATTAACCCACTGAGCCCAAGGAGGTCTTCTTCATTTTATTCTATCTCTTGATGATTTAATTCAGCTCAGGTTGAAATTTCAAACTGGAGAGGTCAGACAGAGCTTTCATAAACCTCTTCAACACAAGAAGTCTTTCCAGAGCTGAATAAAGTCACCGGGTAGCAGTAAAACTACAGGATGGTCCATATACTGTATAGTGTTCCTCTTCTGCTCTGCCAGATGATAAATCCTGAAATGAGAGAGCTCAGCCAATGTTACCAAAATCTACCCAGCATCATTTATTAATTCCTAGTCCCACACCCACACCCACACCAGCAGACTGACCTGTCCCCACAACACATAAAACACCACAGGGGATGTTTCTAGTGAAGTGCTATTTACAAACCACCCTGAAGCATCATTAATTAATTCCTAGTCCCACACCCACACCCACACCAGCAGACTGACCTGTCCCCACAACACATAAAACATCACAGGGGATGTTTCTAGTGAAGTGCTATTTATGAACCACCCTGAAGCTAGAAAGGACGTCTCTTGGATTCAGGAGGTTAATATACAAAGATATCAAGGTGTGATGTGTAGCATAAACAGCAAAGGAGGTGGTGCTAAGAAATCTCCAGAGCCACTTATCATATGACCCTTCAACTCACTCAGCTTGGGGACATCTTTCTTGTTTTTTCATGTCATCTCCTGATCATTTTATCCAGAACAGGACAGACCTGACAGTCAGGAGGGATTAAGATGCAACTTCATTAACCCCTTCATTGCTGTAGTCATTTTGTTTTCATGTCATGGGACTGGTCCACACTCACAACTTGAACACTACATTGTGGTTGATGAAATTTGATGAGCCTTAGTTATGAGGTAGGAGTTAGTCTCCTTGGTTACTAGTCAAAACAATCATCCAGTTTCACCACACCAGGCCATCAACTGAGCTGAGAGGGGTTAGGAATCTTTGTAAGGTGAAAACAAACTGAGGTTAGAGATCCTCCACACAGCTGAATAAATTAAAAAAAAAGAAAGAAAAAAAAAAAGAACCAATGGTGCTAAAGGACAAACCAAACAAGAATGTGCTAATGTTGGGTGTACTGAGCAATTTATTAAATGTTAGTACAGTACAATGTTACCAAAATGTACAGCGCTGTAACCCTCACAGTATGTAATACATATGTCTTTAAATGCTGTTCGCATGCCACTCTCAGACAACTGTAATGACTGGTATTATGCTTTGGTTCTGTGTTCATCGTCATCATCACCATCTTAAGTCTATGTTTTCCATTTCTAACAGAGGGTAGAAAAAAAAAAAAAAGCTGGAGCGTATTGGTGTTGTGATGAGGAGGGGTAAATTGAGATGGTTTGGGCATGTGGAGAGGATGGGGGATGATAATTGGATGCAGAAAGTGAGAAGTGTTAATGTTAGGGGTAGGGTAGCAAGAGGCAGACTGAAAAAGACCTGGGGCAAGGTCACTGAGTGTGACCTCAGGGATAAGGGACTAAACAGGGAAGCTGACAGAGATCGAGCAGCATGGAGAGCTGCCATTAGGTGACCAAGGCCGACGCATGAAAGCATGTTGAAGCCTTCAAAAACGAAACAAAACAAAACAAAACAAAAGACTGAGGGTTGCTATCACCATCACCACCACTGCCATCATCATCATCATCATCATTATCATCATCATCACCATCATCATCACCATTATCATCATCATCATCATCATCATTATCATCATCATTATTATTATCATCACCATCATCATCACCATTATCATCATCATCATCATCATCATCATCATCATCATCATCATCATCCCAACCCTTATTTCCCCTCTAAAAATGGGGTGAGGTTGGTTCTAGAAACAGGGAAAGATAAAACAGCTGATGATGATGATGATGATGATGGGCCTACAGAACAACCATTATTGTTTGGCAACCAAGTTAACCTCAGCAATGGAAGAGAAACCAAGGTGTCCATTCCTGTCGGCTGTATTCTTGTAAGTCAAGTAGGACCCATCCCACCTCTTTCTACCCTTAACTCCTTCAACTCAGTGACAGAGAGATGCCCTCATGTTTTGGGGACTGATAGAGCCAAGCTGCCCCAATGTTCAGTTGTACTAACATGTTTGAACTCCCTCCCTATCCACTGAAAGGAGGATGATGGACTGCAGAATGGCAACTTTGTCCTGCAGGTTAAAGAAGCCCTTCTGGTCTAGGTCACCATCCTCCCTTCAAGAGAGATGGAGGGAGTTGAGAGATGTTTGTACAACCAGGCAAAGTCATATCAGTGTCACCACAAGAAGGCATCCCTCTCTGGCACTGGGGACATCTTACTTGTACGGCTTATGTTATATGAATAAAACCGTGTAGTCCACCTTCAGACCAGACAAGTACAGGGCCACAACAACATGCCAGAGCAAAATCACAAGGCATGTCTGAACTGCAGGGGTTAATACAAAAATAGTTTGTACCAATGATATACAAAATATGACTATGCCATATGTGGAAATAAAGTACAGAACAGTAAGTAAGGAAGAGAAATCAGGGATCCTTCAAACTCCGCAAGTGCAGTACTGTACAAGGTCCTGCTTCTGATCCACACAACAGACTCCAGCCTGCATTCAGCCATCAGTGTACAGACTCACTATGATGCAAACTGTGCCATTACCAAGATGTAACGTAACTTCTGTACTGAGGGTGACAGTCACTAGGGGGAACTAGACACTATTGGCTGAAGAGGGGATGTTTTGCTGGCTGGGTACAAAATCACTACGCTGAGGAAGTTTGAACCCATACATACTAGACATGTAACCTTTTGTAAACCATAAACTGAATGACATTCTGGAATGATCTCTAGGCAATAGCATCTGACACTCTGCAAGTAAGGATGGTTACTATTGCCTCTTGGAGATATAGCACTTCCACAGTAGTGGTATGGTACCACAAGTCCAGCAGCCAGCCTGACACAACACTCCTAGGTGGGACATTCAACCTGATTACATTGTCAAGTTTTGAGATGAGACTACTACACATACTATACATACCTCTATATGATTACAATCAATTCTCTGGGGCAGGTTGGACTCATTAGCAGCAGATAGCAGCTGGCCTGGAAGAAGGAAAAACCCAATTCAAGGCCAAGGCCCTAGGTGGAGGCTGGTGATTGTACAGCCGTACTATTAAATAAAATTGCCTAAGATATATGCTGGTGACATACTGGTGGTGCTGGAACTATATCGCACCCAGCATTGCTCTTAGCTGACACTAATGAGAGAAAAAAAGGTTTAAACATGCATACATGGCCAAGGCATCACAAACAAAAATGTATTAGGGAAGACAGTACAGAAGTTTCACTGACTGTGCTTAACTGACATGCATAAACATGGAACACTCCCTGTTGGGATGACACACTGGAGTTAAGGGACTCATAACACATCCCTATCCTGTAATTAGGACTGCCTACCTGTTTTTAAATACTTGTGAAGCAAGGAGAGTTGCTCAGGCCTGTCATATACAGTTCAATGATCCAAAACCCAGTCAGCACGGCCATCCTCATTCTTGATGTCAGTGTCTACGGAGGAACTGTCACCCTCAGAGCTTTTCATGTAGTAAAAAAAAAAAAAAAAAAAAAAAAAAAAAAATGAACTGTAAAACTGTGCATTATTCTTACCTTCAGTCTATTATTGTTAGAGACAGCAATAGCAGTAGTGGTGGTTGAAATCCCAGGCTCATCTAGATACTGTTGTTGCTGTTGCTGTAACCCCAGCCTCATCTGGATGTGGACCCAGTGGACGACAGGACACTGGCCACTTTAAATAGTCATTCCAGAGACCTTTCATGTGTTATTAGTGTGGTGCATAAGGTGAGTATGAGTGCTGTGGTGTGAGGGGCTGCATTACAGTGAGGGTATTGTGGACCGCTTGTTTGTTGTATTATATGGCAGTAGTCAAGCAAGAAAGGCTGGTAGTCATTTCATAGTCGGGCTGAGTGTATTTGCATCTTTCCCAGACTGCCTGAAAGCTGCAGTGAGGGTTATTATTACCATTATATTAGTATTTTTTTCCTCGTTAGTTTCTACCATGTAAAATGAGAAAAAACTAGATATCCCTCAACACAACCTTGGCAGATAATCCAAACTACAGGACACCCACATTGCCATAAAAAATACTGTATACTAATGTATAATGTATAAGGAAAAAGAACTTTAAATTACATATCTCTGTTCCCCCTTGTGTAGGAGGGGGAGGGTAGGTTTTCTGATTGGTTATATCTCCAATGATACACTCTTCTTGTTTACAGTGATGACATATACAGCTTTATCAGCACTTCAACTTTTTCTTCCATCCCAATTGATTTTTGTGCATCTGCCAGCACTTCTCAACTCTGACTCTGTTTTAGGACATGAAGGGATTTACAAATATCACCATTATCTCAACCATTTTCCCATCTAAAGATGAGATGATGCAGGATCCAGGTAAGAGGAAAAGGTACTACAAGGGAAGAACTGCCAACACAAGAGAGAAATATAAAAGTGGGAGGGTTGCCAACATCATGTCATTATAATTCTACTATTTATTGTAGTTCATGTGCCTTAAATTGATGGAGGTTTTCATTCTCTTTCAGTTTACTGCATGTAGCTTAATGGGGAAATAAGCCAATACCATGGCTACGTCCTTTCCACAGCACTTCCTCATGACTAGCATGTTGCAGTGATAATCTCTTGTAAAAGTTCAGCATTCAAGATGGAGTGAAGACAATTTTAGGCAAGCAGAAGGGGACATCTATCTATATACCTAGGCTGCTTCCCCCAAGGAAAGGGAGGTAGGGGACATAGTACTGTAAAACATTTCAGTAACAGAAATGAAAATCAAGATAAAATATATATTCTTTACTTAACTTTGTCATAAAAGTAATTCACAACTGGGTGCCTTTTGTCATCAAGGCATTAGAGCATCATAATATAAATAAAATCACACATCAATTTAAAAACACAACCAATCCCATATTACCTCCTTTAGGGTGTAGGGTCCCGAGAGCAAGTTACTGCAGTCCGGCACATTTATAGGTTGACATCCATCCTGCTTCCATTGACGGTATTACAGTACATGATCAATAAATGTGCCAGCATCTCTTAGGGGTCAAACATATGGGCATGGTTGTACTGGCACTCCAACTACTGTGCAAACTCTCCTCTGCTACATAACAATGTACCACAAAAATAAGGCACTGGGACATACAGTACACGTACACATACAATTAGTGTACATATAAAATACAAACATACAAAATATGACTATACATACCCATAAAACACACACACACACACACACACACACACACACACACACACACACACAAAATTAACCTCTTCACCATGAGGTTTCTCTCCTAGCCTAAATAAAACTGGATGACAACAGCCAAAATTTAATACACTGTAGGTCTTTATGCTGAAAGAATTAAAATAAAATTAATCTGCTGGACTCTCAATCCACTCAGACAATTTAATTCAACATTTCTAATTGTTTTGGTTTCCCCTACACCACACCACTAAAAAATAATACTGAACTGTACACTACATATGTATCAAAGAGCAAATATACATGTGAGAGTATTCCACCTTTCATATATACTGTGCTGCAAAGGTACCTCTTACCACCTACTACATACGATATATGCAGACTCACTAAGTCCAGTAATTCTCTCTCTCTCTCTCTCTCTCTCTCTGGCCTACAATATATTACACCACCACCTCCCCTCTCCCTCCCCATCACCACTACCTCCCACCTCCCTCCCAGCTGCCTCCATCAACTTCCGCCGGTCCTCCTCTTCATCTTCACTGGAGGAGGCCCAGTCTGTCTCGTCCTCTGTTCCAGATTCTGCCGCATCAGCAGACATCTTGCGCAGGAAGGTTGGATATATGGTCCGACTGTTCTGGTTCTTCCGTCTCCGCTGTCCACCGCTGTTCAGATGAGAATGCACAGCTACTTACTTCAATATCGTGACATACTTTTACAAGTATTCACAGTAGTTGTGGTAGCTGCAGCCTTATGCCCTTTTTTCGGGTGACAGGAAGGAGACTAAAGGACATTTGTATATCCAGGCAGCAGAATTACCCAGCTACCATATACTGGTGCCACTGTATGAAGGTGTAACTTTCAGGCACCTCCAGTACTTTTAGTCCGGTTATCTTTGGATGATTTTAAATTATGAAAACATCTTACACAGGAAGATCAGACAGAGAGCTGTACCATCCTGACTCTTCTGTCTTTGCTGTGCACCAATGTTGACAGCATGTATATTTTAATCCTCTGGCTGCATACAATCTACTACGTATTACAACTTGGATAACAGATAACTTTATTAAGATCAAGAGAAGCTTTGGGCACCAAAAGCATTTAAAACTGTCAAACTCAAATGGTCAAGAACAGAGAGGCTTGTATTTTATTTCAGCTTGGGACAGATGATTATAGTCATCGAAGAAAGTCTCCACAGTCAAGGAGTTATGCAGTCCATTAATGAAGTATATCTTAGCTTAGACAGCATATATGTCAGTTGTTTGCCCATGTTACTTAATTATACTGTTATCAACATCTGGATGTTTGTCTCGCTCTTTGCAATCCCATAGTTAATTATAAAGGATGGCCCATATACTGTATACTACTCCACTTCCACTCTGCTAGGTGATTTCTCATGCGTTACGGGGACACCTGAGTCCCTGTTATTAGTATCTACCCTGCATCGTTTAATTATTTCCTACTGCCACCCCCACAACCACATCCACACTAACCAAGAGTCATTCACACATCACATAAGATACTGACATGTGAGTTTCTACTGAAGGGATATCTACGTGCCACCCGTACATCTATGAAAGTAATCTGGCCTTATACACCCACCTGGCCTGGCGGTGAACCCACACTTTCAGGGTGTGTCCGGCTGTAACAATGATCCCCTCAGCCACTCCCAGTGCCAGGTACCGACCCTCCTCACAGTCCAGAAGTGTACACTTGTACCTCCCATCTGGATCACGAACTGACAGCAACAAAACAGGTGAATTATGGATGGTTTACACATCATCATCATTATCATCATCATCATCAGCAGCAGCAGCAACAGTAGAAATATTTTCTTCAATTATCAAATGCTAAGCTGCTAAAGGAAATGGTAAATGAACTATGTTGCAAGCTAAGAAGAAATGTGAAGGAAATAATGCACAGATGTAGCATTAGTTTATTCTGCCACTAACATCTAGACTCAGGGCGATGTTCTCTTTTCCTTATGCTTACTGCTTTCACAAACTTTTATTCACTTAAGGGAAGGCAAATCATATTGTAAGTGGTTTATTAGGGCTGTAATTAACTCCTCAATTTAAAAATTCTATCCTAAGATGAATAAAACTGTCAGGATATGGCAAGTGGAAACTTACACACACACACACACACACACACACACACACAAAGTTGCATGAAAAAAATAATAATAATAATAATAATCAACTAAAAGGGGAATGCAAAGCTCTGTCAGATATGAATAAACTGACTATAGTAGGAGAAACTGAATAAAAGCACTGCACTCCACATCTAAAGTTGTATTCATGAACAACGTTCCAATTACTGTACAATGCCCATCTATGAAATGAGGTATGATCCAGAAACTGTGAAACATAAGGCAATAATGTAAGAGAACTATTACAGAAGGAGAGAAAGCACTATAAGCACCAGGAATGAGAAAACACAAATAAGAGAAGAAGAGAGGAGAGGAGAGGAAAACAAAGGAAAGCAAAGCATGGGGGGCAAAAGAGAGAGAGAGAGAGAGAGTGTACCATCGTACCATTTATATAATGTATTAAATACATACCATTGATGGATGGACAGCCTGAGTCAATGAAGTAAGATGCTGCCAATATGTTTCCATCCCAAGCCAGGGCAATGCTATCTGTCATACCAATCTCACCAATGTGGTTCATCAGCCGACCCACACTGTCTGTACAACAATTATAACACATTTCACCGTATAATTTTCACTTTATCATCATCATCATTATTCAGACATCTTTTCCCACATAAGGATTGGGTAAGGTAGGGTCCAGACAGCAAGAAAAAGCTGACAGGGCAAACTAACCAAAAGTCTGTCCAATTCAATGGTAAACACTTTGATATTTGGTCCAGAATCACAGAGGAAGAGTTTACCCTGGATTAAATGACTGCAAATAGAGATTAATAAAAGAATGAAAAGGGAAAGAAAAACAAGAACTCCTCACTATTCCTCCATGCCAGAACTTTAATATTGGGTCCGGAGTCGCCAAGGTAGAGTTTCCCCCGGCACTGAATGACCGTGGCCAGACGGCGCAGAGGGATGTAGGTGGCGGACTCTGACTCCATCATGTACAGGGTGGTGACATCACGTCCATCCCAGCTCACGCGCCACACCCCAACCTCTCCATTGACACTTCCAGCACACACCTCGTTTTTGCTGGCCTGAGGAGAATTAAAATTAACATCATCACCAATACCCTAACAGTATAAAAAAAAATTCATATATCTGTCCTTAGTGCATTAAACTTAATATCACCATCAGCATCCAAAACAAGATACTGGTACATGAAAAACAGATTAAAAGTAGAATGTGATGCCAGTTATGAAAAAATGCCATGAAAAGGATGCAGTACCATAGTAGTGTCTTTTTATACCACTGAGCTACAAGAACTGAACCACAAAAGGGCAAGTTCAGGTGTATGGTATGTAGGAGGACTGCTGGGCCTTGATAGCAGGCTGTGAAGCCTATGCCCTGAGTCGGACACATAAAAAAAAAAAAAAAAAAAAAAAAAAAAAATTGTCCAAAGAAAGAGGAGTAAAATCATGACATACATTCATGGCGGAGACTTGGTTGTGGAAGGCATCAACATAAGCGGTTCTGAGGTCCTCCACCAGGGACCAAAACTCAAGCCGTCCACCCTCCGTCCCTGAGACAACCCCCCACGAGCCACAAGCTAGACAAGTGATGCCATTGTAGGTATAGATGGACCCCAAACTCTCACCTGCAGCAAAGGCAACAATGTGGTAACAACAGTACGGTAGTACAATACAAACTCTCAAATCCAAAATGTTTTGTTCCAAATGCATTATGGAATATGAAATGATTTGGAAAGTGGAATTATTGTGATAACTATGGGAAAATCATGCAATAAATAGTCCGGAGTACTGTGAACTGTAATATGAAGAAGAACTTTGCATTAGTATCTTATCATCCTCTCTTATACATGTCTACAAAAGAACTACGTCTTCAAATGTGTACCGATTATGAGAGGACATGTGATATCAACATCCCTCTATATCAAGCAGAAATAACACGGAAAGTGGAAGTTTGGAAACTGGATGTTCGGATTTAGAAGTATGTACTGTAGAAACTGTATCCCTAGGCTCATCTGAAATGTGCACCTGGTGGACTGCAGGCTGAAGTTACCTTCCCTCCAGTTCACCATCCTCCTTTTGGAGGACCAGGAGCAGATTGAGGAATGTTTATATAACCAAGAAACTCTTGGTACCACCATGAGATGACATCCCTCTTCAGCACAACTCACAGAAAATATTAAGTGAAAACTTCGTGTATGCATACCCGACACCACATTCCACACTCTGAGGGTACAGTCCAGTCCACCTGACAATCCCACAATGCTGCCCTCCAACACACCAACAGTTCCAGCACTCTGAGGATGATGCTTACATTAACATCTCTGCCATATTATCCTCCAACACACCCACTGTACAAAAGGAAGGTCGAGTTGTTAAGGTGGTCTATCGTCCTAAAGGTAAAGAGTTCAATCCCCAGCTGTGACAGGGAACAGTTTGATGATCTGAATTTCATTAAAAAAGACTTTACTGATCTTCCACAAGATCCATTGACATGTCACCGAATAATAATCCATTCATCCATCATCCAATCCTACGTAGCCTCATGAGAAGCGTAGAAGCCTGGGGCTAGGCAAGTTGGTCCTCACATTCAAGATGAGCAACCAGCATCATTCATCCCTGAGTGGCATTATGTGAGCAAAAAAC
This sequence comes from Coenobita brevimanus, assembly GCF_032717465.1. Lineage (NCBI taxonomy): Eukaryota > Metazoa > Arthropoda > Malacostraca > Decapoda > Coenobitidae > Coenobita > Coenobita brevimanus. The sequence continues at coordinate 23,217,803 of NC_137060.1, read as the reverse complement.
CCCAACCACCCCTTGGATATATACCTGTTCTGACTCAATCCAACTGGAGAGCCCTAATTACCCAATAAACAACCAGGTGTCATAATTTGGTTATATGGTTACCACCCAGCATGGTAAATGGTTTCCTGGTGTACAGGAAATCATTTGGCTTGTCATTCAGTGTAGAGTCATCCACAGACAAAACAAAGAGGAAAGAATGAAGGAAAGAAAGACAGAGGAGGAAGGAAGGAAGGAAGAGAAAAGACAGGCACCTGAGAGCAGCACTACATCAAGTGAGTGGATGGTGAGCACCCCCACCTACCACTAACAATGAATAATAATAATAACAACAACAACTATGATAATGATGATAATAACCTTACCTGACACTTGGCAATGACTGCTGCTGCCAAAGAGTGAGGCAGGAAGGCAACACCTGTAACTGCAGATGTGTGGCCTCTCAGACTACGTTCCTCCACACGCTTACCCACGCGCCACACCCGCACTGTTGTGTCTCGGCTGGACACAAGGACATCCGATAGAACCTCACTGATTTTTACATCCCACAGCATGTATTTTTATCTGATCTGACATTTTTTCTCGCTAAAACAAAATAATGAAAATGTCAATGACACTGATCTGTGGCACTAAAAAGTCATGTGTCAGATGCTGAGGTGTCACCAGACTAAATTTCAAAATCCATGAGTGAAAGAAGCAAGAGATGTGAAAAGACAATCGTAACTGTTCTTTTTCTCAAGGATACTCTAGAGAGATGCTGGAGAGGTATGACTTCATGTGGCGGTACCAATAAAACCAAATGGCTCCTCTGACCATGAATACAAACATCCCTCAACTCCCACCCTACTTCCAAATGGAGGATGGTGGACAACAAGGGAAGTGCAACTTCAGCCTGCAGTCCATCAGGTTTCTTTTTCCAAGAACCAGGATCTACAAATACTACTTCTAACATACACTCCAGAGAGATGACACAAAAATAAGTGCAACTTATCACTGCATTTTGTTGTATGCTAGTCCTTCATCCATTCAGGTATATCAGTTTGCCAATTATTTTGCTTCCTCAATATCCATGACATTAAGTCCTCACTAAAAGTTACCTTTTACTGATATTCCTTTTTTTGGGATTACAATAGGTACATTATAATTCACTGAATGATGGTCTTTGCCAAGTTCCATTAACTAGTACCGGTAATTATTGCGTAATTATGTCAATACCCACAACTTACAATTGCACCTGCAAAGCAAAATGCTGGGATACTTTATAAAATATACTTCAGATATGACAATGACTACCTATATGTGAATATTCAGTACAGTATCTGCCATGTAAGTTATAAGGTACTCCTGCATACTGTACAGTTGACATTTGCCAGCTCCACCAATTTACAGTGTCTGTTCATCATCATCATCCAGACCTTCTATCCCACCCTAGGGGAGGGTGAAGAGTAGCAACGCCCAGACAGCCCAAGTCTGCCCAGTCCAATGGGCCATGCTTCCATTCACTCATCATTCAAGCCCCTGGAATCCTGGCTATATCTGATATGACAAAAACATTCACCACATTCTGTAGCTTCACATAAACATATCTGGTAGAGTCAATCTGGATGCTGTCAGATTAAAAAGGGGTGCCAAATCCCTGATCATGCACTTCTTCTCACAATATTCATTCAGCCAGCTTGATCTCTTGTCAGTCCCCTAGCCTCACTGACTGCTACACCTCTCTTCCTCACACTCATCCACCATAATTCTCCATCTTCTCCTTGGCATACCTTGCCTCCTCCCTCCTTCAAATTTGCTCAGATATACCTTTTTTACCACTCTATTGATATCCATTCTCTCCACATGACCATACCATCTCAGTACACTCTCTTTGATTCTTGTGAATCTGTTACGTGGAAACAATTTTTATGCAGGGTGGTCAATAAATAATGCTCCACTGGAAACCTATATGGCAGTATCATGTGTATTTTAGGGATGGGTCAGTTGGTTAGTGTGGGCATGGTTGTGGCAGTGCGAATATGAAATGAATGAACATGAGAAATCACCTGATGGAGTAAGAAAAGTGTTATACTATGTATGGGCAAACCTATATTTTTGGGAACATGCCGAACCTAAAATGATGACTGCCTGTACGTGAAAATTTACCAACATACCTGCCAGACAAGACGTATTCCTGTGTACAGTCCACAGACAAGATAATATCGTTGTGGCCCTCGAGTGTAAACACCTCAAATGCTCCATCCTTCCATGGGCACCTATCCCGCTTCTCAGCCTCACTGGAGGAGGCATCTTTTGTCGTCTGCTGGGGAAGCGTTTCTCATGGATTTCAATTCTTTGAACCTGGCGATGTCTTTTTCATTTCATTCTTGCCATTTCCTAATCAAGAAATTCAGTTTACAATGCAGCAGACTTTTTCCCTAAACTCCTTTCCTGTCCCATCAGGAGTGTAGAGGCTCAGGTTTAGGATATATGGTCTGACATTTAAGGTGAGGGTCACCTGCATCACTTATCCAAGTGGCACTTTATGAGCAATAAACCCTGATTACCTCTCCAATGCAAATCCTTTGCAGGTCCCTTCCAGCTGGAGTGTCTTAACCCACTAGACCACAAGGCATCAGGTCTTCCCTACTTGCCTGTATGTATCAAAAAAAAAAAAAAAAAAAAAAAAAAAAAAAATATATATATATATATATATATATATATATATATACACATCAGATGCCACTATACTGATATAGTTAATATGGAACCTGGGTTACCTTTAGCTTAGGTCCAGCTCCCTGGTGTCTCCCTACTTCCTCAGATGTCATACGAGACTTGTTGCTGCCTGTGGTCACCTTAGGTTGTACTGGTTCATCCCTGGTAGTCTTACTGGGAGAAGGGCTGGCATGTGAAGTAGTGTGGACTAGGACTGGTGAAGTGTTGTTCTGTGGTGAAGTAGATATGATTAAAAAGGGCCTAGCAATATCCAAAATAACTGATACAATGCTTCAAGTCCCAAAGAGATCAATCTGTCTCTTGCTCAAGGGGTTAAAAGCAAAAGAAGAAAATTCATGAGAGGAATCTTATAATGAGAGCTTACTCTATTCAGTGTTAGCTTTGTTGATGTTTGATGCGTGGTGGAAGGGGGCTGTTGTTGGCTGCCATGAGATGACAATGGGACAGCAGAAGATGGAATGTCAGCACCATCTTCTATGGCCTCATCACCATTGTTGACTCTCTCTGAGGGACTTAAATTTCTTGCTCTCTTGGACTCAGTTTCTTCATCAAGTAGATGTGGCCTGAAGAGGTGAATGAAATTATTCAACTAGGAGAACTTTCATGTGGAAGCATTAACTTCTCCACTTCAATGACATTTTACATTTTATTATTCTGACTTACAACTGATTCTGTTCAATTTAGGGGATTTCTGGTCATGGAGAAGTTAATGAAAACTATTTTTTTTTTTTTTTTTTTTTTTTTTTTTTTTTTAAGGAAGCAGAAACCAAAGACCAGGAGCCTGCAAACCCATTCCTTCCAAGAAAAAAACAAAAACAATACAACAGAGAGCCAAACTCAAGAAGATATGTTCATTTCGAGATGCCTGGATGCACTGTGTTTGAAAGACTGGAGACCATAGGAAGTAGGAAATACATACAGAGGGGGACAGTTTCAGAGTTGACCTGTTGCATAAATGAAAGACTGGGAGTAATGGTTAACTCTTGCATTAGAGAGCTGGACAGAAAAGGGATGAGAGTTTGTTGCTAGAGGGTGCTATGCCCCTTCAGTTCAAAGGTCTCACCCATGCAGAATAAAATTGCCTGGTAGTAAAAGAAGAAGAAGAAGAAAAAAAAATGGCATCACTGCACTGAAAGGGCTAAGCTTAATCTCTTCAGCCCAAGGACATCTTTATCATACTGTTCTAGTTTATGTCATGCAATGTACTGTATATTGTTCAACAGTGCAGACACATCACCTACCCATTTCAATCAAATGCCTTTTCCAAACCCCAAATGTGATACAGTACAGTTCTCTCGTTTATACCATGAACTTCTGTTTCTAACAATGTGAACAAAATTATGCAGAAATAGAATAACTAGAAAAATAAAGAAATACTGTACCATCATCTTGGAGAAGGAGTTACTACAGTATATTCAGCATAACTTGGCCTGGATTTTCACACTTCTGCAGCCTATTTCACAAAACTGAATGACAGAAAAAGAGCAAGCAATAGCCCTAAGCCCTTTCCATAACACTTCTTTGTGATTAGTCCATACTCTGACATTAATCTATTGTTACAACTCAGCATTCAAGATGTACAGATGGCAATTTCAGGCCGTGAAAAAAAAAAAAAAAAAAAAAAAAAAAAAAAGGTACAGGAAGGACAGAGAAGCAAGTAGAGGCAGTACCTGATAGTTTTAATCCTTACCCTTGTCGCTTCATCAGATCTGTTTCATCCAGTGGATGTTTCTTCAGTATCTCTTGAAGTTCTTTACGAAGATCATACTTCTTGCTGACCTGTTGTATGAGAGAGTGCTGGTACACATGTACAGTATCATCATCATCATCATCCATTATTGACCCTCAAAGGAATGCAATAGCCTGGAGTTGGGTTACAGTTATTTAGTCTTGACATTTAGGCTATTGTTAGGATGATCAATTATTCACCCCTTAGTGGCATATGTGGGTAATAAACCCTAGCTACTATACCTCTCTCAAATGTAAACCTTGTGGGAAGCTCCAGCTGGAGCAGCTTAACTCACCAGACCATCACGCATCTGTTAGGTTATGAGGTTCATACCCAGGACAGAAACAATTTGGCTGTCACTTAGTGTACAGTCACCTGAAAGTTGCTGTGCATCAACTGAGTGGATGGTGAGTGCACCCACTTACCATAAAGGGATATAAATTATACACCCTGAAAAAAGTGTGGAAAGCTTCAGGAGGTTATTCTTGGACCAATATGAGTTATAAATGCTATTGGAACTGGTATATCAATATGAGTCAAATTCTCACCCATTACCGAGCATTAAATTACTAATGACATAACAGGCAAAAATGTTTTCCCTTATAATTCACCAAGGTCATCAGTAATTGTAGCCAAATTCAGAGGAGAACTGGACCCATGCTGATGCACCACTTATGGAATTACTCAAAATCTGTCCAAGGATAATTCCCTGAAGTCAAATAAACCTCCTGGGATACGGTACCCTGTATATGACCATCAAGCCGTTATATGCCTAAGCAATATTGATTCAAAGGCACCTTGTAAATGTGATGCCTTGAAAACTCAGAGGTACTATCTCTGGATATCAAAAGAAATCACTGAATACACTGTAGCCTATATATGTACAACAGTCCATCCAGACAACAAGTTAAAGTATGTAAACTGAAACTGGGCCACATCTTGAAGGCCAGAAACAAGGAAAGGCTTAAAGAAGCACAAAGCTTTAAAATAATAACAGGACATACAAAGACCACACCTATACATCATTTGAGCCACAAAACAAACGTATTGTACTGTACTCCCAATCATGGACCACATGAACGTGAAAGGAACACATGTGGCTTCAACACAGGATCCATCCCACACTTGTAACTTTGTACAGCACCATCCACTGCAACGAAGAAACAAAATGCAGACCACTTCCCAACACTGCATAGAATGCCTTAACAACATTCCTCCTCTTCTATCTAACACTACACTGCACAAACAGACTACACAAACACACAGCCACCCACAAGCACATAGGCAAACAGTATCCTTCACATATCCTCCCCAGACATTCAGCCCACACAAACTGCTCTTCCTGGAGACACAAGATTAGCTAACTCAACTACAATGTGGCCATTACCCTTCTCTTTTTCAGTACTAACACAAAATAAAACCCACAAATGGTTCACCTGGCCTCACTGTCATGTACATCCCCACACCAAACACACTTACCCACCTCAGGCATCTTGTTCTCAGAAGACATCCAGTAGCTACAATCCTTCAACATAACCTCAACAAATGATCTTTGGGAGCAACCAGTTAAAGTGGCTGGATTCCTGCAGTCCACCAGGTTCAAATCCAGCTGAACCTTGGGCCACAACAACAGCACCTAGTATATATATGCTGGGAATGACATATTCCTTGGCATTCTTCAATATTTACCTTGGAATCAAAAGGCTACAATGAAAAGGTACAAAGACAATTCAGTATGAAAATAAGGGAAACCTGAAGATTCCGTTTACAAAAACTGAAGATTCCCTTTACAGTACAATCTCATAATAACGAATAGAATAATAATCAACTACTACTGGCACCGGAATATTTCACATAACTGCAGATGATACACTTTCACTAACACCTATAACATGGGTTCATCTGTATAATATTGTATAAGTCTGTATCACAACTGATTGGCAAATGTCATAATCTGGGCTATGGGTACCTACAGCAAGGCATATATATTTTTTTTAACTAACCTCTTCAATCTGATGATGTTCTGCATCCTATATTGTGTCCACACCTTACCCAGTACCTGGTAGCTATTGCTTACCTAATACGGTAATGTATTTCATAAAGAGGTTGTAATAGCCAACTTCTTGTAGTGTCCCCATCTCTGACAGTGTTCTGCCTCATTCTATACACCTATGTCCATTGTACCATGACTTAAAGCAGTGGTTCCAACCTTTTCTAATTCTGGCCCCGCCCCCCCCACTGAATGACACGTTCCCTGCGGCCCCCTTCCTCAAACACTGTATTTTACTGGCATAGTTGGCACATGTCACTAAATATCGTAAATTCTTAATCTCTGAAATTGTTTATATATTCAGATAAGTAGATTTCTTGTCATATCTGAAATATTTTCTCCAATTTAAGAAATTGCTGAATTCCATCATAATTCATAGTTTTCTAATATAATTACCCTCTTTATCAAGCCTTTGTGCCCCCCCAGGCAGCCCTTTGTGTCCCCCTAAGGAGGCATGCCCCACAGGTTGGAAACCATTGACTTAAAGGAAGCTACTGAATTGTGGCCGCTGTTACTACATGTTCTGGAGGGAGTTCCAGTCCGTTATTACCTGAATGGACAACCACTTCCCTCTAATAGTGGTCCTCCTGTGTCCTGGCTCAACAAGTTCCAGGCAGAACCGTAACTAATCTAACCTACCCTAAAGTAACTTAATCAGTTAACCCATTGGGTCTAAAACTGCAATATATGATACCAAAATCATCCCTAGAATATGATGGGAGCTTTTAACTACCATGTAAAGTATGTGTACTATCTCCTGATGATTTTGTCTAGTTTGAGAAGTCTCTCTTTATGAATAAGATAATGTAGGCTATATCTAGATCTTACAGTTCCAGCCCTCGGATAATATCTACCTGAGCCACAACTAGAATTCATGAATTTTGAAGTTTTCTCTGTTTACTGCACATCTCACAATTTACTGACACTTTTCTTCTACTTGGGGTATTAATGATCCCCAAGGGGGTTTAATGACCCTATAGAGGTAAGGTGGTAATTTACGACAGTTGGGTCAGTGTAAAAAATGGTGATATATACACAGATTAGTTCATACTCGAGTTGCAGTTGTGGCTCTTTCTAGATATTTACCCTGGAGTCTCCTTACCTGAATTAAATCGTCAGATGGCAAGAATGAAATGTACCGTATGTCATCAGGATGAAGGGCTTAATGAAAGACTAACTTTGGAAATGATGTTTTATGATTACCAGCATATTCAATATGTTACGAATCAAACCTTAACGAGCTCCTCTTCATTCAAATCTCGGTCCAGAATCTCAAGGTTTTCGATCTGACGCAGTTTTTTACGAATTTTTCGAATAGTTTTGTCCTCGGGCGACAGATCAGACGCGGTGGCCATAGTTCAGGTTCTTTTTGTTTACATCACAAGATCTTATTCTTCTTGTCTGCCGCGTTCGCGGACTTGGCCAATGTAACGGCAAAAACTATTTTTTATTATTATTTACTTATCTCCAGTTTGTTTTCTATTTTTTCCCAGGCTCCACAATCTCCTTTCTATTTCCTCAACTTCCACACCAAACCGTCTTTACCGTTCTTCCTTATCCCTCTATCCTCCCTGTTCTTTTAGGCCATTTCTTCCCATTTCCTGTACTTCAGATAATCTCCTTTCTTCCTCAAAGAGATCTTGGTTCTTTGTAACATTAAATTCACATTCTTCTATTATCAGTAACTGTCACGGAAGCCTTCGTAGCACAGTTCTTTAAGCGCGTCTTTAGATCTAGGGTCATGGGTGATACCACACTCACTACACTGTGGGTATTGCTCGAGAATGAAGAACAATTTTTAAAACATCATTTTAAGTCTGAGCTTTATTTATTTTCTAAATGAATTAGGTACTTGTATCATTGTGCTATGAAATTTATGCTATATCCATTTCAGTAAAGAAAAATATGTAACTTTAGTGATAGTGAATGTCACATTGTTTACCGGCATCAGCTGATCGGGGTCACGCCGAAACTGAAGAGCAGTGAGTCTTATTTAGGCAGCATTGCACCTTATTGTGTCTCCCAAGGCACAGTCAGCGAGACATCTCTATAAGATCCAGACCCTGCTCAGGCAACTTCTCCAGGAGAATTGGGTACTTCACCTACAGTGGATACCATCTCATGTGGGCATCAGGGGCAATGAGATTGTTGACAGGGCTGCAAGGCTGTCTTTGACCTCAGCACCAGTGGAGACTCTCCCACTTCAAGAGGCAACTTATAGCAGGCTTCTGATGGTTGCTAGTGGAAAGGCCTGGGACTCAGACTTGGCAGCAGAGCTCCCTTCTTCCACCTTAGGGGCTTACTGTCCAAGATTTCACTCCATGCGCACAGAATTGAGGGATCATCTGTCTTTCTTAGGTGTACGAGACTTCACTCTGCCAGTACTCCTTGAAGGTTTGGGTCTGAACAATCCCCTAAGGTATCAAGTCATTAGCTTGGTGTGTGTCTTAAGGAAGTCCAGGCAACTGCATTGCATCTAACTAAGACATCTGATCCATAAGCCACCGGAAGGGCTCCTCCGACCCCCTCAGAAACGAAAGCCCTAACTCAACACCAAGAACCAAGAACCATGAGTCTTATTTATTTGTTACTGCCCAGGCTACTTTGCAGCGACCTTGTTGGCAGTGTTATATTGCTGTATAATGATGGAAGGGGTGCATCAATCGTATTGGAATATACCTGTGTCACTGATGAAGGTTAAGTCAGTTTTTGGATAGTTTGACAGTTTTTCAAATAGTCGGTATATATTTCAGACGTAACTATATATGTCAGGGATGTGGTCCAAACTATCGCAACATGATTAAAACATTGGAGGGAAAGAGGGAAATTTGCCTTTTAGTTGTACTCCTCTCGCTGTAACTTCACCATAAATTTCCACATCCATCTTGAATGTCGATTTGTAGCAATAAAACAGAATATGGTGCTGGTCACAAAGAAGAAGAATGTAGAGCCATACTATTGCTTACTTTGCCACCGAGCTGTGTGAAATAAATAAACTGGAAAAGAACAAATATTCAGGGCCAAGTGATGACAAAAGCTTATTGTAATAAAAGTTTAAAGAACAATTTCTCATTAATGTACTATATCTCATATAATTGTGGTGGATTTTTTATTTTTTTTTACTTATGATTGATTCCTTGTCTTATCTGTGATTTGTATATGCTGGAGGAAGAAGGAAAGGAGACCAGGCATAAGTGTGTGAGACAATGAGGAGGTAATATAATTAAAATAGGCCCTCTTCCCCCCCCCCCAGGACAATGACAGGGTAACTGTGAAAGAAACAGTGTGTAAGAGTGTGAGCCGTTATGACTAAGATGATGCTGTGGCGGAGTTTTGTGCGGCCGCTGCATACCTCACACCAGCTCAGGCATGGGTGAGTATAGTGAAAACCCGGCAGAGGAAGTATAAGGTAACATTTATCCTATCAGTTATATGGCATTTTTTGTGTTCTACTGCCTCAAGATGATTTCATTCAGCGCAGGAGAAACTTTTTGAATTGGAGAGTTAGGTACAGCCTTCATTAACCACATCACTACAGGAGATCTCCACTGAGTGTAATGCAACAGTCTGGTGGCAACAGGAACACAGCAAAATACATCATCAGATTCAAGGGGTTAGCACTTTCAGCACAGGAACATCTGCCTCATTTTATTTTTGCCTTTCCTGATTAAGTTAGACTTTTCAAACTGATGATTTTATTCAGCGTGGGAGAGTTTTCTTGTAGGAGGATTAGCTATGCTGGTGCTGTACATGGCCTTCATTAATTTGTTCAGTATTAGATGTCTATTCTAACTTGAATGAAAGTGCCTGGAGATTAGAGATGGAATATAAAGAGAAAATAACCTATACAGGACTAAGATATTCATAGGCTACCCTTTGGTACAGTAACTACTTTATTTTATTCCTACTTTTGTTGTACCCTTTTATTCAGCTGATGGGAAACCTGTTAATGTTGTCATTAATTTTGTCCTGGATGCCCACAAAGATCTTCCTGCATTAAAAAAAAATTATTGCATGTAAATGGTCAAGGATGAAACATAGGAAGGGACTGGAGAGATATATGGGGGAGGGCAACCAAATGGCAGAGGACAAGGCAACATAGAGGCAGTTTGTTTGTGGTCACTGCTGCCACGCCATACAGGATTAAGGCATATATATGGCAATAGATTGATAGTAAAAGGCTCTACATACTTGAGATGCAGGATATTCCTTATGAAAAAGGTATTAAAAAAAAAAAAAAAAAAAAAAAAGCTTTAGGAATTACTCTTTCTTATAGAAAAAATGGCATCTCATTATGGTAAGCCATTTATATGCAGTAAATTTTAGAAACCCAGTGGGACTTCATGGACACCTTGTACCTACTGACTATACACCAGTAAGAGTAACGTATATTAAAGTTTTCTGTCTATTTCAGTGTATCAAATATAATCTCATCCAGTTCACCAGTTAGCGTCCTTCACCATTATGGCAGACTGGCAAATTTCGGAAAATTTTTTAACCAGGTAAGTGACTGGCGGTGAATATGATATCTGTTTACCACTGTACTGTAAACTGAGGGTCTCTGGGAATCAGATTTCATGTTACAAGTGGAATTTTAATAGGTCATGTCTCTGTAATTTACTGTAAAAAAAAAAAAAAAAAAAAAAAAAAAAAAGTGTTAAATGAGGTGACATGATGAGGATTTAATCCAGCTATAAATATGGTAATCCATTCTGTGATGTGCAGGGTGTTGTGCGCAGCATCCACACAGTACGTAGTGAGGCAGCTACTCCTGGCAACTCTCACACTGCCTCACTGGCCCTCAAGTTGGCACTTGGGGCTGGTACAGCACTGGTTGTCAAGGTGGGTCCACTGGTTTGTTTTCTTGGAGTGAGGTGGAGAAAGGGCAGCATGATGGCAGGGGATGATGACATGAAGGCATTTCAGGCTGTTCGATATCATAATCTTCATTAATTTATATTGTAGCTTCACGTAAAGGTATAGTCGGTCCAGATGCTGCCACATTAAAAAGGGTGCCAAATCCCTGATCATGCATTTCTTCTCGCAACATTCATCCAGCCAGCTCGATCTCTTGTCAGTCTCCTAGCCTCACTGACCTCTATACCCCTCACCACGCCTCCTCCCTCCTCCAAATTCGCTCAGATATACCGGCACCTTCTTCACAACATGACCATACCATCACAATACACTCTCTTTGATTCTGGTGTCCACAGACATCCTCACTCCACATCTATCTTGAATCACATTATTTTGTATCGTATCCACTCTCTGTACTCCACATACATTCCTCAGCAGTCCCATCTCCACTGCTCTCACTCTTGACTTTTCATTTTCATGCCACACCATAGTCTCACATTCATGTGTTAAAGTTGGCACTAACACTCCATCATGTAAGCCTCATGCAGTTGCAACAATCAACCCTTTGTTTCTTGTCAAGGCCTTCATAGCACCAGCTACTTTCCTTCCTTGTGTCACTCTACTTTCCACTTCTTTTGCACATTTTCCTCTCTTTTCAAGCACTGTATGCAGATATTTGAACTCTCTCACCAATTCCAGTCTCTCTCCATCCACTGTAACATCACACTGGAAGCTGCCTCCTCTCACAATAACCATCATTTACTCTATTTTGCATTTACTCTCAAGGCCAGACACCCACAGACATCAGCAAAACTCTGCACTAGTCTACCAGGTTCTTGTCCAGTTTATGTAAGTAGCACTGCATCATCAGCATGCAACAAATTTGAGATATTCCATCCATCACCATTCATTACCAACGCCATCCCTCTGTTACTCGTGTTTTTACATCTCTCATTGCCCTATCCATATACTGTACATATATTGAACAACCATGGGGACATCACACAACCTTGTCTTACGCCCACACTGATAGTGAACCATTCACTATGCCCGTTTACCCTTACACATGCTTAACACCCATCATGAAAACTCTTGACTACACCTGGCAGCTTACCCCCTACACCGTACGTGCACAAAACTTGCCACAGTCCTTCTCTGTCTATTTTGTTATATGCTTTTTCCAGATCCATAAATGCCATAAACACCTTACAGTCCTTCTCACAAGCCTTCTTTACTATCTGTCTCACTGCAAATATTTGATCCACACATCCTCTGCCACTCCTAAAGCCTCCCTGTTCCTTACACACTAAGGCTTCTGATGTCTCTCTTACTTTCTCTATAACAGTTCTTCCATATACTGTTATCATTATTATTATTATTATTATTATTGTATTATTATTACCAGGTACTGTATTATATTACACCCTGCTTGCCAGGTTGTTGCAGCCCCCCTGGCTGCAGAGTGTAAGGCTCAACCAGCTGTGAGGGAAGTCCGTGACCGGCTTCTTGGTGGTGGGGAGGACCAGCTGGCTAAGCAGGATCCACCCTTTGACTGGCTGGCTTTCTGGCACCTCCTGAAACCACAGTTGCATAACTTCCTTCTGGCTGTGGCGGTTAGTGTCGCTCTTTTTGTTAGCCAGTCCCTCCCATTTCTTTGACTGATAGTGTGAATGTGACTAACTCTTTGCATGTGTTGTCATTTTTATCATCATTGTCATCATCATGTAGATTGCTTTTCTGACTTGAAAGTAGGGTAAGATAGAGTTCAGGGAACAAGAAAAAGCTTTATAAATATGTATGAACTATATATATATCTTGTGATATATAGAAAAAGAAAGTGAACAGTGCATTGGTAGGAGAGAAAGAAGAGGATGAGGAGTGTTTGAGGGAAAGAGAGAATGTGAATATGTGAGGACAAACATCATGGAGGTAGGTCTGTCATGGCCATTACCTGTTGGGGGTGTCCAGGATGTTGTCAGCTGAAGATGATATCTTTAATATTACAAGATGAGGTCATTTTTATTTATGGATGTGTACAAGACTATATCTTTATCCATGCAGTTGGCACTTTTTTTCAAGGGGAACTGGCACATCAGATTTTTATGTAGAGGTAAATCTTTAATAGGCTTGTAATGTGAGTTGCAGGCAGACAAAGAACTTATTAACTGAACTGCACATCTCTTCCCCAAACCTTGCAGAGTGCCCTGGTGGTGTCCTTGGTCAACATCCAGCTGCCGATTCTGCTGGGCGATGTTGTCAACGTCGTGGCCAAATTCACACAGGAGGCCACAAGGGAAGGCCGGGACTACATGAAGGAAATTTATACACCCACCATGAAGCTCTTCCAGTATTGTGTTGTACAGGTGTGTGCCAATAGCAAGTGTTTGTTTGGGAGAGCAAGTGTGTGGTCCATCTTTCTGGCTGGACACCCTATTGATCGGTGCTCTTTCATGTGTGTTTTTGCTTTCATTTCTGGACCCTGCCTCATCCTATTCCAAGGTAAAGGAAAAAAAAAAAAGTAAAGATGATGATCAGAAAAATTTCTCTGATGAGATATTTGGTAGCTAGGAAATAATCAGAGAAATGTCATGGATCAGATGTTGACAATGACAGCTGGTGGTGTAGTGGGTTAAGAAGCTCCTGCTGGATATGGCCCATAAAGATTTATATTTATCAGGTGGTTGGGGCTTATTACTCACAAAGTGCTGTTCATGGACAAACAAGTCACCCTCACTTTCAGTGTAAGTACCAGTTAGCCAAGCAAGGGCCTTTGTGCTCTTGGTGGGGCAGTAGAGGGTTGGTGACAGATAGGAATAGTCCTTTCATCCTAACCTGGCCTAGATTTTCATCCATTTGCAACTTATTCACATAACTCAGTGACAGAAAAAGATAATTCAACATCTTATCATCCTTTCCATAGGACTTCTATGTGAAAATCATTTTCCATTGTTGGAGCTTTAATACAACACAGTATTGATGAGGGAGAGATGGCAGCTTTCAGCCAGGTTAAAGAAAAAAAGTATAGCAGTCTCTTTGCTCATCCAGGCAGTGTTCACCTTCTCGTACATCACATTCCTGACCCGCATGGGGGAACGCATGGCAGATGACCTCAGACACCAGCTGTTCTCCTCACTTTTGAAGCAGGACATCGCATTTTACGACAATCACAAGACGGGAGAGCTGATTAACAGGTGGGGGAGTCACTTTGAAGTGATGATTTATTTATTTATTTATTTATTTTACTATTTTTGTATGTATACGGAGTGTTCTGTGCAATGTTCACCAAAATTCAGAAGGTTATTGTTGGGTTGATACTGAGTAAGGAGAGGTATTTCAACATGGATCCAGTTTTCAGCCTTTATTAAACAACAGTTACTGATGACATGGATGAAAACAGTCTTACTCTTAAATCTACTTATAAGATCATTAGTGTCTGTTGATCTGTAAAGGTTGGGAATTGGACCCATGTTTATATATCGTTTATTACACAACAAGAGTAACATCTTGAAGTTTGTTGTACATTTCATGGGGCATTATATATCTTTTGTTACTTTCATAATTAGCCTATATTCAGCTTTGGGGAAACCTCTTGTATTTAAGGTGTCAGAAATTGTCTCCATTAACCCTCCAAGATGATGGCCTTTTATAATTTATTCTTGCTGCTGCTGCTGCTGCACAGTTGTAATGCCTACAGCAGGTTTATCTCAGTTAAGAAATGTAGATGGAATATAGTAGAATTTGAGATGTTAATGTTAGCCATCCATATTTTAGGGGTAGAGTGATGATGATGAGGATAATACTGATAATGATGATGGAGGTGAGGATAAAAATAAGATTGATGGTGATGATGAGCATCTTCTCTGTAGGTTAACGGCTGATGTGCAGGACTTCAAGAGCTCATTCAAGATGGTTGTATCCCAAGGCATGCGTAGTGTTACCCAGGTGAGCTGAATGAGTAAGATACAGTTCATTAATGATGAAATATTGAGAGAGAGAGAGAGAGAGTATTGCCATGAGAGTGAAATGTGACTATAAGAATGATATTTGACAACACAATATACCCTCTTATACAGGAAGTTCAGCCACAAATAAATGTTGACAGAGTCCAATATAGGGCTCAGTTTTAAAAGTTCCTGCTACACATCATAGATATATTTTCCTCCGACACTTTCCAGCAACTGTTGGGAAATAATTATTGTAACTGGTTTTTGCACTGAGTTTGCAGCTTCTTGTCCATAGAAAACATTAGCCATACTGTAGCCGACCTCAGTAGCATCGCTTTTATATGTTTGATTTTTCAAATTTCTGCCTTTCTCAGTCTCTAGCTCACTCATGTACAATTTTGTAATCAGTCTCTCAGTCTCCATTTTCTCCAGGTTGCCAAACTTCTCAAGGTACTTCCCTCTTATTTTCTTATCCCTTTCATCAGATAATCGGGTGTGGGGTGTCAGTATACCTGATCTCACCCCAGCTGGCTGGAGTGACTGGTGTGGTGGTGCCGTTGATAATTGCAACAGGGACGGCACTCGGCACACTCCTGCGCTCACTGTCACGCCGTGCACAGCACCAGGTAGGGTGTGCTCTGTTGGTTGGGGAGACAGATTTGTACCTTATTATTCCATGTACAGTATCTGGAACTTCTTTTACAATGGGAATGTGACTTGGGATGATGATGATAATAATGATAGCTCTTCCGCTTTTCTACTGTTCTGTACTTCTTTTTCGCTGTTTTTGGATCATACCTCACCCCATCTGTAGTCTGGAATATGGGTCAAGATGATCATGATAGAGAAATACCTGTTAATTAACTCTTTGTAAAAGCCTTGGTCCATCTCCTTCTGCCTTCAGGTTGGTGTAGCGACGGGTGTTGCCGAGGAGTGTCTGGGCAACATGCGAACCGTGCGAGCCTTTGCCATGGAGGAGGAGGAGACACGATTGTTCACTCAGGAGGTTGACCGTTCTCGTAAACTCAACGAGGCACTTGGCACGGGTATTGGGATCTTTCAGGTGAGGTGTGATGGATTTGGAGGTTTTTGTAGTGTGTGTGTTACTTTATAGTTGCTGAGAGTCGTGCTTGTTTGGTGGAGTCAGGCCTCCAAGGGCTTGAACGTTGAGTGAATGGTAGATAGATGGGATGATGAGGTACTGGTGTTGGTGTATTTTGGTATGGTATGCTATGAGTTTGGGTATGTAAGGTTAATTATTTTCTCATTTAAAACTCTCCCTTCTTTAGGTGTGAATAAGGGACGATTTTGACAGAGACATTTACAGTGATGATGGTGATGATGATGATGATGATGATGATGATGATGATGATGGTTTATTCTTACACCCATCACCCCCAAACAGGCAGGCGCAAATCTCTTTCTGAATGGCATAGTGATGGGTACGCTATTTGCTGGTGGACAATTGATGGCAGCCAACGAGATGAAGCCGGGTGACCTCATGTCCTTTCTGGTAGCTGCACAGACTATACAGAAATCCTTGGCCCAGCTCAGCATCATGTTTGGAACCTATGTCAGGGGAACAAGTGCTGGAGCAAGGGTCTTTGAGGTGAGGGTTTCTGTAATTCGCTTTTCTTTGAGTTGGAGAAAGGGTACGCTGATGGCAGAGGTGAGGGTGACATGGAGGTGATACATTTGTGACCACCCCTTCAATGATTAAGGCATGTGACTGTCGTGTGTTGTAAAGTGTGATGGAGGTTAGAACCACATTGTAAAAGGAGACAGACTATACAGAAGTCATAGTCTGGCTCAGCATCATGTTTGGAATCAGAGTGAGGAAAACAAGTGCTGGGACAAGAGTCTTTTAGGAGAGAGCTTCTGTAGTTTGCTTTTCTTCTATAACTGGTGTTGTAGAAAATGTAAGTTAGGGAGAAAGGATTATATTGAGTAACTCTCTTCTGTCTTCCTTGCAGTATGTGAAATTAGAGCCCAGCATCCCAGTGAAGGGTGGACGCATCATCCCATACCACTCACTCATGGGCAACATAGAGTTCAGGGATGTGTGCTTCTCTTACCCAACCAGGCCAGATCAGGTACAGTACAGTTGCTTTCAGGAACATGTTAATAACCTATACCACCAGCCACCTGTTTGTGTATTATATGCTTACCACCCATTGTAGTAAGAAATTATTGTCTTGCTAACATAATACCTAATGTAGAACTACCTATGTATTGCTTTCAGGAGGTGCTGCGTAATTTCACCCTGCGTATCCCAGCTGGTCGAGTGGTGGCACTGGTGGGGGCATCAGGCAGTGGCAAAAGCACTGTGGCACAGCTTATGGAGAGGTACATTTACTCAAATAAGTATCTGAATTTTTTCGGGGAAATATTTTTGAGATTTTGGGCATGTGGAGAGGATAGAGAATGAAAACCTGACTAGGAGGATGTGAGTGAGGTAGAGAAGGGGAGGGGGAGGAGAAGACCAAGAGTGGGATGGAGGGATGGGACGGAAAGGTATATGAGAGAGGGTTGTGCAGTTTGGAGAGAGGGCAGCCTGATGGCAGAGGACAAGATTCGTTTTTCGTTTTTAAAGGCTCCAACATGCTTGCATGTGTCGGCCTTGGTCACCTAATGGCGGCTCTCCACGCTGCACGATCCATTGCAGCCTCCCTGTTCAGTCCCTTAACCCTAAGGTCACACTTAATGACCTCGTCCCATGTCTTTCTCGGTCTACCCCTCATAACCCCACCCCCAATATTAACACTTCTCACCCTCCTCACCCAATTATCATCCCCCATCCTCTCCACATGTCCAAACCACCTCAATCTACCTCTCCTCATCACAACACCAATACACTCCAGTCCCATCCTACCTCTCAACTCTTCCATTGTAAACCCAGCCCCTCCAGGCCTTGGACGCAGGGACGCACTGCACATCCACCTAATCATTGTCATTTCTGTACGCCTGAGCCGGCGAATATCTTCCTCCTTCACTGCCCAGGTCTCACTGCCATACAGCATTACACTTCTAACACATGCTGCATACAAAGACCCCTTAGCACGTAGGGAGAGCCCTCTCAATGTCAGGAGAGGCAAGAGCTCCCTGAACTTCTTCCAACCACTTCTCACCCTAGCCACAGAGTTAGCTCCAGCCCCACCTCCAGCACACAACATGTCTCCCAAATAACAAAACTCTTCCACACACTCAAGAGATTCACCAGCAAGTTCAATCCTTTCACGTCTGACAATCTCCACCTGCTCACCCCGGCACGCCGTACACATAAAATCAGCATTATCTCGCAGTCTACCTCTGATACCACTACATCTCTTATGCACCCATTTATCACACACACCACACAAGATGGAATTATTTCCCACACCCTTGTGGCAAACTGCACATGGGCACTCTCCCTCGTCTTTGACAGTACCGCCACCAACCCTAGATATCATCACTTTTGTTTTAACTGCATTTACCCTTAAACCCTTTTGCCCCATACCATCTCTCCACTTCCTAAACCTTTCCTCCGCCTCCCTTTCATTCTCTGCAATCAACACCAAATCATCAGCATACAACAACTCCCACGGGAGTCCGTTTCTAAAGTCACGTGAAAGGGCTTCAAGTACCATGATAAACAACATGGGACTCAAGACTGACCCCTGATGCACACCAACATTCACGGAAAACTCATCACTCAAATCTCCATTCACTCTCACCTGGGTGTGAGCACCCACATACATGGCCATAACCACCCTAACCAGCCACTCCTCCAAGCCAAGCTTTCTCATTGCCCACTTCACCACCTCTCTAGGGACTCTGTCAAAGGCCTTTTCCAAATCAACAAAAACAAAATAAAGATCCCTTCTCCTACCAACATATTTTTCCTGAAGCTGTCGAACAATGAATATGGCATCAGTGGTCCCCCTACCTGGCATGAACCCGAACTGCATCTCATCAATATTCACTCTTTCTCTAATCATACCTTCTAAAACTCTCTCCATTACCTTCATTATCTGATCTAAAAGCTTTATACCTCTATAATTTCCTCTTTCCAGGGCATCACCCTTCCCTTTATACACATTTACAATTACACTCTTCAGCCAATCATCTGGGACAACACACTCATAAATAATCCTATTTATCAGGTCAGTGACTAAACTCACCCCTATATCGCCTGAGGCCTTCAACATTTCGGCAGTCAACCCAGACACAGCTGCTGCCTTCCCCACCCTCATCCTGCCTATTGCCTCACTCACAGTAGCAGTATCAATCAAAGGCCAAGGGCCAGACACTGGATCTGCTGGCTCCAAACCTTCCCTGTCCCAGTCAAACTCCTCATTCAACAACCGGTTATAATGCTCTCTCCATGCATCTTTAATATCCTCACTGTTCACCACTACCCTTCCTTCATCATTCTTCACACACTGCTCACCTATAATATCCCGATTATCCCTCTTCACCTGACCTGCCACCCTAAATATATTTTTCCTTTCCCCATGATTTAGGTTAGCAAGTAATTGTCTCTGTGACTCAGACTTTGCCCTGTATACCTCTCTTCTAGCCCTACGCTTGGCAGCCAAATATTCCTCTTTGCTACCACCCTTCTTCCATTCCCGGAAAAGCCTTCTTTTCTCCTTAATTGCAGCTTCTACACCCTCATCCCACCACCAAGTTACTTTATGTCTTGGTGGTCCTCTTGTCCAGCCGCATGTTACATCAGTAACTCTCAAGAAATTGTTCTTGAGGGCTCTGTACTGTTCATTAACGCCTCTGTCTACAGCTCCCTGTTCAGCCACCACTCTCCTCAACTCGCTATAGAAGGCATCCCTTACTACTTGGTTTTTCAGCTTCCATATTTTCCTCCTAGGTACATAAGTCCTCTTTTTCATCACTTGTTCTTTAAGCACCATATCACAAATCAACACTTTGTGCTGCTGCACACACTCCTCACTTCCTATAACTTTAACATCCTTCACTAACCTCCTATCGGCCCTCCTAACCAGAAAATAATCTATCTGACTGCTATTTCCCCCAGACTCATACGTAATTAACCTACTGTCTCTTTTCCTAAAATATGTGTTGCACACAATCATATCCGTTGCCTCCCCAAACTCGAGTATCCTTTCCCCTTCTGCATTCCTTAGACCATACGCACATCCCCCATGCACTCCTTCATAACCTTGTGCTGCTTCACCTACATGACCATTTAAGTCCCCTCCCAAAATCACTATCTCATCATCCCGCATACCACCCACTACACGTATTAAATCATCCCAAAATCTATCTTTCTCTGATTCATCGAATCCTGCCTGTGGTGCATATGCTGATATAATCGCAGCTACCTTTCTTCCCAACAGAATTTTCACTACCAATATCCTATCGCTTACTCTCAAAACATTCATAACATATTCCACCCATTTCTCCGCAACCATCACACCAACACCTCCATATCCGTCTGTCCCCCCCTGCCGAAACAACTTATAGCAACAGTCCTTCCCAACAATCTTTCTGGCTGATCCACCCCTGTACCGGACTTCCTGCAAACACGCCACATCCACCCACCTCTTACTGAATGCCTCAACGACTTCCCCCGCTCTTCCCCTCAAACTTCCCACATTCCATGAACCCACCCTCATCCCCATGGGTGATTTACTGTCCTCAGGCTTGCTTTGAAACTTATTTTGTTTTGTCATCTTCAGTATTAATAAAGGGGGACAGACACAGCACAGGTCCCACTCACTGCACAGTCCCAGGTCCAGGCAATGGATCTGGGACCCCTAGCCCACCAGCTTACCAGTGGCTGTGGTAGTGGCCTCGGGGCACCCCGCCAGGACAGCTGCAGGGACACCCTCCAAGCGCGTCTTGGCACTGCAACTATCCCGCCATTATACACCCACCGATAGGGCAGCCTCCTGGGGCGCTACTCCCAGGTTCGGGCCCCTCTCTATTGGGCGGAAGCGGCAGCCTGGGAACCGCAATGCCCTGTACCCTCTAGCACAGGCCTGAGCCCCATCTCGCCCTGGACCCACGATCTATGCTGGCGGAACCCACGCCACGCCTCCCCCCAGAAGTCCGCCACTATGTAGCGGGGGCAAAGTTTTCTGGCTGCATGCCCTTGCTGGCGCCAACCCCTGTAACGTAGTGGGATACGTTGTGTGAAATGTAAAGTGCATGTGGTGTAGTGCATTGATAGTCAGAGGAAATGTTTGGGAGAGTATGCTGGTCTACTCTCCATGTTACTGTCACACTGAAAAGGTCAGCAAAGGGGGATGGTTACATAGCTAGTGAAACAGGAGCTCCAGCTCTCCCTATCACCAGCATTCCCATTCCCCTCGGGAGTACCACCCTGTTCGGCCCGTGCTACGGCCTCCTCCTAGATGACATGGTGAATTGTTTCTCACCAGCCCTTCAAGTACTAAGGCATCTAGCATTGGATAGGTAGATGTATATAAGGGTTTACAGTACCTGTACTGTTCACTTTATTGTTATGTCTTCCCGATGCTTTATTCTAACAACTCTTCAGGTTCTATGATGTAACAAGTGGGTCGATCAGCCTGGATGGTGTGGATCTGCGTAAACTGGACCCAGCGTGGCTTCGTGGCCGTGTGGTAGGCTTCATTGACCAAGAGCCAGTCCTGTTTGCAACGACTGTCAAGGAAAACATTCGATATGGATACCCCACTGCCACAGATGAGGAGGTGAGTGATAGGATGTATTTGTGGTATTATACAAAGGCTGGTATAATTAATATCCCCTCCTGACACACAGAATTATGAGCTAGTCAGCTAGTAATGTCTGCCACCTTCCACTGTCTTCCTCACAGTTTCACTGTGAAGTGAAATCTCACTTATCATCTCATTGTGCACCTGCCCTCACCCATCTCACTGAGTACTTACCCTTACTCATCATCTCACTGTCAGTCTTTTGTTGTGTATGGTGCCCTTGAGTGAATGGGCATTTCACTAGCCTCTGGCATTGTCTGTTACATAAACTCAGGGATGAGTGAGGTTGGCCACTCTCATCTTAAATGTCAGGACCAACTTGCCTAGCCCCAGGCTTCTATGCTCCTCCTGGGACAGCATAGGATTAGATGATGGGTGGATGGATGGAAATGAAAGTTATGACAATGATGATTATGCATGATGATGATGGTAATGGTGATGTTCATAAAGTGGACAAACAAGGTAACTTTCTGTTTCAGGTGATCCAAGCTGCAAAAACGGCCAATGCACATAACTTCATCAGCAAGTTCCCTTCTGGCTACGACACGGTGGTGGGTGAGAGAGGTGTGGCAGTGTCTGGAGGGCAGAAGCAGCGCATTGCAATTGCACGTGCATTACTCAAGAACCCTAGGATATTGGTGCTTGATGAGGCTACTAGGTGAGAGGTGGCAGGTACAGTAGAAGTAGTGGTGGTGGTGGCACAGTAATGGTAGCAGTAGTGGTAGTTGTTAATGTAGTTCCAGATTTATTCTTGTGAAAATGAACCCAGATGGCAGCATGTTCAATTTGCCTCTCCTGTAGTCCACATTCTTCTTTTGGGGGATAGGGAGGGAGTTAAGGGACATTTGTATATCCTTTCAGTGGAGCTTTTTGGTTATATCAATGCCACCACATGAAGGTGTCCCTCTTCAGCGGGAAAATAACAGGAGGTGTTTTGGTCTTGTTGTCATGGGCATGGGTTTATTACATATTCATAGATATTCTAGCCTTGTTTCACCACACCTTTAACTAAAAGGGGTGTACAGGTTACTGTTTCTACCATTAATTGTGCCCATACAGTATAATACAGTATACAGTAAGTTCTCATCATAGGGTGCCTTTGTAGACATTCATTTTATCACTTATGTTCAGAATATATTACAGTTTTGTGGGCAGTCAAAGTTTCATAGTTCCATCACTGCATATAAAGCTGATTTTCCAGTTCTCCCATCCATATATACTGTACAGTATATGGATATGGATAGGACTGACTGTAATTGTAAATTTTTACTGCTACTGACTCTAAGGTTGCACCCACAGTGCCCTGGATGCCGAGTCTGAGGCAGTGGTACAGGAGGCCTTAGAGCGTTCCATTGAGGGCCGCACGGTGCTTGTCATTGCCCACCGCCTCTCCACCATACAGAATGCCCATGTCATTGCAGTTATGCAGCATGGCAGACTGGCAGAGGTGGGTGCTGACCTTATAACATTTTTTATTTCAGGAGCTTGTCATCATCATGATCCATCCATCCATCCATCATCCAATCCTATATTGCCCCATGAGGAGCGTAGGAGCCCGGGGCTAAGCAGTTGGTCCCGGCATTTAAGATGAGAGTGAATCATCATGATCATCACTGATAATTAGGCAGATTTTTTTTTTTTTTTTTTTTTTTTTTTAACTATTCATACATCAGTTTTTTCGTACTCTCTGGACCCTGCCTCGCCCCACCCCATTGTGGGGAGAAAAATTTGGATGAAGATGATGATGATGAATGATTAAGATGATGTCTGTTTTCATGCAGCATGGGATGCTATGTGTCGCTAGCAGTTTTGAAGGTACTCATCAATATTATCCATAACCTGGGTATTCATAGTAAAGCCAGAAAATCTTACTCAGCTGAGAGAAATTCCAGCAGTCTCAAAAAGTGTCATTGGAGTTGCTTTTGAACCCCCTGACTGCAAAGATTTGCAATAACTGAACAAAATTGTCAGGTGTTGCCCTAATTAAATACCCAAATGTGTCAGAAATGATGAAAGAGTTAATGGAATGGGTAAGATCCAGAAATATGAGCAGGTAAGTCCAAGCCAAGACTCTCATAGTACAGTACTGTAGTTTTTTACATTAATGTAGTAGATGCTTGAAGTTTTTTTACAGTAATATACAGACGGTCCCCGAGTTACCTTGTTCCGACTTTCGATTTTTTGACTGTGATGGTGCAATAGCAGTACACATTCAGTAAAAACTGTAGTTTGAACTTTGATCTTTTCCTGGGCTAGTGATATGCTATACGATACTCACTTTTGATGCTGGGCAGCAGCAGCGAGCCACATCTCCCAGTCTAGGCTTGGCTAGGCTATGATGTTTAAGTGGTTAGGTGTATTAAATGCATTTTCAAATTATGATATATTCCACTTACAATGGGGATTGGAATGTAACCCCATCATAAGTCGGGGATCGTCAGTAATTATTATATGGTTGAAGTATTTTTACAGTAATGAAGTAGATGATTGGCTGTCATTAATTCAGGGAGGTACTACCATGAATATGAAATGTGGCATCAAGCTTGGTAACTAGTCACACTGAGCACCATTTGGCAGGAAGCCCAGCGACAAGTACCGGTATACAGTATAGTCAAACTCCTATGACTACAAATTTTACAGCACATTTGACTACCCTACCCATAGCAGCTTCCAGCATCTTTTGGGAAGTACAGGATACTCTTGATATACTGAACCCTCTTTTAATGAATTTAGATTTTAATGACCACCTTGAGCTGACCGAAAATTATGTTCATTTAACGAATTTTTTCCGGTAAACGAATGGACACGCGAGAAACACCAACCAGTGTTGCATGACGTACGAACATAGGTTTATCCAAGGCCTACTTGTAGTCTTTATTTGCAGTGCAATTACCTCCTGAAGGGTAGGAATAAACACATAAGTTGGTAAGTAGAGCATATATTGAGAAAAAGAGCCATTTAGATATAACTGTATGTTATTGTGTATGTGTGTATGGCTGAATGACACTCAGTATTTAACGATCTTTGTTTGGTAAAAACCATGATGCCCGGGAAATTACCAGTCAGCATGGTGTTTGATTTTACCGAACTATCGGCTTTAGTGTCATGGGTCTGATACCAATTTGTTCATTATATCAAGGATGTACTGTAATTAACTGGGGTTTAAGACTCGGTTCAGCCCATCATATATTTTTTGTTTTCTCTTGTCATTCCAAATACATGACATTGCTTTCCCTTTAGTTGGTTTGTTTTCATCTGAGGGATCTGAGCCACTTTCACAATTTGAGTGCCAATTCATGGTTGCAAGCAGTTTGATGAGCCTTAGTTACGATACAGGAACAAAGCTTTTTGGGTGATAGTTAAATTTACCCTTCAGTCTAACTACACTTCACCATCAACTGAGCTGAAAGGGGTTGGAGATCTTTCTCAGGGCAGCATAAATGCCATTCTGTAATATGAAGTAATGGTGAGTTGGACTGAAGTTTGCGGAATTAGTTTCACATGTTTTTTATATTTTAGTGATCATCATCATCATCATCTTCATCATCATCATCATCATCATCATCATCATCATCATCATCATCATTATCCTCTTCTGCTTCTCCATGGTTTTAGGCTCAGTGTTTTTAGTTTATTCCTGTTAACTCCACATTATTTTTTTCAGCCTAGGAAGAATTTTTTTGGTAAAGGGAGGTGGAGTTTGTTTCCATCCCCTTCTCTACCCAGTGTGTCATGAGTTGAATTAAATTGTCTCATTGTAGCAAGACTATGGGTCAGAATTTCAGTTATGTCGGCTTCACACAATTAGGACAAGAACATTACCTGTAGTGCGTGTATTATGCTTCAGCTGTATTTGTATTGTTGATATTGAGGGGCACCTTCATGTGATGGTAATTAGCTAACTGGGCAGGTGGTTATACAGACATCCCTCAGTTCCCTCCCTATTCCCCAAAAGATGGATGGCAGACTGCAGTAGAAAGGCAGCTTCAACTTGCAGTCCACAGATTTATGTTCAGAATGGGCATGGGGTCGCAATACCACCACCAGCAACATTAAGAATTGTATCTGTGTTCCAGGCATGCCCAGTCAAAGTAGGTCTTGAGATGTCCAGCAACTACAACAACAACAATATACAGTAAAAAGAAATTACTCTTTATTTATTTAATTATTTTAATGTAAAATCGAAGAACCCAGGGCTGAGGACTTGCAAAATACTGTACGTTCTTAAAAAAAAAAAAAAAAAAAAAAAAAAAAGACCAAAGAGAAAGCCAAATTCAATAGCCATTGATTCAAGAAGCCTGGATACTTTGCATTTAAAAGCTTGGAGGTCTTATTCAGTGGGAAAGACAGACTGAGGAAGACAGTTCCAGAACTGAGCAGTTATTATAAGTGGTGTATTCACCACCCTCATAGTTATTATAAATGGTGTATTCATCACCCTCCTGAGCCGGCCGCCCCCCACAGATTGGGACTCATGATGGACTGAAGAAGCTTGGTGGCATCTATGCAGCACTGATACGACAACAGCAGCGCGAGGAAGGCAAGAATAACACCACCCGGGGATTTTAACATTAAAGCAAGTCTAGCACTTGTAAGGTTTACATTAAAGAGTATATTCTAAATGGCTTTAGAAGTTTTGTAACACCTCTTTCTTTGCACATTATTCTGCACTTTACGCATCAAAATCATCTTGTTTGGTGCAGATGCAGATTATAGTATGTTGATATTAAGAGAATGGTTTACTCTACACCAGGAAACCATTTACTAGGATGGGTGGTAACTATATAACCAAATTATGGCACCCGGTGGTTTAGTGGGTAATTGCGGCGCTCCAATCGGATTTAGCCGGTTGAGGTTTATATCCAGGGGTGGTTGGGATTATTGCTCACATAATGCCACTGAGGGAGGAGTGAGGCTGGTCTTTTTCATCTTAAATGTCAGGACCAACTTGCCTAACGCCAGACTCCTACGCTTCTCATAGGGCAACGTTGGGTTGGATGATAGATGGATGGATGGATATTAAAAGAATATGTAAATAATGGAAGAAAATGTTAAAGTGCAATGTGCAAAGTAATTTCCTTAGGAGGAGGTGCTATGAAGCTCCTGTGCCACCTAAGTAAAGCCCTGAAGGAGTTAATGTTGAAATTTATCTCTGTTTTTTCACCCCTAGGACATTAGACCTTCTCTATGACTGTTTTTGTGCAGCATTGTAAACAGAAAATTGTTTGTGACTCAGGATATTACTTAAATTTTATGAATTACTGTTTAGATAGTTTGTGTTTAGTAGTATATACTGTTTTTAATTATTGTTATTTATTTGTAGAGCATCTGTTTCATATTAGTGTGTTCTGTATTAAAGTTTTATTTATGATAGTTTGTAGGATAAAAATATGAAGTGACTGAAAGCTGTATTGATGTAAATTGTCTTTGCCATGACATTACTTTGAGGAATAAACAGTTATGTGAAATGTCAGTCTCTTATCTATGCCACCAGATGCCCTGATACCATAAGGGGAGACCCCAGATGAATTGCCTTTACATACCATTATTGTTAAGTACAGTACAGTACTTCATTTACTCACAGGATTGGATGATTGATGGTTTGATTTTGAGTGAATAATGCAGCCGTAATTTTTATACTTAATAAATGGATAGTAGTATGATGCAGATTTATGGTGTAAAAAGATAGTTGTGTATAGAGAAACAGACACATTTAGGGATATATTTTGATAATGAATGAATGTATTGTGTTGCAGATACTGATGTAAAAAAGAAAGTTGTGTAAATTGTGAAAGACACATATATAGGTTAAACTGGTGGGTATGGCTCGTAGACAGCTAGAACAAAACTAGTAACAGAAATTCATACTTTTGATTTGTAATTTACTTTTATGATTGAAATAATAGTATATGGTTATAGAATTTAATTTGTTGTGACATACTGTTCATTTATAAAATATGGCTCTGTATATGTGTAAATAAATGTTGATTCATTATAGTTTTTTAACTCTCAGGTTCCTGTGACTCACTCAGCTGAATTAATTATCGGATGTTAGCTGGATTAGAATGCTTCAATTGTCCTGGCTATGATAGGGTTAATTTCCTGATTCTGTCACTTTTTGTACTTTCTATTTGCATGTTTCTGGATACTTTCTATTTGCATGTTTCTGGATCCTACCTCATCCCATCCAAAGGTGAAAATAGAAGGTAAGATGATGAATATGTTGATGATGATGATGATGATGTGTTTGTAAAATGGAAGACTGGTGTTAGGGAATGATGTTTTGATTTCTCTTAAGTTTTATTAAATGTCATCTGGTGTTAGCAAGAGTTAACTGACGGATGGCTGGTGTTGGTTTAGAACTGGTCGCACATGGACTTATCAGAAGTGTCCGAGACTACCAGGCGACACAGTAAGTCCGACTTGCATTTTTCATCGCATCCCTCCTCCTGGTAGGGCCGTGCTGCCTTTGTGTAGTATCTGGGGAAGGAGTGTGCAAGAGTGAGAGACATGTGAGAGAATAAGAAACAGAGAAAGATAAAGTGAAAGACAAATGAGATCTAATTTGTATTTTTCATCATAACCTTCCTCTTGGTAGGGGGTCTGTTGCCTTTGTGTAATACCTGGGGAGAGAAGGAGTGAGATAGTGTGAGACAGTAAAAAATATGACTTCCAACTTGCATCACTCATCACAGCCTTCCTTGTAGGGTTCTGTTGCCTTTGTGTAGTATCTGGGGAGAGAAAGAAAGAGAGAGAGTGAGGTAGGGAGATGCATGTAGAGATTGAAAACAGTGATGGTTAGGTAGAGTGTATGCATGTACTGTGTGTGTCTATGTAGAGACTAAAAACTATGATGTTGGTAAGGAATTATGTGTGTGTGTGTGTGTGTGTGTGTGTGTGTTGGGTAAGGAAAGAATATGAAGGATACCCACCTGAAGAAATCGTCAAAGAGTGTACTGTTGGGCTGTTTCATTTGGTCTACTAGGCCAGACCACGAGGCTGGCGTCAGGTCACTCAGCCTGTTGGTAAAAATGAAATGAGTACAGTTCAGTAACCATCATCATCATCATCATTATCATCCTTTATTTCTCCATCAGGGATACTTAAATATAGACTATGCTCTTCAGATATGTTTGACAAGAATGATTGTAATGCTTCAACTCTAAACTGAGTTAAGACAAGAGTGACTGCAGTGCAGTTACTGTAAAATGATAAAGCTTCAACCCTTTTCAGCTTAGTTGATGGCCAAGTGTAGTCAGAGAGAAGGGTTGGAATGACTGTTAACCAGAGACACATTGCTGCCTCATAACTAAGGCTCATTGAACCCCATGCAACAACTTAGTATTTGAGTTGTGGAAGTGGTTTTGCACTGTTAATGGAAAACAAGTGACCATTGTTGTTATTTTCTGAGCAACATTATATGAGCAGTAAACCTCAACAATATCTTGTTTATACTCTAGTTGGCCACATCCAGTTCAGCCTTCTTAACCACTCACAAAAAAATGAAGCATGTACGGTATATCAGTCACCGAATAACCATACAGATGCGCGGACACACAGAAACAGACACGATAAAAATTGGCAGTCATATCTCTCTGCCAGTCTGTCTATAGCCAGACACCTTAATCCTGAAAGGGCTAACCACAAATGAATTGCCTTTATGTTATCCTGTCCTCCACCATCAGGCTGCCCTCTATTCAACTCACCTCCCTCACACATACACTTCTCCATCCATCCCTCCTTCTCATCCCAGGTCTCTTTCTCCCTTTTTCCCATTCCACCTCACTTGTGTTCACTCTTAGTCAATCTTTCATTCTCCATTCTCTCCACTTGACCAAAGCAGCTTAAGGTACCTCTTGCACTTCCTGGCACATCCACCTAATGAAATTTACCAATCAACTGAAGATCAGTGATTTGGTTACCCATATGCATCCTTGGCAGTGTAGAGGAGGAAGAAACGAGGGTCATCATTTGCATTGGCTTCATCCAGGTCCATTATGTAGTTTTCATGGTCCAGAACTTGCTGTGGAGAAAATATAATACAGTATATATGTCTCTGTCAGTTGAAATGTTAATTCCTTTAATTGTTTTTTATATGCAGAGTCTGTTCTATTCATATGTCTGTCAGTCGTTAGTATGTCATTTGAGATGCTAATTTCTCAAACTGTTTGTTTTTATATAGCTTTACTTACTGCATTTATGTTTCTTTCAGTCCAGTTGCCAATTTATCTGTCTACTAGTCCACTATGTTGTTCTCATGGTCTAGGATTTGCTGTGAAAATAGCACTGTTTATTGTGCTTTGTTTCTTTGGCTGTCTGTGTTTGAGATGCATATTTCTCTAACTACCACTGTGCAGTAGAAGATTACCAGCCCTCACACATAGGTTGCATATTATTATGGAAGAGCGTTCCTTGCTTGCATCTATGTATTTGTCAGTTGCCAAACACGCCAATCCTGTTAGAGGTGGCCACAACTATATTGCCTTCATGTAACCTGTCTGACTACTCTGTCTTCAGGTAATGCCACTCTGTCATATACAGTATTGTACCTCTCCACCCTGCTCCTGCACCTTGATCTTTCCCTTCCCTTTCCATCCTACATCTCACTCATATACTTCTCTTCAGTCACTCATTCTTAGTCGTCTCCACATGGGTCAACCATATTTGCATGATGGCTGCAGTTCAAACTGCATGGTCTCTTGCTGCATCATCACTCTAACATTTTGCATTTTATTCTGGTTATAAACAGATGCTCTTTAGCTCAGAGAGATTTTTTGAACTGGAGGTGTTAGTTAACAGCCATGGCTATCTCCTTTACTACAAAACCTCTGTACTAAGCTGACAGAGAAAATCTGAAATTGGTAGAACTATCAACAACATTAACCTGCAAAATGGCCCACACATTCATTCATGGAAGAAATAACTACAGAACCTTACATATGATGATCCTTCATAGTCGCCATCAATGGTATATATCTTGTATCCGGGGTTGAGTTTATGGTATGGGGTCTGACTCTGTGCCACATATCCGACCAGCGCCGGTCTGTCATTCTCATCATACACCATCATGAAGTGGTCCTTATGGGTGTGGCCGTAGAATAACCCAGCGATGGTTGATTCATACCTGTGGTGGAACCATAGACAGTTATAGAGCACAGAGTTTTCATCATGAAGTGATGCTTGTGGGTGTTGCAGTAAAATAACCCAACAAAGGTTGACTCATATCCATGGTTAGAACTGACACGCATCTTACACCTGTATCAACAATGGTACACTCCATTCCCAATATACCGTAATACGTTATAGTATATTACTGTACTCATAATCCATTATAATACATGCAAATTGACAGTTGTGTCTTTTAGTTTGGGAGAATGTGAGTGCTTTCCTTGTTGGTCATGCTAGTGTGTGTTTAAAATTGATTGATTGGTAACACAGAATTGTGTTATGTTGATCTATATCTATGCTAATTTGTGACATGAGAATCGCCCTGTTGTACTGATGGCCTCATGTTGGCAGGTAGTCTTCAAGTCTGACAGGGTGATGGCTGAAGAGGAACTTTACATTTTCCCCAGCATCCCTGTCTTCTTATACAGTACTAATACTTATATTCCTTGTGCCTATACAAATTCCTTCTTATACTCAATATGCATACCTGTACTCATACCTTCTTATACCTAATGCTTCTCATACCAGTATTGTACATATATCGTCTTATACTTTGTGCTTATTATACTTATACCTTCTTTTACGTGATGCTTCTTATACCTATACTTATACTCTCTTATACCTGAGAATAAGCCTGTTGTACTGATGACTCCATGTTGGCAGGCAGTCATCATGTCCAGGTGGGTGATGGCTGATGAGATACACCTTCTCCCCGGCATCCTCGGCTTTCTGTAGTTCCTCAGCTATCCACTGCAACTCTGATGCTGGATCCACATCGTCGTATACCATCCACCTAGGGCAGGCGGCAGGTTACAGGTAAGTATGGGAAATTTTATTTGACTATCCACTCATCTCTTGTCTCATTCTCCTATTATTCTCTGTTTCTGTTTGTCTGTTATTCTATTTATTTATCATTTTATTCACTTATCTTTGTGTTGAGGTAAGTACCAGAGACCTTCTCTGAGTATCCTTCCATCTGTCTTCTCAAGCCATTCGCCTATTATTCTTTTGTTTTTCTTCATCTCTCATTCATTTATCGCTCTGTTCATTTGTCTTTTTGTTGATTTGTCTTTCTATATATTCACCTATCATTCTCTCTTTCTCTCTTAATTTATGTATTAACAAACCAATAATCTGATGTCATGCCCACTCCATCATACAGCAGCCACAGAGAGATGCAATACGTAAGTTAAAATATGTATTTATTTTCTTTCCGTTACAGGTGGCTTTACATTGAGTGACAAGCCAAATGGTTTCCTGTAAGCCAAGAAACAATTTACAATGCTGGGTGGTAACCATATAACCAAACCATACGTGCTTCCTACGTGTCAAGTGGGTTGGTGGAGGGTTAGTGCCTCTCCCTGTAAAACAAATAACTCAGAGTCAAATGGCCACCCCATACGGGATTATGGGATCTGGCAATAGATAGATAGATAGATAGATGTTTAGCTAACGTGGTTTTAGTTGTGTAGAGATAATGTGTATATATATGTACGTATGATTAGTTAAGATGGTTTGGACATACAGAGAATGTATAGGTGTAATTGGGGGAAGCTAAGAAAAAATCAAGGAGAATGTGGAATCAGGTCTTGATACTTAGTCACCATTGTGACATGAGATGAAACTGGTAAGCGTCAATAAGAGTGGTTTTGTAACACAGTACTGTACTGTATATCATTCATATTATCTATATTTGGGAACAATTGTGAAGAACATTCTGGCTACTATATAATATTTTCCAGTAACTTTGATATCCGTTGATTGTACAAATATGTCTTCACACAGATGTGTTGTTCACAGTTTGCTTAAGCTTATCAGTTGGCATCAAGTATGACTCTGATTTGCACACTTTTGTTTAAACACACCAACTATTAGTATAACTCACCAGTTCAAGGAGTAACAGTAATTTGTGTTGACAGAGATAATCTTGAGCCCTGGCTTAATATAAGTGGTGTAGAATGAACCGTATGTCACTGTGCCAGCCACCTCAGGAGGCAGCCAGGTCTCCCATAACATTGTGATCTCGTCATACAACCACGATATGTCAAACTCATTGTCAATGTATGGCTGTGGGAATCTGGGGGAAAAGAAAGGTGTTGTGTTAGTCAGTGTTGCATTTAATGTATGATTGTGGGGATCTGGAGGAAAAGAAAGATGCTAGATGAACTAGAGTTGTATTAGTACTGTTAGTGCTGGAGAGATATGCCTTCACACTGTGGCACTGATGTAACTGAGCAGCAAACCTGCCTGGTGATTAAAAAAAAAAAAAAAAATGTAAACATCCCTCAGCATACTCCATATTTCCCAAAAGGAGAATGGTGGACTGCAGAAGGAGGGCAGCTTCAACACGCAGAGTGTCTGGACTATGTTCAGATGAGCCTGGGTCACCTTGGCTTTGGTGAGTGTCCTTGGTATGAATAAGATTGCCCTATGTAAGCTGCAATAAAATGCACACTTCTTTCGACTGTACTTGGCTAAAATATTGATTGTGAGTCTAATATATTTGGTGCTGTACATTTCTCATAAGCATGGGAAAATCATCTGACAGTAGCCAGAATAAAATGCAGGATAGTTATTTCACAGCCAAAGGGTTAAGCTTAGAAGGCAAAGATGCAGGCAAGCTCCCCCATTGCTGATGTTCATTTTTATCTCTTGACATAAACCTGATGGACTGCAGGCTAGAGTTGCCCATCTTCTGCAGTCCTCTATCCACCTCTTGGGTGAGCTGGAGGAAGTTGAAATCATATAACCAGGGAATGGAGTCACCCAAGTATATCAGTGCCACCACATGAAAGCATCTCTCAAGCAATTGAGCAAAGTAGAAGAGGGTTGTCAGGTGTACCCATCTTACTCATGAAGCTGTGTGGAAAACAGACATAAAACAGATGATGATGATGATGAGTGATAATGGTGATGATGATTTAACTCACGCATTAACTGGGTGTGACTCATGGTTGCCGATGGCAGGGAACACAGGGGTGTCAGGGAAGAAATCCTTGATCATCTGGACCGCGTCATTGATGATGTTCAGATTCCCTGCCTGGCTGGTGTTCCAAACATTGTGTGGTATGAGATCCCCAGTCCAGATGATGAAGTCGATATCCTGGAAATAGAGTGAGCTTGTTGATGAGAGATTATAAACTTTTTTTTTTTTTTTCTGCGACATATTAAATTGAGTAAGTTAAGTAATGGTTGATTTTGGTTTTGGTTTTGAGATAGAGTGAAAAAGGAGTGAGCAGCATAAATCTGTGACTTATAACGGTTGATATGAATGGTGTAGAGAATGAAGCAAAGAGTGAGGTAGATTAGAACGGTAGGCAGAATGAGACAAATGTTATTTAGAGAGTGAGGTTGAAGGTAGGTGGTGAAGAAGGATGGAGACATGAGTAAGGCCATGATCCATTACTAACGGCATGGTTGTTGTTGATATCAGTGTAAAGTGCCTCCAGCAGCCACCTGGGAGCATCGCAATTACGGTAGTCACCCCACTTGCCAGCGCCAGCCTCAGGAGACTCCACGGGGCCTGAGAGAGATATACTGTATATGTGGCGGTAAAAGAAAAGAATAATGTCATCATTGTCATCATCATTATCATCATCATTTTCATCATCATCATCATCATCTTAACCCTGCATCACATTTATTTCATCATTCCTGCTCCTTCTTTCTCCTTCCTTAATTTGTCCCTCCCCCGCTCTGTCTGTCTGTCTATACTGTATTTCTCTCTGTATCTCTGCCCATGAAATCAATTTATGTCTATCTTTATTTATATCTATCTGGTCTGTATATCTACTTATCTCTACCTAGTTATCTACATACTACACTGTATATGTTATCTGTCTGTCTGTGTCTGTCTCTTCACACTCACCACTCTCAGCTCTGCAACAGTAATACTTCTCCGGACATTCAGCGTTAGCCCCAACCAGGTAGTACGGATCATAGTGGGTATCTGCTAAGTGTAGAACCTTCATAGTGGGTGAGCCGGGCTGTAAATAAATAAAATAAGGTGGAAATAAAGGATGAAAATAAAAAATGAGATGTGCAAATATGTTAGGGGGAAGTAAAGGACGGAAGTGAATTGGTAAGTTAGGTGGAAATAGAGGGTGGTTATAAATATATAAAAGTTGGAAATAAAGGGTGGAAGTGAATAAATGGATAACTAAATTACTTGGAAATAGAGTGGAAATTCATTCATTCATTCATCATACAGCAAATAAATAAAGGTGGATATAAAGAATGGAAATCAATAAATAAAAAATATTTGGTGGAAATAAAGGGTGGGAATAAACAAATAAGTTAGGTGCAAGAGTGGTTCAGGTACTGCAAATCCCAATGCACATGTGTTCTGGGGTTGGCTTAATCAGCATTATCCATAGTGCGGTTACTCTGACTTGAAGAATATCTGTAATACTCTTTGGAGTTGATGGCCAGCTGTAGTCAGACTGGATGGATTTTTCTGACAAGTAACCAAGGAGACCTGTTCTTGCCACATAACTAAAGCTTATCAAATTTCGTGCAACAGTGACTCAGTATTCAAGTTGTGGAAGTGGCAGAGTTCCATCATATGAAAGCATGCCATCTATAGTGTGTATCCTGCATCACTATCTGCTTCCCATAGCACTTTGCTTGCATTGTGGTGGTTGATGTTTTTTACATCCACTGTTTGCATGATTGATTTACAGTTGCACAAAATGGTAGAAATATCTCCACCCGATGTCCCCATGCCTCTTCTACTCTCCACACACCCCACACTCCTATCACCTCTCCACCACACTCTCCTACACCCCTCCCTTTTCACTACCTTGCTCTACTACTTCTCAACTTCTTCCTCTCTCCATCATACCTCTCCACCCTTCCACTTCACCTCCAGCAATGAGGGTTTTGTGATGGGTGGGCCTAGGAACTTTCAGATAACTTCATTACCTAGTCATCATTCTTTCACACTTCAGACCTCCCTCTCCCAGCCTCTCGTAGCTTCATTCTCTCCCACTCCACATCCTCCTCTTCAGTCTCCCAGATGCTGTCCTAGCTTCATTTTCTTGCCCTCCATATTCCCCTCTCCCAGCCTCTCCTAACCTTTCTGTCTTTTTCCCCATTCCCTTGTCCCACCCCCCACTTACCTCTGGCAGTGTGGGTTCTGTGACAGGCGGCTTGGGTACATCGGGTAATGTTATTTCCCAGATTCGATCAGGGTTATTGGAGTGGCAGCCAAAACCAGGGAACATCATACCACAGACATCATTGCCTGTCAACTCCCTGTTGCTCAGGATCCAGATAATCTGTGTCTGTGGGTAGATGGTGGAGTTAGGCACTGTATGTAGATTGATTGATAAATACTGTAGCTGGGTCACTGGGTAGGTGAGAAGGTAGGTTGGTGTAGGGAACATCATGCCATATATATCATTGTTTGTGACCTCTCTGTTGTCCAGGTACTGTATTCTGTTGAGGGTGATAAATAAATAGGTAGGTAACTGGGTAGGTTAGAAGGTTGGTTTAGATATGCAGATAATTGCTTAAGATTGTGTACAAGAAATAGAAGAAAGTCATCACCCACCCCGGCTATCTGTATGAAGTTGGTACACACGACTTCGTTGCTGATGTTGAGGTTGATGCAGAGGTTGATGATCATGTTACTGATGTCTTCCGGGTCAGTGCCATTGTTGATGGAGTGGATGATCTCGTTGACACCGATGGTGCACGTGGAGCAAAAGATGACACTCCTATCCGCCTCGGACTGGGGATGGTACGAGGATTCCCAAATAGAGTCGCCCAGCAGGAGGCTTTCTAGGTCCAGTTCTGTGGGGTTGGATTAGGTTAAGCTAGGTTAGGCTAGGCTGGGTTGGGTTAGGTTGGATTTGGTTGAGATGGTCTGAGTTAGGTTTGGTTAGGCAAGGTTTGGTTTGGTTAGGCTAGGTTGGGTTGGATTGGGTTGGGCTGGGCTGGGTTAGGTTTGGTTTGCTTTGATTTAATTAGGTTAGGCTTGATTGGGTTTGGTTACTTTAGGTTGGGTTGGGTTGGGCTGGGCTGGATTAAGTTAAGTTAGAAGGTGGTTGGAACGGGATTACTGTGGTTGGAACTGGATCACTAGAGCATAGATGGATGAAGCATAGTAATTACTGTTCATTGTGGGCAATAGGAACTTCCATACATAGGCCTAGTTTGTGTAATCAGACAGACAGACAGACAGGTCACAGGAGTGAAAATATAATAGAGATGCACAGACAGACAGACAGATGGGTGAAAACTCTGTAGACAGACAGAGAGGGAGGCAGACTGACAGGGATGAACCATAATATACAGTCTTACAGGGATGAAAGCATAATAAACACAGACAGATAGATAGGTATACACAAACCGACGAGGAGATAGAGACGGATTGACAGACTGACATAGAGATGGGTCGGTAGGCAGACAAGCAGAAATATAGACGAATGGCTGTGCAGGTAGACAGAGAGAGAGAACATTAATAGAAATAGATGAAACTGATTTACAGTTGAACACATAAATTCAAATAAACAGAGATGGAAACGTAGATATGTAAACAAGAAACAGATAGAAACGTAAATACAAAGAAACAGACAGCGATGATGATAATGATAACGTGGAGTGACACAACTCACCCTCCGCAAGGTCTGTGAGTGCTGGGCCTACTGTGCCATAGCGCATCGCCTCGTGGAATTCCTGTCTCACCTCATCCTCGTTGTGAAGGGGCACAGTGGCGCCTGTGGGGGGGAGACAGGGTGAGATAGAGTAGGGTGAGGCAGAGGCAGAGTGTAGCAGGATGAGGTAGAGCAGAGGAGGTAGAGTAGGGTGAGGAGGGTGAGGTAAAAGTAGGGTGAGGGAGGGTAAGGTAAAAGTAGGGTGAGGGAGGGTAAGGTAAAGATAGGGTGAGTTAGAGGTAGGGTCAGGAAGGAAGGGTAAGGTAAAGTAGGGTGAGGTTGGGTAAGGCAAGGTAGAGTAGGGTGGATTGAACTTAAATAGCATCTTTGGTTGCGAAATAGGAACATTGCTTTTGATTTTTGCTTACGTCTCTATCTGTCTATCGTTGTCTACAGTATGTCTGTCGTCTGTCTACCTGTCTATCACTTTATGTTTCTGTCTGTCTGTCTATCTACAGTATAGCGAGAACCCCTAATTCCGGAGGGGGTGACCACAGACGAATCGCCTCCATGTCACCCTGTCCTCCACCATCAAACTGCCCATTCTCCAGCTCACACCACTCCTCTCGCATATCCCTCTCCACCGCATCCCTCCATCTGATCATCCCAGAGTTATATAATTCAGCTCAGAGAAAATTCATTCATTCATTGCCAGACGCCATGTATCCCAAACAGGGTGGCCAAGGGCTTAGAGTTAATAATTTTACAGGGAAGGGCACTAATCCTCCACCAACCCCACTTGACACGTAGGGAGAAAATTACTGCCGCAGAAAGTTAAAAAAAAAAAAAAATACTTTGTGTTTGAAAGTTAATATCTCTGTAAAGTTACTTCAGCTCACGACACATGTTAGTTAGGCCTAGCTGTGTTAATCCTTTCAAATGTTACGATACGATCCTGAAAATGTCCCCAACGTTCGTGAAGAAAATGGTGAAATAGTCTGTGTTGCTTAGTTTTTGAAGAATTATAGTCGATTTTTTTTATCTGACGGAACTGGCCCATTTCCGTGACAAAAATAGTAAGTCGTGGCTGCCTGAAGTTCAGTGAACCCTAGGTAGGAATAAGTCTCCCTGATTACTAGTCAAATAAAGTCCTCCAGTGCTGTCAACCAAGCTGAAAGGGTTTAGCGACCTTTGTCAAGCTTGATTAAACGCGATATAGTTAGTGTAATGTATGTGTGGGTGATTTCTTATTTACCGAGTCGTTTAGTTTCACGAATAGTTTTGGTAAAGCAGTACGTTTCAAAATGTGATGTTGACTAGTCCAAAACGTTGCGATTTTTAAGATGTGGAAGTAAGTTAACGCTAAACATTTATAGTTCATATACGGAAGAGTAACTTTATATCTTTCAAATTTTACTTGTTGCACCTTCAATCTTACCAAAAGCAACGAGGAGCACGAGGAACAACGCGTGCACCCCAAATCTGTTCATCTTGGTGACTGAGGGACGGCACTGTGGCACTGGCTTGACACTGACTTGCACTCGCACCTCGCCTGTAGGCACCCGTTACGTCACAACATGGCCGTTTCCAAATTGACGGGTTTTTTCCTTTTGTGTTCCGTTGTTGCCTTTATCGGACAGCTATCAGTAGACTCACCATACGAGGGGGAATTCTTGACTACGAGTGAGTTGTTACAACAAGGTCATCAGGGGTAATATGTGATAAGGGTCCTAAAAAGTATGGAGGGTAAACAGGTCTCTGCACCACTTAGGTATTATCTTTATTTCTTTATTTATCACGTATGTTATTCACGGTATGCCATTTTCATTTTAGTTAGGCTGCGTCTACTATCTTGGATGCTGAGCTATAGGAAGAGATTAACGCAAAATACTGAGAGTCACAAAGAAGTGCTGTGAACGGGATGCAGGGCCTTAGTGCTGTCATATTCTCTCATGGAGGTACGGGAAACAGGCTGCAAAAGAACGGAAATCGCCAAGTTAAGGTGAATGAACTATATATAGACTGGTTGTGACGTGTTTGGTAGGTGTTTGGATGTGAAGGGTGGAAAATAAGGGACTGACTAGGAGAGTATGTGAATGAGGTGGAGGGCGTAACGTAAGGGAAGGAGGAAACCAAGGATGAGATGAGGAGATGGGGTGGAGAGGCGTATGAGAGGGAAAATGTGAAGAATGAGAGACTGACAAGGAGAGGGTATGTGAGATAAGCGGAAGGGGAGAGGAGGAGGGGGAGGACCGAGAATGAGATGTGAGGGATAGGGTAGAGAGGCATATGAGAAGGGGGAAGGTGTGAGTTGGAGACCGGGTAGCCTTATGGTGGAAGGCAGGGGTACGTGGAGGC
Organism: Coenobita brevimanus; assembly: GCF_032717465.1. Classification (NCBI taxonomy): domain Eukaryota; kingdom Metazoa; phylum Arthropoda; class Malacostraca; order Decapoda; family Coenobitidae; genus Coenobita; species Coenobita brevimanus. The sequence continues at coordinate 23,177,664 of NC_137060.1, read as the reverse complement.
GATTCCTTTGTGGCCACCCCATTCGGAATTAAGAGTTCTGGCCATAGATAGATGGACAGATAGACAGACAGATAGATAAATGAATCAGGATAGATGTAAATATAAAAGTCAATAATATGCTTAGGAAATTAGTGCCAAATTTCAGTGTGTTCGTTCGATTTCGCAGTTGCCACCTGTTTCTGACAAAGCAAGCAGCCGTAAAGCTAAGAGTCGTCATTATACACACACCTGCTCACACCATGCCATGTTTTTAGGTCTTCACACTATGTTGGACACCTGATGTATTTGGGTAGCTTCAGTCTTCGTCTTTTTTCTTGCATTCTTCCAAGTACATCGCATTTTTGTGTTATTCCTTTATTTCTCCATCAGTTCACTTCAGACTTGTACAGTTGTTCCTTGGGCAAATATCCTTAGTAGCTCCTGTTTTTTTTTGGGGTGGGGGCATTTTAAACCTTTATTTACTATTTTTCTCTAACTTGACCAAGATTTTCATCATTTTGCGGCATATTCCTTGTAGGTCAGTGGCAGGAAAAGGCAGTACTAAGGTTCTGCATCCTCTCCATAGCACTTCTTTGTGACTAGCATCATACTCTGGCGTTAATTTGTTCTTACAGCCTAATATTCAGGATGGAAAGATGTTAATTGTTGACCAGGTTAGAGTAAAGGGATTATATATACTTCATTATCCTTATTAAATTACTAGTTATTGCATCTCTATCTGCCATTATATTCCATCTCTACCATTATATTCCATCTCTGTCTACCATTATATTCCATCTCTACCATTATATTCCATCTCTATCTACCATTATATTCCATCTCTATCTACCATTATATTCCATCTACCATTATATTCCATCTCCATCTACCATTATATTCCATCTCCATCTACCATTATATTCCATCTCTATCTACCATTATATTCCATCTCTACCATTATATTCCATCTCCATCTACCATTATATTCCATCTACCATTATATTCCATCTCCATCTACCATTATATTCCATCTCTGTCTACCATTATATTCCATCTCTATCTACCATTATATTCCATCTCTATCTACCATTATATTCCATCTCTACCATTATATTCCATCTCCATCTACCATTATATTCCATCTCTGTCTACCATTATATTCCATCTCTATCTACCATTATATTCCATCTCTATCTACCATTATATTCCATCTCTATCTACCATTATATTCCATCTCTGTCTACCATTATATTCCATCTCTATCTACCATTATATTCCATCTCTATCTACCATTATATTCCATCTCTATCATTATATTCCATCTCCATCTACCATTATATTCCATCTCCATCTACCATTATATTCCATCTCTGTCTACCATTATATTCCATCTCTATCTACCATTATATTCCATCTCTATCTACCATTATATTCCATCTCTATTAGCCATTATATTCCATCTTTATCTACCATTATATTCCATCTTTATCTACCATTATATTCCATCTCTATCTACCATTATATTCCATCTCTATCTACCATTATATTCCATCTCCATCTACCATTATATTCCATCACTGTCAACCCTTTATCGAGAGTCACATAATCCAAGGCTGGGACATGGCACAGGTTATCCCATTTCCCACCTGTACTGTAAACATGTTGGTTCCCATGGCAATCAGCACCCTCACCTGGCTCGCTCACACCTCTCTCTCTCTCTCTCTCTCTCTCTCTCTCACACACACACACACACACACACACACACACACACACACACACACACACACACACACACACACACACACACACACACACACACACACACACACACAGAGTTCAAAAGAGAAAAAAAAAATCGAATACATTATTTTTGGGTAGGCAAGGAAGTCAGCCCCAAAATAACGCATAACCACTTTATCTCCAAGACGTCTATGTATATTTCAGTATTTATTCCGGGTGATGGAGAGGGTCGCCTTCCCGTGATGGCACTGATATGGGGATTCACTACCCGGCTATGCAAACATCTCTTATCTCCCTCCCTATCCGTCAAAAGGAGGATGGTGGACTGCCGGAGAGACCTTTCTTTGGGGAGTTCACTAAATTCTGTGGGAGTTGAGCACCACGATTCCGAAAATTCCTTAATGAGTGACTGATGGACACCCTCGTTCCCTAGAGGCTGGAGGTACTCCCGTATCTGATAAAATGATGAGTGCGAACGAAAGCGAACTGTGACAGTGTTGATGTTGCTGGGGAGGGGGCAGGGGTGGCCTTGGCTCCATCTTCTTGGGTTTTGGGTGGCCTTGGGTTCCTCCTCCTTCTCCTCCTCCTCCTCCTCTTTCCCCTCCTCCTCTTCTTCTTCTTCTTCTTCTTCCCTCCTCCTCCTCTTCTTCATTCTTAAGACAATTTTTTCCCCAAATCAGTTCTTCCCACACACTATGACACGCAACCGTCGAATGTACAGTAAGGTTCCCTATTTCAGTTCTAGATACAGGCTATGGTCAGTTTGATTTCACCTGAGGGAACTGGGTCACTGTCAACCCGAACGTAACAGCGTCTTGGTATGATGTTCGGTTAATCTTAGCAAAGGTAGTAATGTGTCTCCCAGGGGTTTAATCCGCTCTCTAATCTAACTTCATGTGGCCATTAGCGTTTATTTCATTTTTATCTTTTGTCAGGTTAGAGTGAACGTGCTATAGAATGCATTAGATTTTATATTTGTATCTGTAGTTAGCCCTTAGTGTTATCTTGTGTTGTTGCAGTATATACGCTACAGAAAACTCACATACTGTTAACGTTGACTTTTAAGTATGGTATAATACTGAAGTGTATGTAGTGCTATATATAAGCCTTTGCAGTAATTTGTACGGTATATTTATTTCTTGATATATTAAGTAAGGAGAATTAGCAGTACTTGAAAGATACGGAGCCATTTAAAAGCTGAATATGCTCCTAATTACAGCTTAGCACATCATACCTAACCACTCTCATAGAAATCGTTCACCGTTTCCAGATTTTGATATTAATCGTCTTAGTATTGACTCTGAGACTGAGATTAGTGTGTCTAGGGGCTGATGGTTAGGCAGGCAAGGCCATGGAAGCCTCCCTGAAGCCTCTCAAGCACTGGGGTCAACTTTTAAGCTTAACGACCATGCGCGCGCAGGCCAGTGATGCGTTCTAGCAGCGTCCCCGAATTTAATATACTTCATGTTGGAAATTTCTGTCAGTATGTTGTGTAAGTAAAGATTGGTTATATTTGAGGGTAGTTTGATTCTGCAGGAAAGGATAGTCTGGCTTAGAAGGGGAAGAAAATTGGTTTAGTTCAGGGGGGTGACGCATGGCTGACTCTTGTGTTGCCAACGGGTGGGTCAATTCTAAGCTATTTTCTCAAGAACTACAGCCGAGAATGAAGCAGGACACACTTAATTAGTTTTTTATAAGTATTTTGAGGGTACCGAAGAGGATTACGACAGCTGTTAGGGTTATATGTGGTAAAAATTAGCCAGGGTGTGTGCATGAGAATTAGGCTTTTGGGTTTGAGTTGATGTAAATAAGATTGAAGTTAGGCTGCTTTGGGGGTATGTAATTTATTTTTAGGGTGTACTAGAGGTTTGTTGAGTATTAAGGGGGAAAATAAGGGCGGGGAGTGCCATGGGAAGGGGTAGGGAGTGAGGGGAGTGCCTGGGGAGGGGGGGGAGAGAGTGAGGGGAGGGAAGGGGAGAGGGGAGCTTGTAAGGTTGCAGGGTTGGTCTTTTATCGATTACCAGAGGGAGTTGATGCAGGGAGGTGGTGTGTGAGACGCGCAGTGGCTGGCAGGGTGTGTGGACCTACTGGAATTAACCTCCCAAACCCTCCCAAATTGAACCCGTGGACGGTTTTGTTAATTCACACTCCCGACATGAATAAGGCACTAATCGGATACGCGCTTGGGGTGGCCATTTTGTTTGTCTGCGTGCGGCAAGGTAAGAACAGTTTTGGATTTAAAGTTTTTTGGGGGAGGGGGAGGCGGGGTTGGATTTGGGAGCGAAAATGTATATATAGATCTATAGAGTGTTAGATGTAATTTCCCGCTGACGGTATTGAAGTGTTG
>NC_137060.1:23028598-23168598 GCF_032717465.1 Coenobita brevimanus | reverse complement strand
GTGTGTGTGTGTGTGTGTGTGTGTGTGTGTGTGTGTGTGTTTGTGTGTGTGTGTGTGTGTTGATATCTTTTGTACGCATATGTTCTGTATGTGTTTATGCAGGTTTATCCTTTTCTAGTGTATTTGTATGGTCATGGAATTAATGTATTGTGTGTGTTCTTACCTAATTGTTCTTACCTAATTGTATCTTTACAGGAATGAGTCAAGCTCGTACTGTCCCGTGTCTTAGACCATATTTATCGTACATATCCTTAAATATGTGAATTGTTTTGGCACACACTATTTCATTCGGTAGTGCATTCCATTGATCAATTGCTCTGTTTGGGAAACTGAATTTCCTTACGTCTTTATCATCTCTCTTCTTATGCAGTTTTTTGCAGTGTCCTCTTGCTGATGCTTCTCCATATGTTAAGTAATCATTTATGTCTATTTTCTCCTTTCCTGATATGGATTTATATAGCATTATCATGTCACCTCTTTTCCTTCTCTCCTGTAGTGTTGGTAGATTCAGTTTATTTAGTCTTTCTTCGCAGCTTAGGTCCCTTAAGCTTGGTATCCATCTTGTAGCGGCCCTTTGAACATTTTCAATCTTGTCTATGTGCTTTTTGAGATGAGGACTCCAGACTACTGATGCATAAGAAGAGAGATGTGTATAGGGTTTTATTTCCTAACTTATAATCCCAATCAGGTCTTTTTCCACTTTTACCAAACTTGATTACATGACACTTGTCCACATTGAATTCCATTTGCCATGTACTACTCCATTCATGAAGTTTATTTAATTCTTCATGTAGCTGTGTGTGTGTGTGTGTGTGTGTGTGTGAGAGAGAGAGAGAGAGAGAGAGAGAGAGAGAGAGATGGGTTATTCTATCACTTCCTCATACGTTTGGTATTGCTGTGATTATTGTTATTGTTATTATTGTTATTATTATTATCATCATCATCATCATCATCATCATCATCATCATCATCATACGTACTCGCCTGTTGTAGTTAGTGTAATAAGAGGGATATTGTGATTTGAGGTTATTGTATTGGTATTAGCCTTACTGTTATTGCCTGAGAGAGAGAGAGAGAGAGAGAGAGGGGGAGAGAGAGAGAGAATGGTGCGTGAGCCTAACTTTAATTTAGGTCACACATTAAAGTAGGAGGATTCTGTTAGGGAGAGAGGGAGGGAGATAACTTGGAGGAGGGAGGGAGGGAGGGAAGGAAGGAAGGAAGGAAGGAGGTGGATAGATAGAAGAGTAGATATGAATGTAGGTAGGTAGGTAGGTGAGAAAGGAGGGGGACAGGTAGGTAATTAGCAGAATATGATGATAGTCACGAAGAAGTGCTGTGGAAAGGATATAGTGCCGTAGTATTGCCTTATTCTTTCACAGGACGACAGGAAATGGGATAAGAAAAGGGCGAAGATCTCTGCCAAGTTAAACTAAAAGGATTATAGACCATATTTCAGGTAGGTAATGAGGGACAGGTAGCTAATTAGCCAGGTAAATTATCCAAGGGGTAGATTGGTCACTAGACAGGTATTTAAGGAGACATGCGAATAGATGGATAGATAGATAGATAGATAGATAGGCAGGTAGGTAGGTAAATAGACAGACACGTTGATGGATAGGTATAGAGAGGGGGAGGTAGAGAAATAGCTTAATAGCAAAGAAAGGTTGATAGAAAGGCAGGTATTTAGAGAGAGAGAGAGAGAGAGAGAGAGAGAGAGAGAGAGAGAGAGAGGACAGGTGTGTAGTAGACAGAAGAGTGAGTAGTGGTAGGAGGCCCGCAGTTAGATCAATAATGGTGCAGTGTCATGGTAGTTATGGTAGTGTCATGAGACCATACCACACACGTCATGGTAGTGTTGGTCGAGTGGATGATGGAAGGTATGGTAGTGACAGTTAGGGCGGGTAGTTGTAGTGTCATGGTAGTTAAGGCAGTGTCGTGATACCATACCATCCCCGTCATGGTAGTGTTGGAAGTTTGGATGGTGGGATGTAGTGTTAATCTGTCGTGTTAATCTGTTGCTATAACTCAGCGGTCAGGTTAGAGTGACGGGGGTATAGTGATGGTGGGGGACCGTAGGTAGGGGGGAAGTGGGGGAACTTTAAGGGGAGAGTGGGGGGCCGTAAATTGAGGAGCTGGAGGGAGGAGGGGGGAAGAGCAGGGGGTACTGTAAAAGGGGGGGCCGTAAAAGGTGGAGCGGGGAGGGGACTTTAAAGCGGGATAGAGGGGGTACGGTAAAGGGGGATAGAGGGGGTACGGTAAAGGGGGGTAGAGGGGGTACGGTAAAGGGGGGTAGAGGGGGTACGGTGAAGGGGGATAGAGGGGGTACGGTAAAGGGGGGTAGAGGGGGTACGGTGAAGGGGGATAGAGGGGGTACGGTGAAGGGGGGTAGAGGGGGTACGGTAAAGGGGGGTAGAGGGGGTACGGTAAAGGGGGGTAGAGGGGGTACGGTAAAGGGGGGTAGAGGGGGTACGGTAAAGGGGGGTAGAGGGGGTACGGTGAAGGGGGGTAGAGGGGTACGGTGAAGGGGGTTAGAGGGGGTTCGGTAAAGGGGGTTGAGGGGGTATGGTAAAGGGGGGTAGAGGGGGTACGGTAAAGGGGGGTAGAGGGGGTACGGTAAAGGGGGGTAGAGGGGGTACGGTAAAGGGGGGTAGAGGGGGTACGGTAAAGGGGGGTAGAGGGGGTACGGTAAAGGGGGATAGAGGGGGTACGGTAAAGGGGGGTAGAGGGGGTATGGTAAAGGGGGGTAGAGGGGGTACGGTAAAGGGGGGGGTGGCGGCAGATTCAACCATTGCCCTTGACGCCAACAAGGCTGGTTTGTAGTAGTGGTAGGGCAGCTGCAGTACGATCAATAATGGTGTGTGGGGGTGCACTGCCATGATTACCATACCATAGCGTAGCATACCATAACATACCCTACCCTACCCTACCCTACCCTACCCTACCCAGCCCTACCCTGCCCTACCCTACCCTACCTTACCCTGCCCTACCCTACCCTACCCTACTCTGCCCTACCATACCATACCATACCATACCATACCATACCACCAAGACTATTACAGACAATCCTTTAACAGTAAAAAAAAATTAGGAGCGAGCGGTTGAAGTGGCCGGTTTGGCTATGGAAGGGAATAGCGATCATGGTTCTAATGGTAGTAACGGTAATGAGAGAGAGAGAGAGAGAGAGACTTTGGTTGGCTTCTGTATAGCAAAAACTATCATACATTCCTTCTCTCTCTCTCTCTCTCTCTCTCTCTCTCTCTCTCTCTTTCTCTCATTAAGATCCACCCGTCCGGCCCTTAATTATTTTCTCTACAGTTAAGCACACACACACACACACACACACACACACACACACACACACACACACACACACACACACACACACACACACACACACACACACACACACACACACACACACACACACACACACACACACACACTCTCTCTCTCTCTCTCTCTCTAGTTCAATATATCGACTTCACATACCCACAACACAGGAACCTAGAACAAGCGCTTGTGTTTGTTGAGAGAGAGAGAGCTTGTGTGTGTGTGTGTGTGTGTGTGTGTGTGTGTGTGTGTGTGTGTGTGTGTGTGTGTGTGTGTGAGTAGTAAAGGTTAAAGTCTGTCATATAGTTAGGCGTTATAGACCTTACGACATTTGGTGAAGGTTAGAGAGAGAGAGAGAGAGAGAGAGAGAGAGATTCAATCGCGTGAGAAAGGGAAGGTAGTGAGGAGAGGAAAGTTAGGGGAGGGGAGGGGAGGAGAAGAGGGAGGGGGAAGGAAGTGTGAGCGAGGGGAAAAGAGGGAATGGGGAGAGAGAGAGAGAGAGAAAGGAAAGGGAGGAGGAAGGATAGAGAGAACGAGTGAGGAAGGGGAGGAGTGAGGGGGAGGGGAAGGGAAGCATTAGGAGAGGAGGGGAGGGGAGGGGAGGGGAGTGGATGTATGGAGGGAGACAAAAAAAAGTGAGGGGAGGGGAGTAATAGAATGAGAGGGAGGAGGGAGGCAAAGGGGAGGAAAGGGAAGAGTGAAAAAATAAAAGATGGAAAAGAGGAAGAGAAGGTGAACGGAAAGAGAGAGGAGGGAATAGAGGAGGAAGAAAAGTAAGAGAGAGAGAGAGAGAGAGAGAGAGAGAGAGAGAGAGAGAGAGAGAGAGAGAGAGAGAGAGAGAGAGAGAGTCCAAAGTTCAATTAGGGTTGCCGAATTGAAACCTAAAAATAGAGATAGGATTGTTAAAGAAGATTATTGATTCTCTCTCTCTCTCTCTCTCTCTCTCTCTCTCTCTCTCTCTCTCTCTCTCTCTCTCTCTCTCTCTCTGTCAAGGAAAAGATAAAAGACTTACTTAACCCTCTAAATAGCCTACACTCGGAGTAAGTGTGGAGTGGGAGTAAATTGTTTCTTTAATAATTCGAGAGAGAGAGAGAGAGAGAGAGAGAGAGAGAGAGAGAGAGAGAGAGAGAATGAGGGGGGGGGGACCTGCATTATTGATATTAAGCTGCAGATAGTCCTTGTCGTAGGGGGTGGGGTCGGGCTGGGGAGTGAAGATAGTGTTGGTGGTGGAGTGTGGAGGTCACACAAAATTAGGTCACATTGGACTTGACCTTTGACCTATAACCTTCATATTTGACACGGAACCACGGTCAAGCTACACCCTCTTCCTGATAAAATTTGGTAACGATCCCTCAAGTAGGTTTTGTTATTGCAATTAAAAGACCGACCCCCGAAAAAAAAAATAAAAACGGACCTGCTACTTACCGAACTGCATACAAGGCCCAGACCCACTATTTCGGGTAGCTCCACCGTCCAGTAATATCGGTGCCACCACTTGAAGACGTCCCTCTCTCTCACCCAATGAAACAAAACCATGTGGCGATAGTGGGAATAATAACAGGGAGAGACATGGTAGGCAAGAAGTTAAAGATACATTGCTATCGGTTTTGCAATCAGAATGTCGATATTGAGGAAGGGGGAGAGTTGACGTGGACAGACAGACAGCCCATTAGATTCCCTTCATGGGGGAGGTATGTGTGTGTGTGTGTGTGTGTGTGTGTGTGTGTGTGTGTGTGTGTGTGTGTGTGAGAGAGAGAGAGAGAGAGAGAGAGAGAGAGAGTTATGGAATGAGTGGTTACGTGCATTGTTATGTCAGAGGAGATCCTTTCCATTACACCACGAACCCAAACAAGTGTGTGTGTGTGTGTGTGAGAGAGAGAGAGAGAGAGAGAGAGAGAGAGAGAGAGAGAGAGAGCTTGTAGGGGTGATTAAGGAAAGACAGGAAGGGGATGGGTGGGAGGGAGGGAAGAAAGGATTAAGGAACTCTAATGGGTAGGAAGGAAGGAAGGAGGGAGGGAGGGAGGGAGGGAGGGAGGGAGGGAGGGAATTAAGGAGGGCGTTGGCGAGCGAAGGAAGGAAGGAGGGGAGGAGGGAACGAATGAAGGAAGAGGGGTGGGAAAGGAAGGGGAGTAGGAAGGAAGGAGGGAGAGAGGGAACGAAGGAATGACTGAGAGAGGGAAAATGGGGGATGGAAGAGGGGAGTGAACGAAGGAGGGGAAGGAGGAGGAAGGGAGTAAACAAAGGAAGGGGAATAGAGGGAAGAAGGAAGAGTAGGAGGAGGAGCAAGGAGGGGAAGAAGGAAAAAGGAAGGAAGGGGAGAGAAGGGAAGATGGTGGAGGATGTAGGGTGAGTATGCAAGAACATAAGAACATAAGGAGAGGATAACTGCAGTTGGCCGGTTGGCCCATGCTAGGCAGCTCCTAGAAGGGTAACTGAACTACTAGAATGAGATAAGGATAGCAAAGATGAAGGCTCTCCCCCGCCCTCCAAACCCTCCAGCCGAAGCCGGCAGGAAAAAGTCAGAAAGATCACCACGCCGTATAGAAAAACTGGCGTGGACATTTTACAGGAAAGTGTGAAAGGAGAATAGAGACTATCATAGTGTAACCTGAAAAGAAATTTTTTTTGAATTAGTATTGGTTATAATATTTTCTTTATTCTATATCCACCCCTTATTTGTCATATGCTTATCTAGCCTATGCTTGAAACTCTCAATGGAAGAGGCAGCAACTACTTTACTGGGTAGCTTATTCCATTCGTCTACTACTCTATTACCAAACCAATTTCTACCGATTTCCTTTCTGAAACGGAATTTTTCTAGTTTGAAACCATTATTTCTAGTTCTATCCTGTATGCTCACTTTAAGTACCTTGCTAATATCTCCCTTATTTATACCATTCATCCACTTAAACACCTCAATTAAGTCTCCCCTTACTCTACGCCTCTCTAGCGAATGCAGACTTAGTCTTTTCAGTCTGTCTTCATATGACAGGTTCCGGACGTCATGTATCATTTTAGTCATTCTTCTCTGTACATTTTCTAACGAATTAATATCCATTCTATAGTAAGGACACCAAAATTGTACTGCGTAGTCTAAATGTGGCCTTACTAATGGGTAAAGAAAAGAAGGAAAGGAGGAGGGAGAGGAAGGAAGAAGAATGGAGGGGGAAGGGAAGGAAAGATGATAGGAGGGAGATAAGGAAGAAAAAATAAGCAAACGAGAAAAAAAAAATGAAGGAAGGGAAGAGGGAGCGAAGGAAGGAAGGAGGCAAGGATCGCACTGGATCGAGTGTCCATTATAATAAATTTTCTCATTTTTGCTCCCATTCTCTCTCTCTCTCTCTCTCTCTCTCTCTCTCTCTCTCTCTCTCATTGTCTGCCTATCTAATTACCTCACAGACACGAGAGAGAGAGAGAGAGAGAGGGCATGAAAGAAAAGTCAAGAAATATGAAAGGAAGGACAGAATGAAGAGAGGAAACTATAGAGGCACATAGGGGAAAGGAAAGAAAGAGTAGGAGAGAGAGAAAAGGGAAGAATGGAGAGAAAACAGGAGAAAGAGAAGAAAGGAGACAGGAAGGAAGGAAGAAAGGAAGAAAAGAGACAGGAAGAAGGACGGAAGGAAGGAAACATGACCGCTTTACTGAAAATCGATTCCTTCATTTTAATTCCTTTTCCTTCCTTCCTCTCTTCGTCTCTTCCTCCCATTTCTCTCCTTCATTTTAATCTTTAGAGCTTGTCAGTCACTCATTAAGGATTTTCGAACTCAGGACAGACCTTATGTGTACATGTAGGAGTTCTGAACATCTTCCTCCTTCTTCCTTTACTTTTCTTCCTTGTTCTTCTTACATTTTTCTTATTTTCTTTCTATAATTCCTTCCTCCTTAGTCTGACGTCCTGTTCCTTTTTCTTCCTTCTCCTCCTCTTCTTCCTCCTGGCTCCAGTTGTCTTCTTCCATTCCCAAATTATTCAGATCCCTTTTCCCTCCTTGCTTCCTCCCTTACTCCGTTTTTCCTTCCTTCCTCCCCTCTTCCTTCCTTCGTTACGTCATTCTTCAATCTCTTCATCCACTTCCTGTGCCCCGATTCATCCCCTTTCTCCTCCTCCTTCTCCTCCTGTCAGTATCGACCTCACGTGAGAATACAACCTGGATCACACCACTCCACACCTTGCCACACCACATAAGAATAATTATAATGAAATATTTAAAAAAAAAAAAAAAAAAAAAGGAAATAGGAGTTTGAGATGACCCAGAATTTCGAGGTCACGATTGCTTGTGTGTGTGTGTGTGTGTGTGTGTGTGTGTGTGTGTGTAATTCACCGGGTCGGTCAGGATCACTTGATGGTCGTGATCGTCAGCATTTTACCCTCCCGGAAGGGAGCTGTGAGCTCATATAGTCCGATCTAAGGGCAAGGCTGTGACCTTCACACACCCGTCCCCTTGCTCAAGGGGGACAGTAACCACCCACTTCGTCAGTGAAACTTTTCGCAACCTGAGCGAGGCGCGAACTCCCGTCTACCAGATGGCAAGCGAGAACGTTACCACTGCGCCAGCGAGCGGTGTGTGTGTGTGTGTGTGTGTGTGTGTGTGTGTGTGTGTGTGTGTGTGTGTGTGTGTGTGTGTTAATAGTTTTTGATTTTCTTCATTTTTTGTTTATGATTCGTCATACTTCAGATGAGAAAAGAGGATGATGATGGTGATACTACAACTAACAACAATAATAATGGCGATGATGATAATGATGATAGTAATAATAATAATAACGATGATAATAATGATAAAAGTAATGATGATATCTTGTTCTGATAAAATAGGTACCGTAGTCTTTATCTTGCTCTAGACAAACACCTCCATTGGACTTCACATATCCCCCCCTCACACACACACACACACACACACACACACACACACACACACACACACACACACACACACACACACACACACCATTGTAGTTTGTCTTCTTGCTTATTTTTTTAATGGCCTCAAATTATAGAGATTGGTATCACTAGGTTATAACTACCACGATCCATAAATACTACCACTACTACCACTACCACATACCACCACCACAACTGCTACCACCACTGTCACCACCATCACAGCTACCACCACCACAATTACTGCCACACCCATCACTACCATCACCATCACCATTGCCACTTCTGCTGCTACTATCACTACAGTTACCACCACCACTACTACCAGTACTACTGCTATCACCATCACAGCTACTACCACACCCACCACCACAGTTCCCACTAAATCGATTGTCAGTGACCCATACTCTCTCTCTCTCTCTCTCTCTCTCTCTCTCTCTCACTCTCACTTCACTCGATTAAATTCTCACTCACCCACCTTGTCTTCCATTCACTCCATTTCTCTCTCTCTCTCTCTCTCTCTCTCTCTCCAATAGGCATATACATTGTTACATTCTCCCACTGTCTTTTCCTCATCTTTTACCTTTAGTATCTTTCTTTTCTCACTTTTGGTCCTTTCTCACACTCCCTTTAAATCCACTATCTTTCAGTGAGCTATCTCTAACGCCTTGTCTCCCTTTAATGTAATCTTTTCTCAGTCCAATAACTTTAATGCTTTCACTCTCTATGCTTCTCCCCTTCCCTTCTCTCTCTCTCTCTCTCTCTCTCTCTCTCTCTCTCTCTCTCTCTTTCTCTCAGTGCTTTCCCTCTGTCTCTCACTCCCTCTTTAACTCTCTTCCTCCCTCCTTCCCAACCCCCTCCCTCCCTCCCTCCCTCCCTCCTGCTCCCCTTCCCTTCCTATCTTTAACTCTCCACTCCCTCCCTCCCTCTCCTCTCTCACTCACTTTCACACTTATCTCTCTCCTTCAATCTCTCCGCCTCCTCCGTCCCTCCCTCCCTCCTGCCTTTTTTCCTCCACTCAAACTATCTGTCAATCTCTCTCTCTCTCTCTCTCTCTCTCTCTCTCTCTCTCTCTCTCTCTCTCTCTCTCTCTCTCTCTCTCGAATGTAACCTATCCGTAAAAGCAAACGTTAGGTCATATTACGGGTCTCTATCATCTCTTCCTCCTCCTCCTCCTCCTCCTCCTCCTCCTCCTCCTCCACCTCCACCTCCTCCTCCTCCTCCTCATTCTTCTTCTTTGTTTCCGTTTTCTTCCAGTATTGACGCATTTTTGTAGGGCAGACTATTTTTAACTCACTAAAAACTTCATAGTTATTTAAAGAAACCCGTGTGGTAGATAATGGGCTGGAAATTGGATGATTCAAAATAGATAGAAAAATAGGTTATCAGACAGTTAGATAGATGGGTAAGTAGATAGAGGATTGAGACAGCCGGACAGACAGACAGACAGATAGATAGATAGATAAACATAGGTAGATTGATGGATACCTGAATAGTTAGGTTGAGATGGGTACATAGATAGCTAGGTGGACATGAGAGACTAATAGATTTATAGGTAAATGAGTGTTAGATAGATAGATAGTTTTTATTGCTTAGAAGATGAGTTAGATGAAAGATAAGTAAGGTAGCTGATCAAGTATTGCCATTTATTCATCGTGTCTTCCAAATGGTATAAGGAAGTTAAAGATAGAATAGGACTCTGATCAGAAAATGTACTTTGGAAAGGATGTAGAACTTTAGCATTGTGTGTGTGTGTGTGTGTGTGTGTGTGTGTGTGAGCTGATAAAGGACGAAAAATCCAGGTGAAGTTAAGGTGAAATATAGCATCGCATTCTGGTGTTAATATTTTGTTACATATCAGAATTCAAGATGGAGAGGTGGTGAATTTTTGGCCCTGCTGAAGTGAAGAGAGTATTGTTAAGAATACAAGTGAAGATGGAGGTCAGGTTAATTAGATGGGTTTTTATTTTATTTTTATATTTTTTATTTTAGGTGTTCTTTACCTCCTTGGACTTATCGACGCCAGATGTCTATTTTGGGATGAGGGAGCATTAGTAATGATGGTTCTCTTGCCGTGTCCGCCTCTTCCTCTTCCTCTTCCTCTTCCTTCTCCTCCTCCTCCTCCTCCTCCTCCTCCTCCTCTTCCTGCAAAACATGAGTTACTGCTGCCACTCTCTGTCTTATTCAATAAATCATTAAGTACTGGGAAAGTTCCACGTGAATGGAAACTAGCAAATGTAACACCAGTTTTCAAAAAAGGAAATGAGTCGCACTCAGGTAATTACAGACCAATCAGCTTAACATCAGTAGTGTGCAAGTTAATGGAAAAAATCATAAGAGATAAAATAGTTAATTATCTAGAAGAAAATAATATAATTAAAGACTCGCAACACGGATTCAGACATCGTCGTTCATGCTTAACTAACTTACTGGACTTCTTCCATGATGTTTACAAATCATACGATGACTCAAGAGCAGTAGATATAATTTACCTCGACTTTCAGAAAGCATTTGACACTGTTCCTCACAAGCGTCTCATGAGAAAAATAGAAGCACATGGAATAAAAGGAAAGACGCAAAAATGGTTACAAGACTGGCTGTCAGACCGAAAGCAGCGAGTTGTGATAAACGGAAAGGAATCCAAATGGCGTAATGTGATCAGCGGCGTTCCCCAAGGCTCAGTACTTGGACCGATACTTTTTATTATCTATATAAATGACATTGATAAGGGTCTAAATTGCAAAGTATCCAAATTTGCAGATGATACTAAAATAACCAGTAAAGTCACTTCAAAATTACAGTGGCAGCAGTTACAAAATGGCCTTAATACTTTAGCAAGCTGGGCAGAAAAATGGCAAATGAAATTCAACACAGAAAAATGTAAAGTGCTTCATATTGGAAGTAACAATGTCCATGCAAATTACAAAATGAACAATATTCAGTTATCAAGTACAGACAGTGAAAAGGATCTTGGTGTGATAATATCAAATGACCTAAAACCAAGCAAGCAGTGTACCGATGCGGTTAAAATTGCAAACAAGCTAGTGGGTTTTATTGGAAGAACTTTCGAGTTTAAATCGGAAAAAGTCATACTTGCCTTGTACAACTCGCTAGTGCGCCCCCATCTTGAGTATTGTGTGCAATTCTGGTCTCCGCACTACAGAAAGGACATTGAAAAATTAGAGAAAATTCAGCGAAGAATCACAAAAATGATACCACGACTTAGAAACAAACCATATGAGGAACGCCTTGAAGAACTTAAATTATTTAGCCTAACGAAGCGCAGGTTAAGAGGGGACCTTATTGAAGTTTTCAAAATCATGAAGGGATATGACAACTTAGACATGAATAAATATTTTGATATAGACCGGTCGAGTCAAACCAGAAGTAATGGCTGCAAAATCATGGGAAAGCGATTCCAATCCCACGAAGCAAAATACTTCTTCTTTAACAGAGTTGTAAATATCTGGAACAGATTACCCTCAGATACCGTGAACAGTATCTCAATTGAGACATTCAAAAACAAATTAGACAAGTATTTGCGCGAAAATCCTCAGCTGACTCTTTTTCTGTCCGAATAACTTGCTTTTATACCTACGGTACATGTAAGTTCATGCCCCTTTAGTCTACAAGACACCCCGTAAACAATGTACCCGTACATAGTGTTGCGTCACGATATTATACATTTTCAATTTATTCGGTGCAAACAAAGCAATATAAGCACAGATTAGGATCTGCACAGATAACCCTGAGTTAACGGTCACTACTCTTACTTTCGACCTGTGATGGGCTGTGGATCACTGAGGGTCCATGTTAGTCAAGTGACCACCATCGGGATTTTTTTTAATGTACCAGGGGTCACTGCTTCAGGATGAAACTTGTGTACTTGTACCATATGGGAGAGTTCCCTGTCTCAGTGGAGTGAACGGAGCTATTGCCTGATTGACTGCTGCCTACCTTAAAAGCGCCAGGCAAGGCTGCTGCACCACCCCTAAACATCCACACTGTGCAGTCCCCTCGTGTCTACAGGACACCCCGTAAACTTAACATAGCGTCACGTCACGTCATTATACCTTTTTCGATTTACCCAAAGCAAATGAGGTAATATACAGTAAGCACAGATTAGGATCTGCACAGATAACCCTGAGTTAACGGTCACTACTTTTACTTTCGACCTGTGATGGGATGTGGATCACTGAGGGTCCCTGTTAGTCAAGTGACCACCATCGGGATTTTTTAAATGTACCAGGGGTCACTGCTTCAGGATGAAACTTGTGTACTGTCCACATGGGAGAGTTCCTTGTCTCAGTGGAGTGAACGGAGCTATTGCCTGATTGACTGCTGCCTACCTAAAAAGCGCCAGGGAAGGTTGCCGCACCACCCCTAAACATCCACTCTGTGCATTGCACATCCACACTGTGCACTGTGCAGTCCCCTTTTATCTAAGACACCCGTCCTATATACTTTTCAATCTCCCCAGCGCAAAGAAAGCAATATAAGCACAGATTAGGATCTGCACAGATAACCCTGAGTTAACGGTCACTACTCTTACTTTCGACCTGTGATGGGCTGTGGATCACTGAGGGTCCCTGTTAGTCAAGTGACCACCATCGGGATTTTTTTAATGTACCAGGGGTCACTGCTTCAGGATGAAACTTGTGTACTTGTCCCACATGGAAGAGTTCCTTGTCTCAGTGGAGCAAACGGAGCTAGGGCCTGATTGACTGCTGCCTACCTTAAAAGCGCCAGGCAAGGCTGCCGTACCACCCCTAAACATCCACACTGTGCAGTGTGTAGCTTCCACGTTTTGTCCACAGACTTCCCATTAACTCAGTGTAACCGGTTTATAATGTCATGCCGTAACTATTATTTTATTTATTTACTTTCTCTTTCAGTTACTCTATCGGGTAGCTTATAGATAAAGTATTATAGAATGTGACTTTTCCTTTCCAATGTTTCCTATAAAATTTCCATGTCAGTTTTTCCATGCTGCATGGTGTTTTTTTTTTCTCACTTTTTCCTGGAGGGTTTGGTGGTGGGGGGAGCCTTCTTGCTTTGCTATCCTTATCCTTCAACATGTAGAGTTAGATCTTGTAGTCATAGTTTTCTCTAACAAGCAGCCTCGAAAGGACCATAAGGTCTGTTGCTGTTTGCTTTCCTGTGTATTCCTGTGTATTCCTCCTCCTCCTCCTCCTCCTCATCATCATCATCATCCTGCACTGCCCTTTCCTCTTCATCTTCATCGTCTCCTTCCCCTTCTTTCCTCCTCCTCCTCCTCCTCCTCTTCTTCTTGCTCCTCCTTCTCTTCTTCTTTTTCTTCTCTTTCTCCTCCTCAAACAGCTCTTTATCGGGACAATGTCAATGTTTACTCCATCTTTCCCTCCCTTTTCTCCCCAGCCCCCCCCTCTCTCTCTCTCTCTCTCTCTCTCTCTCTCTCTCTCTCTCTCTCTCGTCCATCTCATCTCGCCATAATGAAATTTGCCCTTATTACTGTTTACCGAGAGAGAGAGAGAGAGAGAGAGAGAGAGAGAGAGAGAGAGAGAGAGAGAGGAAAGGATAGAGAGAAAGACTGAATCTGGGAAACTGGAAGGCAGAGAGGAAAGGAGGAAATGAAGGGAGGAGGGAGGGAGGGAAGGAGGGAGAGGGGGAGGGAGGAAAGGATACATGGAGAGGGAGGAAGGGGAGGGGGGAAGAATGGGAGTGAAAGAGAGAGAGGGAGGGAATATGAGAAAGGTAATAGTAGACAGGTAGAAAAATAGATAGACTCAGATAGATAGATGGATGAATTGCTGGATAGATAAGAAAAAGAAAGGGATGAGTAATGACGTCATCAAGGCCCAGTGACGTCATGAAAAGGGACAGCACACCCCTTTAATGCTATGAGAGAGAGAGAGAGAGAGAGAGAGAGAGAGAGAGAGAGAGAGAGAGAGAGAGAGAGAGAGAGAGAGAGAGAGTCCCCCTCCTGTTCTGTGATTGTTTTTCTTACTTAATGTTTTTCGGATATTTTCTTACGTTCCAGTGGCTGTTTATTTTTTTCTCTCTCTCTCTCTCAAAATCGAAAATAGTGAACATGGCCGAAGTCTAGAATTGCACGCCAGTTTTTGTAAATTTTTTGAACGGATCTGAGAAAAATTCGGCAGTTTTTAGAGAGAGAGAGAGAGTTGGCGTGAGAAACTTTGACCCGCCCTATCGCCTAATATATTGACTCTCCCTTATAGCAGAGAGAGAGAGAGAGAGAGAGAGAGAGAAAGGGGGAAAAAGACGTGGATGGGAGGGGAAGAGGAGAAGGAAAGGGAGAGGTTGAGACGACAAGGTGGAGACAGGACGGGAAGAGAGAACAGAGATTGAGGGGAAGTGACGGGAGAGGGAGAGAAGACGAAGTCAGGGGTGGAGAGAAGATGAAGGTAGAGGGAGGGAAGGAAAGGGAGAGAGATGGAGGGAAGGTAACGGGAGAGGGAGGGAAAGAGAAGGGAAGGAGAGGGGAAGGAAAGAGAGGGAATAAGGGGAGAGAGGGAGGGTAAAAGTGAGAAGTGGGGTGAAAGGCTAGGGAAATGAAGCGAAGAGGGAGGAGAGAAGGAAAGAGAGGAAGGGAAAGGAAGGAACGAGATAAAAACAAGAGATAGGAAAAGAAAAGAAGAGCGAGTAGCAACGGAGATGTGAGCCGGATGTAGGGAAGGAAAGGTGGAAGGGAGAGGAGAAAGAAGGAATGACAGAGTGACGAAAGGTAAGAAATAAGAGCAGGAAGCATAGGAAGAAGGAAAAGATAATATGGAAGAGGAAGGAGCAAAAAAGTAGAGGAAGAGAGAGTAAGGGGTGAGTTGGAGGAAGGGGAGGGTGAGGGAGGGAAGGAAAGGGAGGAAAGGGAGAGTGAAGGAAATTGAGGGAGGGAGGGAGAGGGGAAGACCATAGTGCGTGACCAAATTATCGATCCTGCCTGAGAGAGAGAGAGAGAGAGAGAGAGAGAGAGAGAGAGAGAGAGAGAGAATATTACGAGAAGTCCCAAAGAAGCTCAGGTATTGTTGATGATGATAACGACAACAACAGGGCTCTATTAAAATTCCATCGATAAAATCGGGTCACACAAGAGAAAATTCCAGGTTGAATAACAGATCTATAACAGTTTTTAATCCATGTTACTTTACTTAATGTTATTTTATTTGGTGTTATTTTTTCGTTTTTTTTTTTTTTAGTGGCTGGATTTTTTTTTTTTAATAAACTCTCTCTCTCTCTCTCTCTCTCTCTCTTTCTTTTGTAACTAGGATATAACGATTGTGCAATATTAAGTGCATTCGTGTCTCTTCCTCTTTCTTCTTTCCATCCTGCATGTCTTCTTCAAAGTGTTGATAGTATCCATTAGGCGAGTGTTAGTAGTAGTAGTAGTAGTTGTTGTTGTTGTTATTATAATAATAGTATTAATAGTAGTAGTTGTTATAGCAGTAGTAGTAGGAGTAGCAGCACAGCAGTAGTAGTAGTAGTTAGAGTAGTAGTAGATGATTACAACTAACCTACCAGTCAGGGTTAGTGATCCCTGACGTCACATGCCGTCCACCAGTTAGCGTTGAGTGACCTCTGACGTCACAGCCCGTCTTCCAATCATCAGGCCCTTGATCATTGACGTCACTGTCAGCTCGCCAGTCAGCTTCATGTGATCGATTGCGTCACACCCCGTCCACCAGTCAGTGTCTGATGTATGACGTCACTAGGCTTGTGACGTCACGCATCGATTTGTATACGTCATGGGAACGGGGGTGGGGGTAGGGAAAGAATGGAGATACGAGGAAGGGGAGAGAGGGAGGGAGGGAGAGTGAGTGAGGGAACGAGTGGGGCAGAAAAAAAATAGTGAGAGAGAGAGAGAGAGAGAGAGAGAGAGCATGTTGATGGAAAAGATAACATTATTTTATTTTTCATTTTTATCGCTTCAGCTAAAAGGTAGATAAGCATGTTTTTGAGGGCTAGAGAGAGAGAGAGAGAGAGAGAGAGAGAGAGAGAGAGAGAGAGAGAGAGAGAGACGTACTGTGTGTGTGTGTGTGTGTGTGTGTGTGTGTGTGTGTGTGTGTGTGTGTGTGTGTGTGTGTGTGTGTGTAGGCCTAGAAAATCAGTTTATTCCTTAGGCCCAACCCAGCAGGCTAGCTGTTGTTCTCCTCACTTTAACTTGACTCAGGTTTTCGTCCTGTCGCATATTTCACATTGCTCAGTGGCGGAAAGACTATGCTACAGCCCTCCATCCTTTCCATAGCACTTCTTCGTGACTAGCATTATAGTCTTGTTTTAGTGTAATGGAAAAATAGCAGTTTTATGCCGAATGAAAACAAAAAGAGTGTAATTACTGCACTTCATCTCATCCCACTACTGAGGTACTTTTTTTGACAGGCTAATTAGATACCTGGTGGTCTAGTGGGTTCGGTCCCACCACCTGGAAATGTCCCCGAGCAGCACTGTATGAGTAAGAAAGTCTATCCATAATTTCCCTTTTATTTACAAATTTCATGTGTGTGTGTAGTTTCTCATCTGTCAAGGTGTTTATTGCTTCCTGGACCCTGCCTCATCCCGTCCTTAGGTGGGAAAGGAGGTCTTAATGATGATGATGGCGATGATGTTTCTTTTTCCCTTATTGCATAACTGAATGATGCAGACACTGACCACATTTTTCCATTTCATTCAGTTATTTATTATTTTGCTTTGTTGCAAGGTTTATTGTATTGCAGAGCATTACAAAGAGACACAATTTTTCAATCATCTTTTCCCATTTTACTCTCAATTTCCTTTTCTTCCAGGGTACTCATTGCATTGCTGGAAGTGCAACAGCAAGTTTGACCCTCGTTGTGGAGAGACTGAGTTCGACCCCTCCACACTGTCTGATGTGGACTGTGAGCAGCTGCCCGAGGCCCACAGGATTGGACGTAGTGCTATCTACTGCAGGAAGATTATTCAGAGGGGTGAGTTAGGGTTGTAGAGTTGTCTTACTGTAATTTAACACTGACTTTTGTCCTTTTACAACTTATTTTATGTACAGAACATCGTTGGTCGAAAAAGACAGTCTTGTACCTCTTCGTCCTTTCCACAACACTTCTTTGTGGCAAACATCATGTTTATTTAAGCTACTGTTACAGCTCAGATATCATGACAAAGAGGATGGCAGTTTTGGCCATTAGAGTAGTAGTTGTAGTAGTAGTAGTAGCTCAACTGGCTGTAACCCCAGTGGATAGCAGGAAACCAGCTCTTTCATCTTCTTGCTCCCAGAGATGTTGAGTCATGCAGAAGGATTGTCAGTTTTGAAAGTATGGTGCATGAGGTAAGTATGTTGTGGTGTGGGGAGCTGCCTTAGAGTGAGAGCATGGTGGATTGTTTGTGAGTTATGTGTTGGTACTGTAGCAGGGAAGGGTGATGGTTGCATCATAGTCTGACTAGGTGCACATGTATCTCTCTGGGTAGGGTAGTTTCTGAGGGATGCTGTTTGGATGGAGGTTTGGACGGCTGTGCTGGTGATGTGTTTATGTATGTATTTGTGAAATGAAGTGTTTGATGGAGACGGAAGAATGTTAATAAGACATTCTTTGTAGTGTCAAGCAGTTGTTTGTTTCTTTGTGGTGGAAGTGATGCAAAACAAAATTTAAGGTTGGGATGGGTCCTTAACTGAAACAATGAACTGTGTGCCTTGCATATCCCAGTGGTCCTTGATTGGAAGAGTTTTTCTTTTTTGTTGTAGGTGATATGTATGCTTGGTCTTGGTGCATCCATGCCATAATTCATAAGGCTTTGCTTTGAGTGTTTTTTAAGCTTATCCATGTTTATCTTGGTTAAAGGGGGGGCCAGCTTGTGTCATAGTGTGGGGAAATATTATCAAGTGCTTTCTTTGCATGTCACACAGAATGGGCTAATGATGTCTGATTCCACTTCAGCAGATAGGTGGTATGAAGCACATGAGTGTGGATGTTTATGTCTGTGGGATGGAGTCAGGATTTAGGGGCTTGAACCGTGCGTGGGTGAGAGTGTGGCACCTTTAATTGGGAAGACTTTTGGTTCATTACTCCTCCTGTCAGGTTTATTCTTGCTTTCTAGATCCTACCTCATCCCATTGTTAGATGGGAAGAGAAATCTGGATGATACTTTATTTATAATGGTGATGATGATGATGATGACATATCCACTTTGTCTCCCACAGTCCAGAACAATGTGCGAACGGTGCGAGGATGTGGGTGGATTGAGGAGACCAAGGTGAAGCCCGGTGAGTGTTACACCCGCACTGGCACCAAAGACATCATGGTAACTTACTGCCACTGTGACACCGACAACTGCAACTCTGCCTCATCTCTTGCTGCCTCCATGGGCCTTGCCACCCTTGTCTTGGCGATTACCCGGCTTTTCTAAAGCTTAGGGGTAGTGATGCAAGGAATCCAGAGTACAGGTACTGTATTTTGAGAAGTGAGGGACTACTCGCCAAGGAGAGAATGTTCAAGAGCCAGGAAACATCTTAACGATTGCTCGGCTCTTCTAAATTTTCAGGGCAACAATGAGGGAAATTTGGAATGTTTTGAGACGCAAGGGAATGTTGTATTCAACAAGATGTTTAAGAATCAAGAAACGAGGAAGTTTCAGGGAATATTAAACAACGAGATGTTCAAGAAGGGGGAGGGTTTGTAAAAGGAGGGAGTATATGACAAAGAGAAGAAGAAAATTGTCGAGAGGAAAAGGGGTTTGAAAAGTGAGGGAGCATTTGGCAAAGGAAGGTAGAAAGATATTTAAGAAGAGAGGGAGTTGTAGCAGGCTGCAAAAATTTCAAGAGAGTGAGAGAACAAGAAGAAATGAGAGAAAGAGAAGAAATGTTTGAGAAGCAAGAGAATGAGGAGAGAGGGGGCTCAGACCAAGATTATAAAAAAATTTGCAGAGAGTACACAGAAGAATGTTCCAGAATCAGTGTACTTAGATGAGATGCTGTACTAGAAGGGGAAATGTTTAATGGGAAGTTGTTTTAGAATCACTTACAAAACTGAGAGACTATGCAAACTGAATATTCTAGAGGGAATACCAAAAGGGTTATAATTGTAGAGAAATTTGAGCTCTAGCAGAGGATTCTAATAAGAATTTTTGTTCTAAAAGAAAGAATTTGAAAACTGATAAAAGGAGAAGGAATATATTGAGCAACTCAGGTCTTGAAAGGACATTATGTAAATTTGGTGTTTTTTATGTACAAGGATATTTTAGGTGTGAAAGTATAATAGATATGGCAATGGGAGGGAGGGGAGATTCTGACAGGATGCTTTATGATGGAGATCATGAGAACTGGTGATGCTCTAAAAGGGTTTAATAATGTATAAACTCATAGAGTAGGAGAGAGATAAATAAGTCTGCATAAACAGTAAAATATGGGGGAACAAAGGAGATGAAGAAAATGCTGTGAAGTTGAGATAGGTTTCTATGAGGCCAGAGACAATGGATGAAGTGTTGTGAGGTAAAGAATCCTTAAGGGTCTTTTGGGGGTAAGTCACCATCAGGCATACAAAAAAAGATTTGGTGTTAGAAATATGGGGAGATTTTTTTTTTTCTTTTTTTTAGGGTTAGAAAAATGTAAGGAAAACAAGGAATAAAGGGAAGCTGACTGTATATATCTAAAGTTTTAGTAACATGAAGGGAAGAAATGTACTGCTTTGTGTTCAAATTGAGAAGTGAGATTAAGTATAATTAAGGTCATTGTGTGATAGGGTGGTATGATAGGATGTAAGCCTTCTCATGAACAAGTGGTAAAGGAGTTAGGGGGGGTTTGTTTCAGGTGTGATGAAAGAAAATGATGTATAGTAAAGTATAGTTGTCGGACATGGTTCCTGTCCACTCTCTCCCCCTGCTCATTACTGATAGGAAGTGGTAGTCTGGGCTGCAACACCAAACAGAGACCTGTTGTTGGTGGATCTGTTTTCTTCTAGACTATTAATACCAATGTCATCATAATAGTAATGCTAGTGGAAACAGAATCATAGCCAGGGTTTCCTTATGAATGAAGATCTGATGGTGGTTTTTAATCATTTCAGGAATACTGTACATGACTAACAGTGTCATTGAGAACAGGTTCCTTCTGCAGCCTAGCAAAACATTTAACATCCACCTGAACTGTCCCTTGTGCAATCTAGCAGAGCTTTAAATTACTGCCTTAACATTATACACCAAATCTGTGTTTGGCATGAAGTCGTAGATACAGCTCATATGCTGTCAGGGGTGGGATTAGAGGGTGGGCAGACACTGTGGCTTACAGGTGTATGTTAAATAGAAACTGGAGTTGGAAGAAATTTGAGTCTCCTTTGCAAAATATTGCTTTTGCTGATAACCGAAGGCAGTTTGATTTCTTTAGAACTTTTTGAAGATAATACCGATAATTAACAGATATTAAATCAAAGACTGGTTGTATAATTGGTAGTTGACTAAATAAAAAATGGTTTGACTCAGATTTTACCATTGTACTGTATGTAAATAGAGGGTAAGAGTGGAGTAGATTATTTTGTTGTATATTGCCTCTCCCACTAACACTTAAGGTCATATTCCAAGTGGCTTTAGAGATTTGATAGCATTTCTTTCCTAGCAGATTGTTCTTCACCGGAGTATGTACTTGTATGTTACTGATGCAGAGTATGTTGATATTAAAACTGTCTGTAACATACAAGAGTAAGGTGTAGTATTCAAAATAGATGTTGTGAAGCCTCCTATGCCACTGAGAATACAACCCTTAATATCTACTAGTCAAGTTGTTACAGACTAATCTCAGTTGAAGGAACACAATGGCATCTTCACAGATTATGGAACTTTAGAAAATACAATAAATTGACTGCAAGGTTAGACAGAGTCAGCATAATTGGTTTGCATAACATGAAATTGAAACTCATCCTGAATCAGCTGAAGTTATTTGTGAAATTAAAATAAAACAAATTCACTCTGAACCAGTTTGAGATTAAAATGGAATAGATTTAGATTAATTCTGCATTAGACTGGCCCTCTCTGAATCAGTTAAGTGGTTCAGTTTGAGGTTAAAGCATGACTGAATCTCATTCTGTACCAGATAAGGTGATTCAATTCAAGGTGAAATGTAAACTTTAACTCATTCTGAGTCAGTCATTTATTTCTGTCTCATTTCTCTCCACACAAACAAGGGAATGTATCAGCTTGCAGTCTCTTGAAGTTTGTGGCTTAGTGAACTGCAGGCTGTTAAACAATGTGTTATATATGCATCAACAGGGGTCTTGCACTGTTATTGCAAATGGTCTTTCACATACCACCAGCACCCATATATATTTCCCTTTGTTGTTTGAGAGCATTTGGTTGCACAAATGCAGATGGGGAAAGATGTTTTGTTGCAGTCCGAAGGAAGTGTGGTGTGTTGGAGAAATGATGCTGGAATATGAACGAGTAATTTTTTTTTTTTCTTTTTTAACATGAAGCTTGAATTTTTTTTTTTTTCTTTAATAATTTCCTGATGATTTTACTCTACATAGGACAGAGTTTTTGAGCAGGAGAAGTCGGCTATAGCATTAGCCAACCTCTCCAGTAGAAAATGCGTTTACTAAGATTAATAAAATCATCTAGCTGCAGCAAGAATAAATCTACTGGGACATCATCTAGATTCACATGGTTAATGAATGTTATAATATGTACTAAGAGGACCCATGCAGAGTCTCACGTACTCAGTGTGGGAGAAATGTCGGAAGGAATATAAAAATGTTTGGTCTCTGGATGATTCTGTGAAAGTGTTATAATCAGTGCTGGGAAAATCCACCCAGGAATAGAATCTTACATACTTGGCTTCAGAAATGTGAAAAGTGGTCAGTATATTGATTTTTTTTTTTTTTTTTTTTTTTTAATGGTACAGTCTGTACCAAGAAAATTTAGGCATGTTGAATATCATGTGCTCAGTAAAAAAAAAAAAAAAAAAAAAAATGATGCTGGATTAGGAAGATGTTTGGTTGCTGCTTTGCTGGATTTTTGTTTTAAAGAATGTTTTGATCTGTATCTTGAAAATTAACTCAGAAATAGAATCTCATGTAGTCAGTGTTGTTAACTTATGCCGTGCTGAATTACCATGTATATAATATTGGTATACAAACTGATTCAGCACAGTATACATTGTAGAAAGTGAGTATTGTTTAGCTCATTGAGTCTGAGTGATGGTCTTCTTAGTTTACTTATGCCACTGCTGTATGATTTTATGTAGCTTCGGACAGACCTCTCATATTGCTGGGATTTATTAAGGTTGTATCCTACCCCAACAGTTTGAAATATCTGTCCAAGTCTGAATAAAATCGTCAGGAGATGACAAGAAGATTAAATAAATATCTCTGGGCTCAGTGGGTTAAGATGTTCAGAGTGATGTTATGTTATTTGAATTTCTGTGTATCATCTGGCCTTCCAGGTTTCAGATGCATTGCAAAACTTTTAATGTTTGAAAATAGCAAGCATTTCCAGCTATAGTTAGACAGATATGGTAGTCAAGCGTTAACCAGAGTCTAATGCTGTGTTTTTGTGAGAATTGAACCTAGTCTGTCCAGTAATGTTGTTAGTTAATTGTTGCTGCATCCAGATGGGTTTATTCAGCTAAGGGAACTTTTTTAACTAAAAGGGTAGATAGTCTTAACCTCTTCATAACTAGAGATCCTGAGTGGAGTGAAAGTTGCTTGGTGGCAGCAAGAATAAAGTGATAAATATGCCATGTGTTGAAGAGGTAAAGCACCAGTTTCATCTTGACTTCCACTTGATGTGTTTGAGTTGCAGGATGATCTTGGAGAACTGATGGTGTATGATCATTATATACTCTCTGTTGCCTGATAGTAACATTAATTGAAAATTAAACTCTTGCTGCATTGCGGATCCTGTCTCACCCTATCTTTAGGTGGAAAAAGAGGTCAGGATGGTGATAGTGATGATGATGTGATGATGATGATGATGATGGGATCATGGTGATGATGATGATGATGATGATGATGATGTTATGAGACACTTTTCTGAATGAAGGGGTTTAGTAGAGCCTAAATTAGCTCCTTCACTACAAGAGATCTCCCCACATGCTAAATAAAATCATCTGGTGGCAACAAGAATACAGGGCACTCCATATATGATCTGTAAACAGCTCTCTGCTAGAAACTGACCTGGTGTTATTGTATGTTCTGGGGATGGCCCAGTCTGCAGGTTTGGGCAAGGGTGTATCACTGAGAGTTGTAAATGATTAAAAGATGCTGGATAGACATTGATAATGCTGACTGTGACATCCTCACAACACACAAGAAATCACCTGGCAGAGTGGAAGAGGAACATTCAAGCATGGACCACCATGTATTTAAAAAAAAAAAAAAAAAAAAAAAAAAAAAAAAAAAAAAAATGCATCATCAGATTGGATGGGTTAGAGTCAAGCGAAATTGACTTATAATTTTTACAAAAACACACTTTGGCTTTGGCTTTAAGCACATTGTATTTTATGAGTAGCTGAGGAAATTTTGAAGCACCATAAGTTAAATCAGATTTTATGCAAACAATATCAAAATGAACATTTGGGAAAATTATTGAATGCCGTAAAGGATATGCTATTTTTTTGATGCTCGTTATGAAGAGGATAAAAAATTTTTGTTGAACCTCTGCCTTAAACAATAGACAGTGGAAAATGCAAAGTTATGATGTAGAGTTCCACACTGCCTTTTGCACCTGTTAAAAAAAATGGTAGTCTGTCTTATCTCTCATTTGTGTCTGTTTTTTTTTATCTTTATTTGTTTTTTCTGCCATGCTCCAGGTAGTACAGGCTGTTGTTGTTGTTGTTGTGGCCCCAAGACTCATCTGGATGTGAACTTGGTGGACTGCAGGCCGAAGTTGCCCTTTTTCTTCAGTCCACAAACCTACTTTCAGAGTAGAATGAGGCAGTTGAAGAGTGCTTGTTTAACCAGCTTTGCTGACTGGTATATCAGTGCCACCATCTGAAGATGCCCCTGTTCACCACGAGGCTAATGTTTGTAAATAGTAATAGCCTCCTGAATATCCTTAGCCCCTACAGACCAGTTATTTATACAGTACAGTATTTTATTTTAAATTTTAGTGTACTTGTGCTAAGTTACTTCCAGATGATATGCAGTTTAAGGGAGGTCTCTAGTAGTGTAAATCTTAATTTTGAAAAACCTCTCCTAAAGTGGATGAAATTGTCTGGAGGTTGCTAACTCACAATGATCTGATTTAAGTTTATAAGATTATTACTACCTCAGCCCAGTTTAAAGTAATCCAGCATATACAATCCCACTCTGACTAACATACACTTCTAGGGGAAATTTGGGACATCCAGAATTGACTCTGCATTAATGATCCTCTGTGAAAACTACTTAATGGAGCAGGTGTTATAGTTAATATAAAGACTTGAGGTTTGCAAATGACAAAAGTTGTAAAATTCTCAGCAGCCTCTAATTCCTTGAGCATTGCCTCATTATTTTATGTGATGATAGGTACAGGAATATAACTACTTAATTCCTGGTAGCTGATAGTGTGTGTGTGTGTGTGTGTGTGTGTGTGTGTGTGTGTGTGTGTGTGTGTGTGTGGAGAAGATAAATGTGAATGGGGAATCTGAGAGCAAGTAGAGCAAAAATATGCTTTGATTTTTACTCATTTTTTGCAATTTTTCTAACCACATCTTGGAGAACCAAAGTTTTTCATATTTGTCTCGGTGACATCCATTTTATTTTATTCTTGCTGCTGCTAAGTGATTTTATTCAGCTTAAGAAATGCCTCTTGCATTCAGAAGGGTTTGTTAAGACTGTATTTAACCTCTGTAGTTTGAAGTCTGTCATATGCTGAATAAGGTCATCAGAAGTAGGCAAGAATAAAGTAAATAGGATGTCTGAGAGTGAATTGCAAGGAATGGGTAAAGTGAATGCTTTATAAATTTTGCTTCCTCTTCTCTCTGACTCCTTGTAAATATATTATGTTGGCCATTTTAAGTTACCTTCTTGTGATCAAGCAATATACAGGGTGGAATGAATATTGTGCTCCCTGTCTCGTGTGTTGTGGGGATCGCTTAGTCTGCTGTTGTGAGGAACTTGGATATTTTGGCTGCCTCATATAATTACTATTCTCATATTACATTAATTTGGCCTAAAACTGCATTATCCATCTGAATGCTGAATTGTAACAGTAGATTAAAACTAGAATATGATGGTAGTCATGAAGAAGTGCTGTGGAAATATGAAAGGCCTTTGTAATGTCGTCTGCCACTGAGTTATGCAAAATAATTCACAAGAGGATGAAAACCTAGGTCATGTTAAGGTGAAAGAATTAGAATCACCCATGCAGTTAGTGGATATAAATAGGAAGGCACCAAAGCATAAAAGGGATATAAGAAAAATAAAATGATGCATGGTTGTTATTATGTCTCATTTGAATAAGCACTCAGTGGACTGCAGGCTTAGTTTGCTTTTTTCCTGCAATCCAACAACCTTCTTTTAGGGAACTGGGAGTGAGCTGTGCAGTGTTTGTATAAATAGGCAGAGGAGCCACGTGGTTATGTCAGTGCCACTGCATGAAGTTTTCTCTCATCAGCACCAGATGCAGGGTTGCAGGGTAGACACTGGTAATGAAAACTGAGTCATCCCTACAGCATACGAGAATTCTCCAGCTTGCAGCTTCAGGTGTGCAATATGTGGACCACCTTGTGTATATCTTCTTTATTGCTTGGGTTCTGAGCTGGGCTTGAGATCCACAAACAACATATGATCAATTCCCTGTCGTAGCTTATGATTTTGTTTTTGTGGAATGAATGGGGAAGTTGAGAATTGGGAAGATTTATTGTTATAGGAAGTATGAGGGAGCTGAGGACTGATAATCTTCCCATGTTTTGCACTTCTTGTGAAAAACAAAATCTGGTTATGACTGGGCATTGATCATAATCCCTTCAGTCCAATGTCTTCTTGAGTTTATTACATGCTGATGATATTATTGGGTGGAGGTTTTTTTTTTTGTAGTGGAGAGGTAAATGAGAATAATTTCTAACTCCCTGTAGTGCCGAAAGTCTTTCTCTTAAGCCAGTTAAAATCATCTGGTGATAATAGGAGTGAACTGTAGAGGACATGACCAGATTGTGGTGGTAAAGTATGATTGTGGATCTCAACCCAAGTTCTCAGACTGATGCATAACTCACTCAAGAGTTTTAGTGCAAAATATGATGGTATATTATTCACAAGTGTAGCATAATGGTGTACATAGATAGTAGTTTTGATGCTCTCTAACTACTGTACTTCTGCTTTTCAGTGGAGAAAAAAAACGCCTTGTATAAAGAAGCAAGTTCAAATAATTGCTTAGTGGCTTGTTCATTTGAAGTGCAAGTTTAAGTGTCATTTTCCCATGCAAAGGGTAAAGAAGACTGCAGCAAGGGGTGGATAAAGATAGCTTCCCTTATTACCACCATTCAGACTGAAATGCCTTGTAACCTATAACTGCTGCCAAGAATCTGACGTATGTTCATAGAACATTAATGTCTTAGAATGACCTCAGGAGTCGTCTCCTGTTGTTGGTACATAAAGTCCTGGGACTCCCTGTATATACTTCCTTCATTGCAGGGTTGTTGCTATACTAATGGATGTTGCAGAGAGACACAACACACTGTCACCCCATTTTTAAAACATTGAAAAGGTGAAATGGGCCTTAAACTGGCATTTTGATGTAACAGGTGCTAGTCATTTAGGGACCGTGACTGTATGCGAGATGTTGTGATTGCAGTTGCTCTGTCATGAACCATATGCATTCCCCAAGACGCTCACTCCATGCCTCCACATTCCAACTCACCACCTCTGATTTTTATCCTTGTTCATACTTGTTTATTTTAATTTCCCTGAGGTTCATTTGATTTTGTGTCATGGTTGAAAAATGATATGTATATTTAGATAAATGGGTTATACCACTGAAAATATAGTTTTAGTATGTGGATAGAACTGATTGATTGGATATTACTGTTAATATTATTTTTATTATTATTACAGTATTGATATTCAAGCATTCTGTAGCTCCTGTTGCTTTTGTGAACTTAATCTTGGGGGGGAGGGGAAATATTTTGTTTGAAAACAAGTGCTTAACTGTTACTGTTATTCGGCTGCAACATAAAATATGTTTAAGCTTTACTGACATAATGTTATTTGTATTCAGTATGGTTTGTTGTGTGGAAATCTTGAAAAAGCTGATTGAAACTTGAAGGTCTACTATGTTTTGATATATGCCTGTAGGAAAATCAGCTACCGGTACATAATACTCAAAACTACTCAAGTTTTTTTACTCGTATATACTGTACTGTATGTTAATTCTCAGAGCTGCATACAGGTTTTTCATTTACCTATTACATTTATCGATAATAGCAGAGTAATTCTCAGTTACTTAAGTGTTATTATTTTTTCAGTTGGTGAAAAAAGAGCTTGTTAATTCTCAAAGCCTACTCAGATATAAATTTTTGTTTTTCCCTTCACTCAGTGTGCCATTATATCTTGCGTTCAGCATAATCATATCGGGCTGGGTTCATGCTGGTGTGAGAGGTTCCGTAACAACTTTTCCTGAGCAATTTATTTTGCCTGTTGTATCTTAATGCTCTCTTTTATGTGGGCAACTATAAACTGACTCAATATTAGGGTGATTTACTTAACATTCACACACACAATATTAAGACTAATATTGTGCAAGTCAAAATTACTAAGAAAGAGTTGTTACATAGTCTGTACCGGCAGGGATACAGCCAATAACCTTCAGGTTGTAGCCATAGCTTAGAGAGAAGGGAAGTTGTTCACATATATTTTCAGATATTTTTTTGGAGACTACCCCACCCTCCATATTCTTATACATCTATTTTGTCTGTCACTTTAAACACCCAACTTCCACTTAGCCACTGCAAATGAACCAGCTGTAATTTTGAGTTTTTGGTTTTGCAGATGAACGTGTAACCTTGCCAACTAAAAATGAACAACAAAATTTTACTAAATACTGTCTGTCTCTCTATCTATTGCCAGACGCCATAATCCCGTAAGGGGTGGCCATTTGACTCTGAGTTATTCAATGAGGATAATTTTGTCTAACAACAAAATGTGACCCCCCAGATGTTATATAATGCCCCCTCAAAATGACTAAATTTCAGTAGAAACAATAATTGAGCAGTTGTTAAGTTAAATCCAACCCAGTGCAATGTAATGTACCCAAAATAGCAAAAAATTCATCTAAAATTATTTAAACTTACTAGAATAATACTTACGTAAGTGTAGATTAACTTGTGTACTGCATTTCCAAACTCTTCAGGATTAGGCTGCTGTCATAACTGAATATTCCAATAAGCTCTCGCTCTGTGAGGGTTTAAATTACCATTATCAAAACCTGCATCCTATGTATCTTTGAGGCAGCAAGCCATTGAAGAAGTATATATGTGTGTGTATACTATGTTCATATGGCTATCCACACTCCATGATGCAAGCTTGCCACTGTAGCATATTGTATAAACCAGAAAGAAAGCCGATGTAAGATCAGGCTGCACTCAGATTTTATGCAGTGCCTGAAACAAATGGTGATGGAAAAATGATTTGAATATTACTTAAACACTTCCTGGGTTAAAAAAAAGAAAAAAAAAAATAGTTTGTGACTTTGATAACGTCTCATGCTGATTAATTTGAAATTTCGAAACAGTCAGGGAAGTTTTGAGAAGGATGGAACTGCATAATTTCAAAATACGCCTTTCAAAAGATAAAATATGGGTTGTCACAATATCACTGAGAACAGTCGAATAAACACAACATTTGCAGCAAGCCTGGAAGTTGTACTGCCATATTTTTGAAGGTGAAAGAGGGGCAATAAACACCATATGCAAAAAGTAGATGAAGAAGACTTTGGGCACTGTTATAGATATTTATTTTGCTTATTGTTGCTACTTAATGTTTGGGTATTGTTACTGTGATAATTTTTGCTACTTAAATGCCATACACAGTTAAGTAGGTAATAAAGCATCATAAAGAAAGTGTATAAGAACTTTTGGGACATTTGAAACTTATGTCTTACTCTAGATATTGAAGGTGGCTATTGCTCCTGTACTATTTCAGATTTAAAAATATGGCACAGTTATATTTTTCATGAATTTCCTCACACTGGTTGTCTATTAGCACCAAACCTGACTCCTCAAGGAACATTTTTTACAACTAATTTAACACACGTTTTACTGTCACTTTTTCAATGATGAGGAAGTTGGTGTTGACACATAATGGTAGTTTTTTGGCGTCTTTTGCGTTTTGTGTACATTGTGAAATTAATAATAAACTGTTCCTGCAAGGTTACTCCCAATTTCAAGATCATGGGGCTGAGGTTCACAAATAATTTACAATGATTTTCCTCTCCTGGCTAAGATTTGTTCCTGTTGGGTGAACAAGTGACGTGGGAGGAATTGGCAGTCCTTGTCCTTCCCATGTAAGTCAGTTTGTTTTCATCTGATGGAAGAAGGCCATTCCCACTGCTCAGTTACTATGTCTCAGATGCATGGAATTCTATGAGCCTTGAGTTACGAGGCAGCAGTGTGTCTCCTTGGTTACTAGTCAAATTTGCCTGCCAATCTGACTACACTTGGCCATCAGTTGAGCTGAGAAGAGTTGCTGGTCTCTTATCGGATGAAGACAAATGGACTGTAGAAAAAGAAGTCTTAAGTTATGATTGGGAAATGATCATAAGTTAATTTGTGATTCAGCACCCTGTAACTTTGTTCTAGGTTAGATATTTCGGTTCCCACCATTGTATATATCTATCACATAAATTTAATGCAAACATGTAATATATAGGATGCTGATTCTGTGAATGTAGGATAATATATATTACATGAAACATTCTGAGATATTTTTGCTCTCCTGTGTGTGTTGTTTCTGAAGTGACCTTTACATTTCAGACTTCCTGATGTTAAAATTTTGACCAGCCCCACCTAAAGCTTCCCATACCCAGTTCACTTTAACTAGATATAAATTTACTAACCCTTCATCTTGAATGCTGAGCTGTAACAAGAGATTAACTCTTGAATATGGTACTAGACAGGAAGAAGTGATGTATAAAGGATAGAGGTCTGGTTCTGACATATTGTCGTATTGAGGAACTGGAAAAAGGCTTGAAAAGGAGGAAAATCTCTGCTTAGAGTTATCGAGCTGTAAGGCGTAAAATTGCCCCCTCTCCAGCTTGGATGTTGAGTTATTAACAAGAGATTAATACTGGAATGTGATGGTCATGAAGAAAGTCAGTGGGAAGGCTGTTGAGCCGTATCATTGTCATTCTGTGAAATAAGCTGCAAAAGGATGAAGATCTCTGCCTAGTTAAAATGAGTAAGCTATACATAATCTTTGCTGGTAATTATTGACCCTTTTGCTGCCATGGATGCATCACAAGTGGCTTTGGAGATTTGAAAACTCTTCTTCCTTAGCTATTAATTCTGAACATAGCACCTTCATATTCTTTTGCAGTAGCTGTAGTCCCAGGTTTATCTGAGACGTAAACCAAGTCCTCCTTCCGCAGTCCATCATCTTCCTTTTGGAGGGTAATAGGGATGGAACTGAGGGACATTTGTATAACCTGACTGTGGAGTGACGCAGTTATATTGATGCTACCGCGTGAAGGCGTCCCTTTCCCTCCCACCCTTCTCTCGCTCTCTCTCTCTCTCTCTCTCACACACACACACACACACACACACACATGCACACACGCATACACCGCTCGCTGGTGCAGTGGTAACGCTCTCGCTTGCCAACTGGTGGACGGGAGTTCGCACCTCGCTCAGGTTGCGAAAAAGTTTCACTGACGAGGATATAAAAACCCACACTGGCAGACGAAAAAACATGTATTCCAAACAGTTTCGGCGACAGCTGTCGCCCTCTTCAGTGGATGTACAGACCAAGAGTGGTACATACAAATGCTGAAAAGCTTCTGTTATGCAGGGTGAGGACACGTTTTCCCAACCACACCTGATGTGACCTCACCAGACTCTCCCTCTACTCTGTCCACGACCTGAGTGAGGGATTACAAGGGGCGGCAAGGACCTTGCCACTAATCCTCTCATCACTGGAGGTCACAGCCTTGCCCTTAGATCGTACTATATGAGCTCCCAGCTCCCTTCCGGGAGGGTAAAAGCTGACGATCACGACCATCAAGTGATCCTGACCGACCCGGTGAATTACACACAGCCTCCCATCACCGGAGATTACATGACACAGAATGATATACAGTTGTGAGGATATATAACCAGTCTGTGGATTCAAAATCCGCTTCAGCTCTTTTTAATCTCTTAGCTCATTTATTGACAGTAGCCAGAATGCTGAAGGGATCTCACGTTTGAGTTTTCTGCTAAACATTTTAGTTCTCAGCCTCTCTGTGATAACAGTATTGCGTTCATCAGTGCTAATATGGAGATTATAGTACAGTACTTCAGTATTCGTTTGATTTGTTAAAAGTTAAATAGGATCAATGCAGGTAATGTACAAGCTTTCATTCATAATAACAAAACCATAAGTTTACCAACGACGTACTCTATGTGCAGAATTATCGAACATCAGTCACATGAAAGTCTAATATCCATTAAAACTGAGTGAATAAAAGCTGGGAAGACCGTATTAACTGTTAAGGTGATGATGATAATAATGATGATAAGGAACCTGGAAAGCTACCAGATGAATAAGTAGATAAATTTAATGAGATCGTACTCTATGGGTATCAATCTAATCTACGATACCGGTGACGTCAGGTTAGTCTCCCCCTAGCCGTCGAAGGGGGAGGTATCATTGTATATCAATGCCTGTGGTGCCAACTTGGTTCTGCTTCACTGATTTTGATGGAATAACTGGATCATAATCGCCTAGCGTGACCGTGGATGAGAGGCATCGGTAAGTGTTATTTCCAAATATTTGATTCTCAGTTTGCCGTGTAATGCGATGCGATGATTGGTAGAGGGATAGCCTTTTGATGGTTTATAATTTGCCGCCGAGTGGAGTTCGGCCGTCAGGATAAAAAAAAAAAAAATAAGTGTTATAGTTTTACTATACTCGAGTACTGTTGTTTAAATATTCTTGTATTTATTGTACATTCGAGTAATTTAAATAACATAAATCGTATGACTAGTGTGCCGAATATTATACCTAAACTTTGACAGACGTGGACGTACTTCCATTTTCTGAAAAGTAAAAACATTTTTTGGATTTTTTTTTTCATCATATTGCATATTTTGTGTTAAAAAAAAAAAAAAAAGCTGTGGGATAAATGGCTGATAAAATGAGAAGCTCATGAGGAAAGCTGTAGCTACGACATCTCAGAGTTCCATCAAAACTTGTAATCAGTGATGCGTAATGTTAGGGCTATTTCTTGATTTTTATGTTTTCGAATTGCCTTTATTATGTTGTTTTATTAATGTTTCTTCACACAGTGTCGCACATGGATGTAAGATTTGTTAGTTTATTGAGAATTTTGTGAAAACTTAATAGATCACAAGGAAAGATCTAGGAAGTGACAGATTGAAACTTGCGGTCTACTGTATATTGCGGTGTGTGCGGCAGTGAAAATTAGGGGTTATTTATTTTTATAGGTTTGTGTGGCTTTTGTAAGGTTTAAGGCTTTTT
The DNA here is from genome assembly GCF_032717465.1 of Coenobita brevimanus. Lineage (NCBI taxonomy): Eukaryota > Metazoa > Arthropoda > Malacostraca > Decapoda > Coenobitidae > Coenobita > Coenobita brevimanus. The sequence goes on along the minus strand of NC_137060.1, from coordinate 23,135,790 downwards.
CTTCACTAATTATCGCGCAGGTAAGTGAATATTGTTAATATGAAGGGAAACATTCGGAAAATTAGTAACAACATGGATGGTCTGAGTGCTATTAAAATTCAGACTTTCCGAAATTGCAGTGTCGTGTGACGCTCAAGAAGTTGTAGTGGTGTTTTTCTTTACCCCTGATTTGGTATTCCGTCCCCCGTTATTGAACAGGTAAGGACATAGTGTTGAGAAATATATGGAAAATAAGTAAAATTAGGAAAAATCTAGAACGTGACATTCAAAGATTCCGATAATACTGCAATGTCTTGTGAAGCCGTTTGCCATTTTATACTCTTGTGGTGTTACTGTCTTTTACGCTGTTTTATTCTTTTCCCTCCCTCGTTATTGAACATGTAAATAACAATTGTTGGTTTGTTGAGAATCGTATAAAGAAAAACTAACATGAAGAAAAGGACCAGATATGTGTGGAATGACCAATTGTTTAATCGTTTTTTTATGTTTAAAAAGTGACTGCATTATATGGGAAGTGATTGCAATAGACACTGCCACACCTCTGCAGTATCTCACAGTCACACCTCATTGCAGCATCTCATAGTCACACCTCAGTGCAGCATCTTACACTGCAACATCACTGCAGCATCACACACTGCCACACCTCACTGTAGCATCACACACTGCCACACCTCACTGCAGCATCACACACTGCCACACCTCACTGTAGCATCACACACTGCTACAGCTCACTGCAGCATCTCACACTGCCACACCTCACACTGCTACTCATATTTTGACAAGTCGTTTGAAGGTTACGACAAACGAATCTCAACAACTCCTTATACTGAAACACTTCACACTATCGTTCCAAACACTGCCAAACTATGCACTACCACAACACACACAACCACACCACACTGCCACAACGAACTGCTACACCACACATTGCCACATCGTACACTACCACACCTTGCACTGCAACACCACACTGTACCACATCATATACCGTCACGCCTCACACTGCATCACACATTGTCACATCACACCACTACACTGCACACTGCCCCACTACCACATCACAAAGCTACACCTCACACTGCCACCCCCCCACACACACTATTATAAGAAGTGCCATAATAATGTCCAACGCCCAGATAAGGATGTGGTCATGTAGGAAAGTAGATGGTTACGCCCTTCTTGTTCTGAAGTGCCAGGTGAAAACCAATTTGAGCTTCCGTGTTTGATTGTATGTCCTCCTTGATTACTAACGTTTAACTTCAGCTGACATATTTCTCCTCCTGCTTCCTCTTCTTCGTCTTCCTCTTCCTCTTCGTGTTCATCTTCTTCCTCTTCGTGTCCTCTTCCTCCTCCTTACTACAACTGTTACTACTACCACCACCACTGTGTTGCTTCTCTTAATTTATATCGATTGAAATACACATAATGGTTTAGATTTAGAATGTAGTAAGTGTTTGCAGCATTGATTAACTTAGAAATTCAGATTCCGGGGAGTAAAGTAAGACGTGTGTCAATGCAGGTGCGCGATATTTAAAGGTAAAAATAGCATGTTGGAAGAACCTACATCAGATTGATTTATTATTATTATTATCATTATTATTATTATTATTGGTGGGGTGGTTATTACAGGGGCTCTGGTTAGCTTGGAAGAAAATCGTAATGGACGTATCGAAGAAATTTTTTTTTAACTACTCTCTGTCATGCGTCTCAGGATTTTCCGCTGTTTTTCCTTCCTCTGTTCGTCTTCTGTTTAGGAAAAAAAAAAATCAGGAGGCTGTAACAAAGAAATAGGATTTGACAAAGGTCCCATCATACGGAAAAAGTTGCCAGACACATCCTACACCACTTTAGGCTACGAAGGTTAGCATTAATATTATTGTTGTTACGTCCAGTCAAACCCGTTACGTCTCTTAGGCTACTTCCGTGTGTGTAAATGACAATAGGAAAATTTCGTTTGAGAAAATCAGGTTATGTAGTGTGTGTGGGAAGGGTGTTGCGTGTGTGGGGGTTGTGTGTGTGGGGGAGTTGCATGTGAGTGTGGGTGTGTGGGGGGGTATTGTGTGTGCGGGAGGAGTGTCTATGTGTGTATGTGTGTGTGAAGGACAATGGCCAAATAAATAATCGACGATAGATTGACGAATTTAGCTGAACCACTGCATTTAAACAACTACAACATTAAATTTATAAGCATAATACAGCTAAAGTTACGGTTATAGGAAAAGTAATCACGCATTGAATATCACGCATTATGATATTTTCAGAGCTGTTAGCATATTTCTCTTATCTTGAACACTATGAACCACGTGACTTGTAAGAAGGGGTGGGAGGAAGGGAAGAGGTGAGCGGGGAGAGTGGAGAAGGGTAGGTGTGGTTGGAAAGAAATGCTGTGTTTATGTTATACAGATTGGGGAATACCCGCCCTTACAGTCTACGCCTACACCAGGACATACACACTGAAAAAATACACACCGCACACGCACACATAATGCAGGTATGTGCAGAGAGAGACACAAGTATCTTCCCAGTGTATGACTAATACATAGCGGAAGAATCGAACCATTTGAAACACACACTAGTAGAGATTGGATTTTCACTGTATTTCGTCAAGTGTAAATTTTCTTCAGACGGAATTGGGAAGATAGTTTTCACTAAATACATATTGGAGAAGAGAATTTTGTACTCAGTGCCTTCCTACCTGCATGTGTATGTACAAACACACTCGAGCGTACAGTATTTGGGCACACACACACACACACACACACACACACACACACACACACACACACACACACACACACACACACACACACAAATCAGATCATTATCTCGATTGGGTAAGAGTTGGCTTTTGTTAATCCTCGATGACAGTCCGGCAGTAGAGAGAGAGAGAGAGAGAGAGAGAGAAAGAGTGAGAGACCTGGCGTTAACTGGATTAAAGTAGTTCTTAGTTAATTAGATCTGTAGTTTTTTTCTCTTATTCCGTTTGCCAGGGTGCCAATACGCTGGTAGGTCAGTAGGCTATATGAGCACATCCCGCTACCACTCGCATGAAGTAGCTACCCATCACTACCACCGCAGGCTGAGAGGCGAACACTATGACTACAGAGCCACCGCGGTTCCTTTAGTCGTTATAATAAGCTTTAACCCTTTCCCTGCGATGATGGGCTTTCTTCTTACAATGTTTACCTGTAGACGGCTTTATGCAGATCATGGACGATTTGCTGTAGCGAGAGGGATTGGTGTAGTGAGAGGGATTGGTGTAATGACAGGGAATGGTGCAATGAGAGGGATTGTTTGTGTAGTGAGAGGGATTGGTGTAGTGAGAAGATTGGTGTAATGACAAGTAATGGTGCAGTGAGAGGGATTGGTGTGGTGAGAGGGATTGGTGTAGTGAGAGGGATTGGTGTAATGACAAGGAATGGTGCAGTGAGAAGGATTGGTGTGGTGAGAGGGATTGGTGTAGTGAGAGGGATTGGTGTAATGACAGGGATTGGTGTAATGACAGGGAATGGTGCAGTGAGAGGGATTGGTGTAGTGAGAGAGATTGGTGTAGTGAGAGGGATTGGTGTAATGACAGGGATTGGTGTAATGACAAGTAATGGTGCAGTGAGAGGGATTGGTGTGGTGAGAGGGATTGGTGTAATGACAGGGATTGGTGTAATGACAGGGAATGGTGCAGTGAGAGGGATTGGTGTAGTGAGAGGGATTGGTGTAGTGAGAGGGATTGGTGTAATGACAGGGATTGGTGTAATGACAAGTAATGGTGCAGTGAGAGGGATTGGTGTGGTGAGAGGGATTGGTGTAGTGAGAGGGATTGGTGTAATGACAGGGAATGGTGCAGTGAGAGGGATTGGTGTGGTGAGAGGGATTGGTGTAGTGAGAGGGATTGGTGTAATGACAGGGATTGGTGTAATGACAGGGAATGGTGTAGTGAGAGGGATTGGTGTAGTGAGAGGGATTGGTGTAGTGAGAAGGATTGGTGTAATGACAGGGATTGGTGCAGTGAGAGGGATTGGTGTAGTGAGAGGGATTGGTGTAGTGAGAAGGATTGGTGTAATGACAGGGAATGGTGCAGTGAGAAGGATTGGTGTGGTGAGAGGGATTGGTGTGGTGAGAGGGATTGGTGTAGTGAGAGGGATTGGTGTAGTGAGAGGGATTGGTGTAATGACAGGGAATGGTGCAGTGAGAGGGATTGGTGTGGTGAGAGGGATTGGTGTAGTGAGAGGGATTGGTGTAATGACAGGGATTGGTGTAATGACAGGGAATGGTGTAGTGAGAGGGATTGGTGTAGTGAGAGGGATTGGTGTAGTGAGAAGGATTGGTGTAATGACAGGGATTGGTGCAGTGAGAGGGATTGGTGTAGTGAGAGGGATTGGTGTAGTGAGAAGGATTGGTGTAATGACAGGGAATGGTGCAGTGAGAAGGATTGGTGTGGTGAGAGGGATTGGTGTGGTGAGAGGGATTGGTGTAGTGAGAGGGATTGGTGTAGTGAGAGGGATTGGTGTAGTGAGAGGGATTGGTGTAGTGAGAGGTAAGGACTGACTTAGCTAACCCCTCCTGTTGCAAAAGTGTCCCCTAAACTGAGTTAAAATCGTCATGGATATCTGGAATAAAATAAGATACGCGCCATCATCTTCAAGGGGTTTGTTTCACCTACGTTTACCCATTCATATCAGATTCACTCAAGCTTACCTACTGTTAGTCAGCATTCATTACTGTTCTTGAGGATGACTTACAGACACTAAATTCTGAAACACATCATCATCACACCTCCCATCTTCAGTGTTTTTTTTTTTTCTTTTTTCTTTTTTTTTGAGGAGGAAGGGGTGTGGGGTCTGATAATATCGTATAAACTTTCCCAGTCTCACGCGGTGGTATACTGGTAGCTTCTCTTCTCTGGCGATTTATTTTGCATGCTGCCTTAAGGTTATCCTGTATGCGGTATATATAATTTTGATATCGACAGCTTTTCTCTGCGACATGTGAAAGGATAGTGAAGTGTAATGTGCAGAATAAATGGCTAAGGAAGATGTACCACAAAGCCTCCAGTGCCACTTAGAATATTGCCTACAGTCTATTAATTATCGTGACCGAGGATGATATAAAGGTGATAAACGAATACTTTTGAAACATCTTTTCTTTCGTTTTCAGACATTTGCACTCAGTTCACTTTAACCAAGCGTACAGTTACCATCTCTCCATCTTGAATGTTGTCCAGGAAGAGATTAAGACGAATACGATTCCAGTCACGAAGCTCAGCGGAAAGGATGTAGAATCGTACGGTACTGTTGTCATATTCTTTAGGGATTAACACTGGAATGTGATGTTAATCACGAAGTAGTGGAGTGGAAAGGCTGTAGAGTCGCAATACTATCTCATTCTGTAGAGATTAACACTGGAATGTGATGCTAGTCACGAAGAAGTGGAGTGGGTAGGATGTAGAGTCGTAGTATTGTCTTATTCTGTCTCTGAGCAACGGGAAATCAGCTACTAAAAGACAAACATCTCCGTCAAGTGAAAAGGAGTGGAGTATAGTTATTATTATTATTATTATTTTTTTAATGAACCTAAACTTATCACTGGATGACTGTAATGCATCTATTCTAAACTGACAGATCCGTAACTCCTCTCAGCTTGAGTTATGTTAGTTTGGATTAGGTTCGGGTAGTGCAAGTTAGTTAAAATGCCTGAAGTTAGTTGAGGTTAAGTTACGCTAGGATGGGTTTGGGTAGGGTGGGTTAATTATGATACTTTAAATTTAGGTTGAGCTGGATTAAGTTCGGTTTGATAATGTTAGTTTAGTTTACGATAGGTTTGGGGAGATTAAGTTAGGTTTGGTTTGGTTAGCTAATGTTAGTGTAGGTTAGGTTGGACTATGATTGGTTAGGATAAGGTAGGTAATATTCCACAAGTTAGTTTAGATAAGATTAAGAATCAGGTAGAGGCGGAAGATGGAATACTAGGCAGCGTGAAGGAGATCAGCTTGGATTGACGTCTTTCAAGGAGTGATGTTTTTCCAGTCCTTAATTTCAAAATCTCTCCCTTTTTGTTCCTCATTGTGTCCAAAAACAATAGATGTATATGAAGGTTCTGGATGTATTTTTTGCTTCTTGGGGCTAGTTTTTGTGTTGAGACTTGATTTTTATGTTTTTGTGTTGTTCAATTTCCTGTATGTGTGTGTGTGTGTGTGTGTGTGTGTGTGTGTGTGTGTGTGTGTGTGTGTGTGTGTGTGTGTGTGTGTGTGTGTGTATGTGTATGTGTGTGTGTGTGTGTACGGTTCACTGATTTTCCCTATTTTCCACGTGTACACCGGATTTGTCACTTCCTCATTCTCTGTCTGTCTGTCTGTCTGTCTCTGTCTCTGTCTGTCTGTCTTTCTCTCTCTCTCTCTCTCTCTCTCTCTCTCTCTCTCTCTCTCCCATTTTCAGTCTGTCCGTATTTCGCATAGTCGCTAAGGTGGTCGGGTTAGTAGCGTGTTACCCAACAACTTGATATGGGTTCGATCTTTCCTTGGCGGGACATTTAAGAGGGTGTCGCGGCGTGTCATTACATGTGCCTTTACAGGCTGTTTCCCCATCCAGATTCCCTTTTAGGACTCATGCTGGATTCGTTGCACCTTTTCTGTGGAGATTTATTTTGCATATTATATTTTAAGTTCCTCGTGTATGCTGTTTGTTTCGTTTTATTATCAATGTAGTTTCCACCAGTATCATGAAGGAGGATACTGAGTGTAATATGTTGGCTTCATCGCTAAATATGAGATGTTAAGATCCTTCCCGCTCCAAAATTTCTCACTTAAACGCAGCCATTTCAGTTTCTTCCTCCTCTTCTTTTCCTCCACTTTCTGGCATTCTTCCACTTTCTGGTATTCTTCCACACTCTGGTATTCTCCCACTCTTTCTTTCACTTTCTGGCTTTCCTCCACTTTTTCTTCCACTTTCTTGTATTCCCCTATTTTTCCCTCCATTTTAGCATTCCTCCACTTTTTCCCTCCACTTTCTAGCATTCCTCCACTTTTTCCCTCCACTTTCTGGCATTCCTATGTTTTTTCCCTCCACTCTTTAGCATTCCTCCACTTTTTATTCCCAGCACTTTCTTCCCTTTTCAAGGAAAAATAATTTGTAAGGAAAAAAAGCAGCTTACCTCTAGCAGAGAGAGAAAGTGGGGGTGGAGGGGACGAGAGAGACTAAGTTGCAAAGCGGCACGAATATAGGCAAAATAATACGAATTCGGGGAGAGAGAGAGAGAGAGAGAGAGAGAGAGAGAGAGAGAGAGAGAGTTGCATAATGACACGAATAACCTACAGACAGAATGACACAAATTCCACATCTCCACCCTTGAGACAAGATTGGCGAAAGTCTCAGTAATATATATACCGATTATGCTGCTTATGTCAGGGTCTTACTCTTTCCCCTCCCCCCTTTATTTTTGTAGATTTTTACCTTTTTTTTTTTTTTCCTGTTTTTCGATCCTACTGACTCAATTTATTATTATTGTGGTGGTGGTGATGATGATGATGGCTTACCTTCCATTAATTTCCTGGTGATGATGTTGATAATGATGATGGTGATAGCTCCCCTCTGTTTTCCTGATAGGGTGATGATGATGATGATAGTTCTCTTCTGTTTTCCTGGTATGATGATGATGATGATGATGATGATGATTCTCAGTTATTTTTTATGGCTTCCCAGTCGTATCACAGAGCAGTTTTTGCTGGATGGTTAGCGACATCAGAATTATTCCCTGTCTTGCGAAACACTTCCTAGTTACGTGGGAGAAACGGGAATTTGTGTTACCTGTTTGGATGGAAGGAGAGAGAGAGAGAGAGAGAGAGAGAGAGAGAGAGAGAGAGAGAGAGAGAGAGAGAGAGAGAGAGAGAGAGAGAGAAGAGAGCAGTAGAAATTTTCCATGTCACCAGTTCTTCATGCAATATCAAATTATGATTACGAGGAGTCGATCTTATATATATGTCTATGATTCTCCCCCCAGATCTTCAAGGACTGGGTGGAGGTGACTGACAGGAGTGGGCGGGGAAATATATTGTAAAGACATGTTCACGAGTCAGTCAGCACCTGTAGGGGAAAAAGAAATGGACTCAATGTTTATTGTTTTGTTTTTGTAATGGCACTGCTTATAATGGTGCATTGTGTGGCCATGAGAGAGAGAGAGAGAGAGAGAGAGAGAGAGAGAGAGAGAGAGAGAGAGAGAGAGAGAGGAATGACGAAACACGAGATAAGCAAGGAAGGTGCATCGCTATTACATATTCATTACCGGCACATACTTCATTGTTGGATGGGAGAGAGAGTGTCAGGTTACAGCTCGAATTCATTATTTTTTCTAACGTTTGGGGCTACACAGAAGAATCAGAGCAAATAAATAATTCAAGCTCTAACCTGTGTGTCTCTCTCCCACCCACCATCTCCACTTGTCATAATGGATCGTCTACATTTTTTCATATACGTAATACGACAACACAACTGATGATGTGGATGGGACTTTATTAGGAAGGCATCAGGTACAGTGACTGAGGTATATGAGAGAGGAGGGTATAAGCTGGGGGTAGGGCAGCGAAACGACAGGGGCCAGGGCGACATTCACGCGATTTATTTGTAGCCACCCTTATGGGATTAAAGTGTGTGGTTATAAATAGAAAGATAGATAGACTGACAGAACAGCAGGCTAGGTTCACATATAAACATACCTGCTTGTGGTTGTTGTTATCCTATACCTGGTTATCTGGTTCTGTTCCTCCCGCCACCACCACCACCACACTTGAATGAAAACCAGTTCTTTTACTCACGTCATGTGTATTCTGGGAACTGGTCGTCCATGTGTGGCTTGTGTATACCGACCACTACGATGCATACGGCATACATAATCATAATAACAACACAATACAGTACAGTCACTGTGCTTTACTATTATTATTATTATCATTATTATTATTATTATTATCGCTGCCACCACCACAACCACTACTACTACTACTACTACTACTACTAGTCTAGTAGTAGTAGTAGTAGTAGTCAAAACGTCGTCGGTATATACTGAATATTAATAAGACTTGATTCCATTCGCCGGGGTTGGAAGAAGGCAGGGAAAAAATATCTGTACTTACCGTCAGCTGTGAACTGGTGACTACACAGCGTTTTTTTTTTTTTTTCCACCAACCAGTGGCACACAAGGCTTGCAGGAAGTCTTGAGGGCAATATATATAGAGATTAAATGCGGGGCAAAAAAAAAAAAATGCTGTTTATTATTTTGTTTCTAAGGACTTTGTGGAAAAAAAAGAGAAAAAATAAAAAATAAAAAACTACTGGGCTGCACGTTTATAGTTTTTCTCTTCTTTTTCTTTTTTGTTTTTGTGCAAGAAAGAATGATAAAAAGTTGACTGACCATATAGGAACCAGACAAATCACCTTCCCGGGTAAACATTATACTTGATAACCTCAGATGACATGACTGTAGACAGGGATTAATGTCCTGTTAGAGAGAACACTTATTTTAAGTTATGAGAGAGAGAGAGAGAGAGAGAGAGAGAGAGAGAGAGAGAGAGAGAGAGGGTGGGGGGAGTCAGCCTGTTTTCGTCAGGCACCAAACCATATCAAGCAGACTCACATCAAGCTTGCCAATGTGGGAGGCCAAGAAAAATATGCCTCAAGGAGTGGTACGTGTTTATAGTTTACTGTGTGTGTGTGTGTGTGTGTGTGTGTGTGTGTGTGTGTGTGTGTGTGTGTGTGTGTGTGTGTGTGTGTGCTAGAGGGAGGGAGGGAAAGTGTTTTTGCGTCATATATCTAAATTATGAAGCAGTTTTAGGCTATTATTTTGATAGTGTGCGGTGAAGTGTCCTTGTTCCCGACCCATCTCACGCACGCTCAGGTACACACACACACACACACACACACACACACACACACACACACACACACACACACACACACACTCAAACTACAGTCATACATTCTCCCTCTCTCTCTCTCTCTCTCTCTAACACTAAGGATCGCGTTGTAGTGACCTTCAGCAGCTCCCTCGCACCTGCTACATCCTTTTCATAGCTATTCATGTCGCCTACAGCATATACCTTAATATTTTTTTTTTTACCATTATTTCTCTCTCTTGATTTTGTTTAGCCAAAGAGAGACTATAAAAAATTAAAGGTTGGATGTAGCCTGTCTCGTGTGTGTGTGTGTGTGTGTGTGTGTGTGTGTGTGTGTGTGTGTGTGTGTGTGTGTGTGTGTGTGTGTGTGTGTGTGTGTGTGTGTGCGGAAGTTAGTATAAAATATCAACATAATTTTTAATATGCAGTCAACCTGGACATGATGGAGAAGCCTTTTTCTAGAGATGCAGTGTCTTTTTTTTCTTTTCTTTTTCTTTTCCCTTTTTTCCGAATTTGGGCATAAGTTAGATAGTCCGTTTCCTGAGGCCCATCTGTCCTCCCGCACGTCAGCATATTGCACCCCTTGGCCTCACATATTACCACTCTGGCACAAATACCCACCGTCTGTACACTAGTATGTTTCAGGCGTCGCTTTGTGTAGGATGTAGACCTTTTTACCTCAAGGACGTCTGCTGTATCATCTGAAAATTTTCAGACGGCTGCATGAGAGAGAGAGAGAGAGAGAGAGAGAGAGAGAGAGAGAGAGAGAGAGAGAGAGAGAGAGAGAGAGAGAGAGAGAGAGAGAAGACAATATGACCCAGACGCACTCAGGAAGGCTCTCTCGCTCTCTCTGTCTCACTTTCGCTTCCCTCGTACTGAACCGAGAGAGAGAGAGAGAGAAGACAATATGACTCAGACGCACCCGGGAAGTAAGACTCTCTCCCTCTCACTCTCTCACTTTCGCTACCTTCGTACTCAACCAGCAGACACACTGCCAGTTTTTGTAAAATGATGGAATGTTGGCTTCTTATGTGGGGTGCGGGGGGGGGGGGTTGGTGGTTCTTCCTTGTTCTTGTCCCCCCCTCTCTCTCTCTCTCTCTCTCTCTCTCTCTTATAACTTTGTAAACTTGACCTTTGTACTTCGGTGACGCTAACAGAGCCACTTGGAAATTCCGAGAGCACTCCTAATTAGGTTGTTCATATATATATATATATATATATATATATATATATATATATATATATATATATATATTCTGAGTTTCTTAATGTGTTTTGTTATTGTCATCATCATCATCATTATCATCGTCGTTGTCGTCGTCGTCGTCGTTCTCGTCGTCGTCAGCATAGTCATCCTTATCGTAGTCCTCATCCTGCAGTGTGGAATGAGGAATAGCATTTTGTTTTTCGTTCGAGACTGCAGTAAAGATAAATAAATACCGGTAAATAAATGAAACTTTTGAGAGATGCTTCCTGGGTGTAGTATATCATCAGCATCATCCAGAGGCAACAAAAATAATTTATAAATAAAAATATCATGATCGTCTAGTGACGGTGTTAATGGTTACTTATAATGTCTTCCTGTGGTGAATTAAGTTGCACGTGGGCAGCCAGTGTACAATTTGTTGTTGATGTTGATGTTATTGTTGGTATTGCTGCTAATGTTGTTACTCGTCCCCTACGGGTTTTCACTCAGATGTCTGTTGGTTGGTTTGTCTGTCTGTCTGTCTGTTAACAACTTTACGCGAAAACTACTGGTTCGATTTTGTCTAAACTTACAGGGGTGATGGGTTATGACCTTCTGATCACCTGATTAAATTTTGGGCCAAGGCCGAGGCTGTGAACCCCCAAAATGTTATATGTAAAAAGTGTTTTTTCGCCATAACTCCTTCAGATTCGATATATCGACATGAAAGAAAAACCTAAACGTGCATCTTTCAAATCTGCATCCTATAACATGCCTCATTACATCAGGGGGGTCATCCCCCACTTAGCGGTAGGGGGGTCAGTGTCAGCTGGGTCGAGCCTAAAATTTCAAATGGGCATAAAATCTTCGATTTTCACCCTATTTACTCCAAGTTTGATATATGACATCTTTGACTAGATATCCTGTTGTGTTTATACGACAGCACTTAAATGCCGGGGACGGGTTTCCTGTGCCTGGCACAGCGTTTTGTTGATGTTTTTGTTGTTGATGAATATTATTGTTCTTGCTGTTGTTGCTAGTGTTGTTGTTGATGTTTTTGTTTTTGTTAATGATGACGATGATGTTGTTGTCGTTTCTGTTGTGAACCCAGTGAATTGGAAGCTTAAGATGCCACTGTCTTGCCGTCCACCATCCTCCTTTCGGGGGATAAGGAAGTAGTTGAGGGATATATATGTATCCCTACAGTTGCTCCACCTGGCTATATCGGTGCCACCACTTGAAGGCGTCCCCAAAGAGCACCGAGTAAAGATTTAAAAGGCGTCATGGAACTGAAGGGGTTAAGGGTAAGGTACTGATAACACTGAGTCTACTGGGATTTATTCTCTGCAAAAGGTACTCATGTGGCTTTAGCCAGAATAAATTACTAGAGTTATTCCGACCATGAGGGTTGTACACACAGAGAGAGCAATAGGTATCATCTCAGAGGTTGACGAATACATAGCGGAAAAGTCGAAACCGTCTGAAACACGCCCTTATAGAGACAGGGTTTTGCACTGTATTTCGCTAGGTGTCAGTTTTCTTCAGACGGAACTGGGAAAATGGTTCTCTCTCTCTCTCTCTCTCTCTCTCTCTCTCTCTCTCTCTCTCTCTGTAGGCTACTTGTACTGTCTCTTCGGCTCCCATAACTCATTCAGTTCAATATCATCACCTCACACAGGCCAGGTTTTTATAGTGAGTTGCTCTGACCATGAGTGGGTTATATAGTACCGGTATTTCCACTGGTATGACTCGCATGGAGATTAATAATACCGCCTGCCGTTAGCTGGTGTAGAATAGTGGAGTTGTCCCGAGTTTGAGAGGGTTAAATCTCGCAATACCGTCTCTCTCTCTCTCTCTCTCTCTCTCTCTCTCTCTCTCTCTCTCTCTCTCAAGACGGTAAAGCCCGACCTCAGGCAAGGAATTACCCGTAACATTTTAACCTTGGTTCCCAGGGGTTTGGAGGAGCATTTTTTTTTTGTTTTTAAGAGTGACCTTACCCATCGATATATGAGAAATGCCAGTGAGGTCCCATTTCATCAGCCTGCTTGGGTAGTGAGGCTTATTTTGCTTGAGTGTAGGGAGGAAACAGGGATTAGCTTAAAAACAACAGTGTTAAGATTATGAATGCATCTTAATCCTGTCGTGGCTGCATCATGTTTCTTATCTATTCACTCTTAACCGTGGACGATTTTATTCATCTGAGACTGTGACACAGAAGCTGGAGATATTTATTGCTGTCACCTTTATCATTATTGTGGTGTGGTTTATATATTTCTCGGAATGGCATGATGCACGAAAATATGAGAAATGCCATCAGCTCCACCTTTATCAACCTGTGTGCAATAATACTTCCTTCAACTTGACTGAAAAATATGTGGCTAAGATCAGTGTTAATAATTTTCAGTACGAGCATATCTTTCTTATTTTGTCTGCCTGTTTGTCTGTTGCCAGATGCCTTAATCCCGCAATGAGTGGCCACGAACAAATCACTTCCATGTCACCCTGTCATCTGCCATTTTACTACCTTCCCTCCAACTCAGAACGAGCTAGTCATTCCTATTTTCTATCTGTCTGTCTGTCTGTCTGTCTGTGTATCGCCAGATGCTTTAATCCCGTAATGAGAGGTCGCAGACAAATCACCTTCATGTCATCCTGTCACCTGCCATTTTACTACCTTCCCTCCAACTCACATCCCCCTTTTTTCATATATCTCTCCACCTCATCCCAGCGTCTTATCCTCGGTAACTCCCTCCTTCCTTATTTTTTTTCCAATTTCATGTCGATTTTACTGGGCTTGTATGCTGAAAACGGTCCTGTGTGTGTCGTTGAATGGAATGAAGTCACGGAGTGCTTGGGACACTAAATGGTGAGGATATGGAGAGCGCTTATTATATGACAGGCCTTCCTAAGTTTAAGAAGCATTAAGAAATGGTGAGAATAAGCTGAGAGAATTGATACCCAGACTGAAGTCGTTTTTTGAAGAGTATGGTGTTGGTGGTTCTCCTAAGAATAACAATGAAGTTTTCGTTATTATTTTTAAAAGTAAAGCACGTAATGAGTTGGAATTACATGTGAAATACTAGGAAGTAATTATTATTTTGTAAGTCAAGGGCGATGGTAGGATAAACTTGATTGTGTTAGCCATGTGTGCTGGTTGAATTTGTGAAGGTTGTGTCGGCACTGCCTTTGTGTGTGTGTGTGTGTGTGTGTGTGTGTGTGTGTGTGTGTGTGTGTGTGTGTGTGTGTGAGTGTGTGTGTGTGAGAGAGAGAGAGAGTAGGAAGTTCAGTCTTTCTCTTACTACAATGCCGCACATACGCCGTCTGTGTGCCTAATCAATCAAGGAATCATAAATTCATGTTCATCGCTGTGCCAATGCTTCTCTGTTGGTCCACGTGGCCTTGGTCGTCTACGTGCGTCGCATCATGCATACACTGAAGCAATATTCACATTCAGATTTTATCACTTGAAGGGGAGTTAAGCAGAGGGAAGTATTTAGCTGTCAGCGGATTGACTGTGGTCATGAGCAACGCTAAAAGTATTGATAAATCGGTTCCAGAAGTAAAAAAAAAAAGGGGAGGGGGAGGTGGTGGCGTTGGCATCACAGGTATGGAAGTGTCCGAGGTGGCAAGGTTATATTTTTGGTGTTGTTCGGCTGCATTTGGCTTTCTTTTCGTTTTATTAATTTATCCAATTTTGTAAAAGACTGTCACCACTGCAAGGCAAATTTACATGATAGTTTAAGAAGGATAAATGCCACGAGTGGTCTGTCAGCTGAAGGACAAAAGTTGTGAGGATCATGTTCACACCCATCGGCAGTGTTGGTGGTGTTTGCTGCTGGATTTGGCTCTTGATGTGAAATGTCCACCGCCATTGGAAGGCAGTTTTCATGACAGTTCAAAATGGTATGACTTGCCACGATTGCTTTGCAGCAGAAGAGAAAACTTTGGTGCTCCTCTCGCAGGGAAATTTTACATGCCATATGCCGCAAGAATTTTGAGCACTGAACATCTGAAGTATGATGTTCTCAACTCATTTATTATAATATCACCTCTCTGTCTGCTGTGGTCCCCTCACGAGATGCGGCTTCAGACAGACAAGCAGACAGACAGATTCAGAAAAGACAAACAAGTTTATACATACATACGTACTGTACATTATTACATACATATATATATACATGCACGTCCATACATACATAGCCTACTTATATACATACATGCACCTACATACATACATACATACATTCATACATACAACTCCATATAAACATACATACACGCATAATTACACGCACATACATACATACACGCACATGCATACATACATAAATACACACGCACATACATACACACACAAAGAGACACTGAAGCTCTCACAATTTCTTTCCGGCAATGCAAATTCAACTCACGCAATCATCTTGTAATGTGTGTCTGTCCGCCCCCTCTGCCCCAAGGAAGGTTACGCTGGTCTGGGTCTTTGTTGATTTTGTGGGGCATTTCCAGGAGAGAGAGAGAGAGAGAGAGAGAGAGAGAGAGAGAGAGAGCAGAGGTGGGATGGAAAACGAGAGAGAAAAAAAATCACCTTTTCTGCCGGGAAGGTAGTGTGGGTGGGTGGAGGACTCTCTCTCTCTCTCTCTCTCTCTCTCTCTCACACTCATTTTTTTATATATTAATTAAATTTAATAGATGTCAATGCCAAATATAAGGAACGCGATGGCCAAGACCTTTATTACACAGCAGGAAACATTTACACACACACACACACACACACACACACACACACACACACACACACACACACACACACACACACACACACACACACACACACGCAAGCAGATGATTCTATCCAGGCTACAGAAGAAACCCGTATTTTCTCTCTCTCTCTCTCTCTCTCTCTCTCTCTCTCACTTCCAGACGATATTTTTGCGCTTTGGAGAATTTCCTTATACCAGAAGATATTCAGTACAGTTATGAGTAATTCAGTGGCTGCCTTATATCTGTTTTATAACCTCGTCTTACACTTCCGCGCTTCGTTGTGGGACAGTGACGCTGAGGGAAGTGTAAGTAGAATGTGTTGTATTCTAGGTGGCTGTGGAGGTTGCGTAACACCTCTTCCTGAACGATTTATTCATTCCATTGCACGCCAGCACTCTCGTGTATGTTATTGATTGCAAACTATATCGGTATGAAAGCCATGTACAAGTATATAGCATGATGGTGATGGTGTTTTTGTTGTCAATGATGATGATGGCAGTGTTGTTGTTGATGACGATGATGATGAATTAAAATAAATGAATGGACGCGACCATGATAGTCACAAATACTGTCAAATTATACTTTATTGGTTGCCTTATTTCACATCAGTTTGCCCGGCCCTGTCTCTGCGTGCTCAGTGACGCAAGCAGTACCTTTTCGCGTCACAGGTGGTGGAATGAGGAAGCGTAGACGAGTAGAATTCAGAGCACCGAAATATTCGTTCACTTGATCTGTTAATTTTCATATACCTCTTTGATTTACTGCTCTCAGAATTAAATCGCTTTTTGTTAGCTTGGAAAAAATAAGTTGTCTGGATCGCGAGAGGATAACTGGTACGACTTGTAATATTTAGGCTCATGTGACGCACTTACACGCACACACACACACACACACACACACACACACACACACACACACACACACACACACACACACACGCAGGAAATCCATCGGTGTTTGAGTCGCACCCCCTGGACTTTAACAATTTACACCTCGCAGGGGGTCACAAGGAACTGATTGTCATCGAATTTATATTGTTTTACACTCGTGAAATCAGAGAAGAGATACTGCATTTCATCCACCGTAACTTTCATCGTATTTTCGTGCTTTTGCACTTACTTCACGGCTCTATATCCTTTCCGTAGCACTTCTTCATGACTAGCTTATTTTAATATTGGCTTATTGCTACAGCTCAGCATTCAAGATGGAAAGATGGCAATTTTTGGCCAGCTTAGAATAAATGGAGCGTATTCTATGACCTTCCACCTAACAAAGGGTAATAAGGAACTCACAATTACCGATTTTTACTACTCATAAAATCAGAGGAGAAGTAGTAAGAGATAGGCCTATATTCCCGTTCGTGCAGGAAGCTCCTTGATATGTTTTCCTAAGCGGAATATTCATTTTTTTACATCTTACTGACCTCTTTTGTGTTACGTAAATCCTTCCAATATCGCCATACTTATGCATAAATAAGGCACAAAAGAGTATTAACCAACCATGTCCACAAATAAATCAGTAAGGGAGAGGTGTTTGGGTGCTGCCTTAACCGATGAGAATACGAGTAATAGTGTTTGAAGGTTTGTGTGGGAAGGCTGCTCAGAAAATAACAATAACGGTAATATGTGCTCGTTTATTACCTCATGTGATTGAACGATCCTGTACCCCAGCGCATTTAATTATCTGGGCGTGATTGCACACCTGAGTAACTGCCAGGTGGTGATTTATTTAGCCAAGACAGTCTACAATCACCTTAAGGGTTAAGGGCAGGTGACCCCCTCTACGCTACACAAGGGAGATCCGTGACGTCACACCCGTACTCAGAGTCCTGAATCAGTGACGTCAGAGCAGATTCTAGTAAGTGTGTGATTCATAGCTGTGCACTCGTATGTGGAGCACGGTTTCTCTCTCTCTCTCTCTCTCTCTCTCTCTCTCTCTCTCTCTCTCCGTGTACGCTATCTTTCACGTTGGCGTAGGTTGATGCGTAAAATGTTTAGGGTACGCCTGGAACCGGTTTTCTGTTCTTGTTTTTATGGAGTTTGCGTTAGGGACAAGGAGAGAGAGAGAGAGAGAGAGAGAGAGAGAGAGAGAGAGAGAGAGAGAGAGAGAGAGAGAGAAGGGGGAGGGGGGAGGGGAGAGTGCAGAAACGTAAAGTAAGAATTTTAAAGAAGTGTTCCTTTCAGCCCGGTACGCCATTTTTTTTTTAGCTATTCTTGCTTTTATCACACACACACACACACACACACACACACACACACACACACACACACACACACACACACACACACACACACACACACACACACGATTTGTATGCAAAGTTTGATCCAACTCGAAACAGTCATGAGATTTTTAGCATACATACATACATACATACATACATACATACATACATACATACAAAGAAGACTGAGGGGTCGGCAATGAATAAAATTATACAACGTAGACTTTTCCTCTTGTAGTGTACACTGATACGATCTAACATCTTGAAGACATCTTACAAGGATCCTGCGGCTGTTAACCCAGAAGCCTTTGTGTGGGAAGGTGAAGGATTAGACTACATGGACGCCTTTGTGTGTGTGTGTGTGTGTGTGTGTGTGTGTGTGTGTGTGTGTGTGTCATTGCTGCCCCGAGATTATTTTAGTTTTAGAGAGGGCCCTTACTCATGTTACTCTAAATTGGTCTGATATTGCCCTCTCTCCCTCTTAACCGTCTTGAATGCCGAGTTGCATCACAGCATTAGCACTAGAATATGTTCCTAGTCACATAAAAGTTCAATGGAAAGGATGCAGAGCCGTATTATTAATTTTTTCTGCCACTTAGCTACGTGTACTATGCTGCAGAAGGACGAACATCTGGGTCAAGTTAAAGAACTGTAGTCATACACGCTGTCTAATTCTCTCCTAAATTGAACTTGATTGCCAGGAAGCAGAAAAAAATTTACAGAAAGGTGTCATTGTTAAAAGGTTGAGGGTAGACTGTCACAAACTCTTCCTTCTGAGGCCAGTGTTTTAAGGTTAAGGATTACGAGAACTACGCTGGCTTTGCGTTAAGATGGCAAGACCAGTCACGCACGTACACCTGCACGTACGCACATTCTTCTTCCTGTACACCTAAGTTGGCCCGGACGAAAGTTTTTTTTATTTTTTTTTTTTTTATTGGTAGTTAAGCTGACTTCGAGTTATTTCCTGGTTTGAAACTGGGGAGTGAGTGAGACTGAGATGGCCGGGAAGGACGAAGGGAAGGGGAGGAAAGAGGTAAGGGACGCAGGAGTGGAGTACAAAGGAACTGGGAGGAAAGAGGTAAGGGACGCAGGAGTGGAGTACAAAGGAACAGGGAGGAAAGAGATAAGGAACGCAGGAGTAGAGTACAAAGGAACTGGGAGGAAAGAGGTAAGGAACGCAGGAGTGGAGTACAAAGGAACAGGGAGGAAAGAGGTAAGGGACGCAGGAGTGGAGTACAAAGGAACAGGGAGGAAAGAGATAAGGAACGCCAGAGTAGAGTACAAAGGAATTACACGTTATAGGAAGCCCACTGGAATTGAAAGAGGTAATGTGTTGAGGAAAAGCTGATTTTATGAAATATTTAACTAACTTGTATGATAAAAATATGAAGAGAAAGGCTGTCCTCCGGCCACCACACTCTGGCAAAAAAAGCTGGCGGGAAAAACTTAAACACCATGCTTACAAAGAACAAATTTGAAAATATGTGCAAGAAGAACACAAGAGGAATTACTGTGCACTCTATTGTCTGTGATCTACAAATCTTGAAAAAAACAAAACAAAACATAAACAATCACAGAATGCTCTCATAACTAAGCAATCGTCTCTGTGTCATCAATATACACATCAAGCTGGAAATAACAACACTAGTTATGGAAGAAAAGGGAGCGAGGGAAGGTAGGGAGGGAGGTGGGGGGATGATGGGGAGGGAGGAAAGGTAAGGGAAAGGAAGGAACAGGAAAGCACCCCTAAACAGAGGGAGACAACTTTTTTTACTTTTATTGGTAGATGAAGTTGGTCTTGAGAGATTTCCTGGTCTGAAAGTGGAATGAAAGGTTGGGAAGGCACGAAGAAGGATGTGGAAGGGGAGGAGAGAAGGGAGGGAAGGAGGAAGAGAAGGGAGGGGGGAAAGGGGAGGGAAGGAAAGGAGAAAGGGTAGGGACTGCATGAGAGAGGAAGGGAAGGGAAGGGAAGGGAAGGATAAAGAAAGGGTAGGGACAGCGATGAGAGAGGAGGAGAGGGAAAGAGAAAGAAAGGGTAGGGACTGATATGAGAGGAAGGGAGGAGGGAGAGGGAGGAGTTAGCGAACATGGAGGAGAGAAGAAGATAGTTTGAGTGAAAGGGAAGACGGAAGAAAGAGAAGGAGAGAAGGGCAGTTGGTGAAGGAAGGGAGGGAGAGGAAGAGAGAAAAAAAGACGACTTTCTACCCACCTGTATAAAGCCAAGCCGGCAGTGAAGAGGGTGCTTGGAGGGACAAAGGTTCGAACCCTGCGAGGCCGGGGTATGAAACAGTATGCACATCGTACGTGTGTTGTGAGATCAGGAAGTGATGGAAAAGATGGAGGCTTGTTCACTTGCAGACAGTAATATCCCTCCATTTCTTTTCCTGTTTCTTGTATTTTCTCTTTTCGTCGGCCCTTTTTCTTGGGGGGGGAGGGGGTAGAAAATTTGAGAAACTGATATATTATTCTGAAAAAGTTTGTTGGGGTTTCAAGGTCACATCACTGGGTTTTAAGCCTCCTATTTACCCTGTAAGTCCTAACAGAGCCCATCCTTAGGCTCGCAGATAATGAGCTGTGAGTAGGCCAAGAAGTAAGAGAGAGAGAAAGAGAGAGAGAGAGAGAGAGAATGAAAAAAAAAAGGCTTTGACTCTTTCCACTCTTCCTCTCTCGTATTTTTTTTTTTTAACAGTGAAAAACGTTTTGATTTGCTCCAAACGCCACAAGTGATTGATTGATTGATTGGATATAATAAAAATCTGGCGCCGCAACTGCCGGGTTCATATGCCAGACGCCACAAACAGTGTGTGGAAATATGTCTCTGTAACTGGTTGTCTGCTTTTATACCCTTGTTAACACCCACAAGACTTCCCCCCCCCCTTTTATTTTTTCCTTCTCTGCCAGCGTCCCTTTCACAGGTGTGTTTCCTTCAACACCTGACTGTCTCTCTCGCCAAACTATACTTCGCTTATTTTGACTTGGCCTGAAATTGCCACCTCACCGTCTTCAATGCCGAGTTGTAACAAGAGATTAATACAAGAATGCAATGCTAGTCAGGAAGAAGTGCTGTGGAAAGTGTGAAGAGTGTTGTCTTAGTCTGCTATTGAGATGTAACAAGAGCTTGACAGTAGAATATATTGCTAGTCACGAAGAAGTGCTATGGAGAGGATGTAGAGCCGAATGTTAGCTCTGACCTATTTTGCATACACGTAAAGGAAATAGGCTGCACAAGGACGAAAATCTCCGCCAAGTTAAGGTGAAGGAACTATAGGTACTGTGGTAAAGTCAGTATCGACGTTCCTATATCCTCTTCACTCTAACTTGACCCAAAATTGACATCCCACTGTCTTGGATGCCATGAAGTGCTGTAGAGAGGATGTAGAGCCGTAGTATAGTATTATCTTATTCTGCCGTTCAGCTACATGAAGTAAGCTGCAGAAGGAAGAAAATCTGGGCCATGAATAGAATCTTTAAACTCGATATTTGGATCCTTTGTTAAGAATAATACCAGAGGATTTATTGGAGAGTCTGGGAATCATGATGGTATTCCGCCTGGTGTAAGCTATGGTGCGAGATGTGTGGTGTGGCGTGATGAGGAAATGCAAAATGAGGAAGCTGTGTAGGGTGAGATGGTGTGTGTGTGTGTGTGTGTGTGTGTGTGTGTGTGTGTGTGTGTGCGTGCAGTGCTTTTTCGTGACATGCCTTAACATCAAATTTTATAGTATTTTTCTACAACCATTCCTCATTATTATACGTCTTCACTGGTCCTCATCGTTTTATTGTTGTGGGTCAGGGAGGAAAATTGCACTTGACACCTTAAATGTTGAAGGATAAAACAAATAGGTCTGGTTTTTGCAACTGACGAAGCAAGGATCAGCTGAGCAAAATCTGTGTTGGTAGTTGCGAGAGATTGTGAAAAAATATATATTGCCTGCGACTTCACCGTGCGAAATCTGTCAAGTTAGTTCTGAGGATGTGTTAAGGAACAGGCTAGTGGTTGGTGTGGGTATTATACTTTGTTTTAACTAGGCTATAATTATCCTCTCATCTCCTTAACTAGTGAATTGTAAGACGAGATTACATCTAGATCACAGCGCTAGTCACGAAAAAGTGCTTCCTCCAGGAGATTTTGTTCCATGGTGGGGAGGCTTTTCTGACTGAGGGGTTAGATATACTGCAGCCTTCCTAAAACCATCCCTATATACTGGTCCTCCCTGAGTCAAATATAGTCTTATGATGGTAAACTGACTGATAGAAAGCTGTGTCCTCAGAGCGAAGGTGTTGAAAGTAAGTCAGTGTGCTAATGCCGAGGCTGGCGTAAGAATCCACTTAAATAACAGAGTGGAGAGAGTTGGCAGAGCACTTTGCTAGGTAGTGGACGAACAGGCTAACTATGAGAGAAGCGCATGTTTAAATCTGCGTAGAGTGTAAAAAGTTGTTTATTTACGTGCGACTTTGTGAGGGGTTAGTCAACAGTGGATAAAAAATGACACGAGGTGGAGTCAAAGTTTGTTCTTGACTGGTTTCCTCTGTAGCTTTAGGTCATGATGATGGTGGTGATGATGATGATGATGAAAAGCTGTTTACGTTTTTATAGATCTGTCCTCGCAGTATTTCTAATTGATATGGTTCACTTCTAAACCATGGATTATGTAAGGTCATGAGGTCCTTGTTTATCATAATGAGGTTTTCTTTTTGTGAGTTATACCAATATAGTATTTGTGTGTGTGTGTGTGTGTGTGTGTGTGTGTGTGTGTGTGTGTGTGTGTGTGTGTGTGTGTGTGTGTGTGTGCGTGTGTGAATACAAAATAAGGATATCCATGTGTTCGTGCTCCACAGCCTGATCATGGCTCCCTACTTACCTTGACTGAATTCCTTCAATGTTCCTGTGTTGACCCACAACTTTTTTCGGGTGTGGGGGTGTGGGGTCGTACGTGTGTGTGTTTGTGTGTGGGGGGTGTTTTTTTTTTTTTTTCAGGAAATATGCTGTTTCCTATTTCGCAGACACTCATGTATCCGGACTTGCTACGCCCACATTTTGATTGTGTTTTTAATTCCGCACACCCTCTCAGCGAACACAAATATAGTAGTGAAGAGGTAGGAAAATTCAGCGTATTGCGAGAATTTTATCGCAGCCAGCAATTCTTCATATATACAGTAACCCTGAGTTGCATCGTGAAATCCTCCCCCTCGTCTCTTTCCGCTCCTCGCCCCCCCTGTTCCCTTCCCTCTCCTGGACCCCCTTCCTTCCCTCTCCTGGACCCCCTTCCTTCCCCCCTCCCCCCCTCCACGCTTAGCTTTCCAATACCTTTATATACAGGGAGTAGTTCCTCCGGCCTCCAGTATAAGATACGGAAGCAGAGGAAGAAGAGGGCTGGGATTAGTGGATATCGAGACGTCATTAAAGTTGATTTGAATTTTTTTACCTCGGGACAATCCTTCCCTTACAATACGACACGACGCAAGAGGAGAACTTCTGAATTATAATATTTCAGCATTGGCAAGCAACAATCGAAGTTGCTTCCAGGTCCCTATTCATACTTACTGCTGGGTGAAAAACGTGGACAAGGTGGAACAAGCTTGCTATTAATCTTCATACGCCAGTCAACTGCACGGGCAGTTATTAAGGCACACAGGAACATTTACCTAGACTCAGTTTCCCCCATAGACTACAGCATGACGGAACAGCTGTCAGAATTACATCCAGGGTGTTGAAGAGGGACGACGGAGAAACAGACATGATTAATGCCTATTGAAACGAGAGGCATTATAATTGGGTAGTGAACGGGACAAACGGGGAACACAGACTTTATCCAGGAATCTGACCGGCTCAGAATTCGAATTTGGGATGAATTATACCGGCGTTATTGGCATGTTGGCAAACCACACCGCATCGCCTTCGTGCGCATGTGCAGCTGAGGGCGTCACGGCCCACCCCGCCCTCCTAAAGGATTACATCGCTCACCAAGGCTTCTCAGGGTATGCCCACGCTGTTCGGAATGGCAGCTACGTCCCTTGGTCACAGTGGGAGGCTCTGGAGGGAGAATGGATCTGGAGAGGAGTCGTGGCCATCACTAGTGTCGTGGTGCTTGTTGTGAGTTGAGGCAGAGGCTTTGGTAATGTCGAGTAAGAGGGTTAGGAAGAGATAGCCTTTCCATTCTGCGTGTCTTAAGTCCTTTAGCAGTTTCAGCTTTTCCAGATAAGACAGCGTTTTTCTGTTTTTCTGGTGTGTGTGTGTGTGTGTGTGTGTGTGTGTGTGTGTGTGTGTGTGAGAGAGAGAGAGAGAGAGAGAGAGAGAGAGAGAGAGAGAAGGAGAGAGAGAGACTTTTCATTAATTTCCAGTTTAGTAAGCCTTTCCATTCTTTTAGTAAATTTTTAACTTTTTCAGCCATTGCTAAATAAGACTTACTCTAGAAACCTAGGAGACCGTTTCTACCTCATAAATGCGGCTGATAGAATTTCATACAACCACACCTTAGTATTAAAGTCGTGGGAGTTGCCCAGTTTAGTCAGGTGAGAACCAACCGACCAGCCGTTTTCCAGGTGGCCAAATGGTACCTGCGTCACTGCAATAGAGAGATATGCTGGAGCGACGGTGAGGTGTGGGCGGCCCCTGGGAAGTGGGTACGGCCTCTCAGCAACCTGGAGCATTTGTTCGGTGTATGCGCCTCCCTCAGCACCATGAACACGGCGCAGGTCCTCTACCTACGGTCAACGCAGCCCATCACCTATGACCTGGTCCAGCGAGCACTTACTATCCTTGCACAGTGAGTTCAGCATCATGTCTGCCCGAGACAAGTCTGCTTTTCTGTTTTTCCATGGTGCTATCAGGCTATATTATCCTCTGTCCACAGCCAGCACAGCCAGTCCCTTTCGACCTGATGTAGCGAGTCCTTACTATCCATCACAGTCCATTTTTTTTTTTTTTTAATTGATTTTATCCCCTTACTTCAACCAGCGCACCCATTTACTTATGACCAGGTTCAGTGAGCCCTCACCATCCTTGCACAGTGGGTTGTCTGCCTGCAAAACCTCTTTTTTTTTCCTTTTAATATGTATATTTTCATGCTGCTATCAGACGATTTTATCATTTATCTTCAGCCAGTGCAGCCCATCTTCATTGACCTGGTCCAGCAAGCTATAATTAACTTGTCCATCGGCAAGAAATTTTTTTTATAATTTCACGCTGCTACCAGACGATTTTATTTTCTATCTTCAACCACCGCAGTCCATTCCTTTCAACCTGGTCCAGTAAGCCGTCTCAATCTTTGTACTGTGCAGTGAGTCAGTCTGTTGTCTATGAGCAGTCAGTTACTAATGAGTTAGCTACATGCCTGGCTCATTAGTTTGTAACTTTAACAATTTAGATATAAACTGTAATTCTCTGCTCATTTTCAGGACGACTGTCAGTATACTTTATATCTGCACTCCAATTTCAAGTCTTCATGAAGGCAACATGATAGGGTTAACTACAGTTTTTTTTTTTTCTGAGGCAGTGATGGTTCTTCAGTTGATATGTTATTGTCCACCAGTATGTGTGACCTACTTTGTGTAGAACTATGTGCTTCAAGTTTTCTTGTTCCCATGCACTGATGTGTGCTGTGCCCCAGGCGTGTGCTGGTGCTGCAGCTGGCCATGGCGTGGCGAGGATGGTGGCCGTGGTACCGTCGCACCAATACCATCACAGTTCCGCTGAGTGAGAGCAACGAGGACCCCATGGTTGTCTACCGACGGGACTTAAACTCGGACTACCAAGTGTCAAAAGGACCTCTGTGGCGCGCCACATTAGTTCATCAGCCATCGCCCTGTGCCGGCACGTATGAGGCGGTATTGGTGTTAACCATACATCACGCGGTCACTGATGGCACCACGAACATGATACTCAGCCGAGACCTCCTTACTATCATCAATGGCCTCATCACTGGAAAGGAAGCTCACACTCCAAGGCGTGGCCTTGTGCCTCCACTCTCCCACAGTCTCCTGTCAACATTTGATGTCCTGCCGGCCCTGTCTTTCCTCCTCTTTGTGACGTGGGTTGGTTTCTGTCACCTGCTGACCCGGGGCGCTTCTTACCTGCTACCGCCACCAGATCCTGTACCACCTGCGACCTCGGCTGTGCTCCACAACTTTTCAAAAGAGGATACGGCCCAGCTGGCCCGTCGTTGTAAGGAGTCAGGGGTGCGGATTCACGCGTGCTTTCTGGCTGCCTGTGGTCTGGCCTACCTAAAGACGGTACAACAAAATAAGCCATATTTGAAAACTGTAAAGCTGATACATGAAAGTCCGGTCAATATCCGCCGCTATTACCCTGCCTGTCATGAAGAGGCGCTGGGAACTGTGTCCTTACAGGTTCTCATGGAACATTTTATATCTGAGAAGCCGGATTTCTGGGCCCTGGCCAGGATTATCCAGGGGGATTTGTATACCAGTCTTGGGAAGGACCGGCTGCCACTGCGAATGTCACGACTGGGTTACACTATGAGCATAATCTTCCCTCTTAACAGACTCTTTTCTTGGATTGGTCTTCCTGGTATTACCTACTCACACGTCCTGTGCACCAACATGGGTGACCTTCGTAAACTGCTGCCAGTTGACTATGACGGTCCCGTGCACATCACCAAGCTGATACGCTCCACTGCGGCGGAGATGATGGGCACTTGCCTCACTTTGGTTACCCAGACACTCGGTGGACGCCTTTTGCTCTCAGTCGACCACTATACAACCAAAACCACTGATGAGACGGCCAAGTTTTTCCTCGATACTCTTGCACAGATCCTTAATGACATTGTCACTCACGGCGTCCCAACAGATGCTCTCCCACACCAGCATACTCTCACTGGCCGTGCCAAGGAAAATAGCCAAATCGCAACCCATAACAATGGGCAAATTCAGCCCCTCACCCCGTCTGCCCCTGCCCCTGACCGCTGTACCACAAGCCACAGTAATATCAACAACATACACACCCAGGCCACAGCCCCTACCCTGATCACTGATGCCTGTAACCACGTCAAGAGTAATGGCCACATTCCCTCCAGTGGTGCCTGTAACCATTCACAGACTAATGGTAACATCCAAAGTAACGGCCACATGCCAGGTAACAGTCCCATCCCAGGTAACGGTCATATCCCAGGTAATGGTCACATCCAGTCCAAAACCTGACGCGGTGATCAGTAATTCTCATGATAAAACCCCTAGCCCAAAGCCTCAGTTCTGTTTCACCCTCTTCCAGTCCTGCCTTACCCTTTTTCGGCCCTGCCTCACCCTCTTCCAGTCCTGCCTTACCCTTTTTCATCTCTGCCTCACCCTCTTCCAGCCGTGCATCACCGTCCTACAGTCCTGAGCCTCCTGCCTTATCTCATCTTGTTATCCTATTCCAGACTTGTAATTCTACCTCTGTCTCAGCCAGTGGTTAAGCTTTCTTCCCTGTTGCTATTTTTTTTTCGTGTGTGTGCCTAATCTTACATAATATGATTCCCATTTATACATGCATACAAGCACCGAATGGTGATGACTTTTACACTCTCACTTGTAAAAAAAGAATGGGTGTTGTATTTTACTCGACGTGTGAATGTTTTTCTGCCTGCCTGCTGTCTGTGTGAACAAAGTGGCTCAAACAGTTTATCTGATTCATCAGACTTGGTGGAGGTGTTGCGGGTCAGCTAAAGATTTGACCTTTTTTCTCTCTCTCTCTTTTTTCAAAGCAATAGACCAAAAGTCAAAGTCACAGGGCTTGGTCAAAGTTTGGCAGCATGGTCAGCTCAATTAGTTTTTATCCATTTCATACCAAACTTGGAGTAAGGATTGAGGGTAATGCATGAACGAAAGGATTCAGTTTTGAAAACAGTGAATCAAATATCAAAATCAAACCTGGAGCCTTACGTCTTGGTAAACAGACTGTATTTGGTAGACGGGCTGAGCATCACCCATGGGTTGGTGGCTAGGATGTTGTGGTTTGTGAGTTCTGCTTCCTGTGTGGCATTATTCTTTTTATATGTGCAGTTAATAATTCAGTTTATGTAATGTTAATCAGCTAATACAAGTATAGACTATAGCAGATGTTTTTCACATTTTCTCTGGAATTTTGTGTAATTTTAAGCTGCCAATGCCAGTGTAATTTATGTGACCGCATAGATTAAGAGCGTTCGTTACCAAGTTTTTATGCGTAACCACGGATTATGTAATCTCTTTTATAAGCTACATTAAAGAGTTGTATTGAGAGTCGTTTTATTCCGTATCTGATAAGGAAACACGTGGGTCTCTTATCACTCTTAGACTCTCCCACCCATTCTTAGGCCGGTATTCTCGATAATTAAGGAAACTCTCTTTTTTTTCCTTAGCGATATATTTTGCTTAATACACTTTACTGTCCTTTTCTGTTACTACATCATTTTAGTATCAGTATATTCTGCATGAATAACGTACAAAACGACTTTAGCCAGCCATGTCCCAACCTACTTACCTACCTACCTACCTACCTACCTACCTACATACATACATACATACCTGTGTCTATCTGTGTGTGTGTGTGTGTGTGTGTGTGTGTGTGTGTGTGTGTGTGTGTGTGTGTGTGTGTGTTCAGCTATCATAATTCGAGTTAGGCTTTTCCTCCTTTTTTCTTTATTCGTAGTTTTTTTTTAATATACCTGTTTATTTACTTTTATTTTTTACTCATGATCGGTGAAGTGGTAGGAGGAGGAGGAGGAGGGGGAGGGGGAGGAGGAGGAGGAGGAGGAGGAGGAGGGGAGGGGGAGGAGAAAGAAGAGGAGGGGGAGGAGGAGGAGGGGGAGGAGAAGGAGGAGGAGGAGGAAGGGGAGGAGTACTGAGACCCGTTCTTTCATCATTGTGGGAGGGTGTCTAGCATATTCTGAACGTGGCACATTTCTCTCTCTCTCTCTCTCTCTCTCTCTCTCTCTCTCCCTCCTTCTCTCCCTCTCTCTAAATCTCTCTCTCTCTCTCTCTCTCTCTCTCTCTCTCTCTCTCGGATTTTCGACCTTTTGCAGCTTATTTCACGTGGTAAAAAAGAAAAAAAAAGACAGCATTACGGCTCAGCATCCTTTAAATAGCACATCCTCGAGTAGCGTATTCTAATGTTAATTTTCTGTCATTACTCGGCATTGAAGATGGGGAGGTGGCAGCTGAAGGCCAGGTAAGAGGAAAAGGAATGTGTGTGTGTGTGTGTGTGTGTGTGTGTGTGTGTGTGTGTGTGTGTGTGTGACAGCAGTATGAAGCACATATGAGAAGGAAGGTTACTCTTACGTTCAGGTAGGAATGAGAAATGTGGAAGACGAGACACAGTAGTATGGCAGGACACATTGGTACGGCAGGACACATTGGTACGGCAGGACACAGTGGTACGGCAGGACACAGTGGTACGGCAGGACACATTGGTACGGCAGGACACAGTGGTACGGCAGGACACAGTGGTACGGCAGGACACAATGGGAAGGCAGGACACAGTGGTATGGCAGGACACAATGGTACAGCAAAACACAATGGTACGGCAGGACACAATGGTACAGCAGGACACAATGGTACAGCAAAACACAATGGTACGGCAGGACACAATGGTACGGCAGGACACAATGGTACAGCAAAACACAATGGTACGGCAGGACACAATGGTACGGCAGGACACAATGGTACAGCAAAACACAATGGTACAGCAAAACACAATGGTACGGCAGGACACAATGGTACAGCAAAACACAATGGTACGGCAGGACACAATGGTACGGCAGGACACAATGGGAAGGCAGGACACAATGGTACAGCAGGACACAATGGGAAGGCAGGACACAATGGTACAGCAGGACACAATGGGAAGGCAGGACACAATGGTACAGCAGGACACAGTGGGAAGGCAGGACACAATGGGAAGGCAGGACACAGTGGGATGGCAGGACACAATGGGAAGGCAGGACACAGTGGTACAGCAGGACACAGTGGGAAGGCAGGACACAATGGGAAGGCAGGACACAATGGGAAGGCAGGACACAATGGTACGGCAGGACACAATGGGATGGCAGGACACAATGGTACGGCAGGACACAATGGGATGGCAGGACACAATGGTACGGCAGGACACAATGGTACGGCAGGACACAATGGTACGGCAGGACACAATGGGAAGGCAGGACACAATGGGAAGGCAGGACACAATGGGAAGGCAGGACACAATGGGAAGGCAGGACACAATGGGAAGGCAGGACACAATGGGATGGCAGGACACAATGGGAAGGCAGGACACAGTGGGAAGGCAGGACACAATGGGATGGCAGGACACAATGGGAAGGCAGGACACAGTGGGAAGGCAGGACACAATGGGATGGCAGGACACAATGGGATGGCAGGACACAATGGGATGGCAGGACACAATGGGAAGGCAGGACACAATGGGATGGCAGGACACAATGGGATGGCAGGACACAATGGGAAGGCAGGACACAGTGGGAAGGCAGGACACAATGGGAAGGCAGGACACAATGGGATGGCAGGACACAATGGGATGGCAGGACACAATGGGAAGGCAGGACACAGTGGTACGGCAGGACACAATGGGATGGCAGGACACAATGGGATGGCAGGACACAATGGGAAGGCAGGACACAATGGGATGGCAGGACACAATGGGATGGCAGGACACAATGGGAAGGCAGGACACAGTGGGAAGGCAGGACACAGGGAATTCTCGACGGAAATTTCCCTATGGCACAACCTCCAGACGGTTTAATTCAGCTTACAACAGACGGTTTTATTCAGCTTACGACAGACGGTTTTATTCAGCTTACAACAGATGGTTTTATTCAGCTTACAACAGACGGTTTTATTCAGCTTACAACAGACGGTTTTATTCAGCTTACAACAGACGGTTTTATTCAGCTTACGACAGACGGTTTTATTCAGCTTACGACAGACGGTTTTATTCAGCTTACAACCCCGCCTCTGTAGTAAGGGGGGAACTGAAGGCTTTATTTAATCTGCAATTCGACCAGCCCCTCCCCAGCTTAATAATCGTGTGAGTCAGCAGGAATAAAGCATAGAAAAGGTCATCGGGGTGAAGGGTAAATTGTTCTGCTTGTGGATGTTTTTATGTGTTTATTTATTTATTCTTTATTCAGCTTCATTTTTTTCGAGCTGGGGGGATAGAGACAGCCTTCGTTAACCTCTTCATTATACTTCCTTACTCTAACTTGGCCTAAAATTGCCATCTCTCCATCTTAAGTGCTGCGTTGTAACACCGTATTAGCACTAGAATACAATGCTAGTCACGAA
Organism: Coenobita brevimanus; assembly: GCF_032717465.1. Taxonomy (NCBI): domain Eukaryota; kingdom Metazoa; phylum Arthropoda; class Malacostraca; order Decapoda; family Coenobitidae; genus Coenobita; species Coenobita brevimanus. The sequence goes on along the minus strand of NC_137060.1, from coordinate 23,104,476 downwards.
GAAGTGCCGTGGAAAGGAAGTTGTGCCGTACTATTATCTTGTCAGCCATTGAGCTACGTGATATAAGGTGTAAAAAGACGAAAATCAGGGCCAGGGTAACGTGAAAGAAGTAAGGGGAGAGAGAGAGAGAGAGAGAGAGAGAGAGAGAGAGAGAGAGAGAGAGAGAGAGAGATTCGTTAGACTTCTTCCATAGCGATTTATTTTCCATGTTTCACCAGAACATTTTCCATTATGCTGTTTATACCTTTTTGATATGGTGCTGAAGAGGGGGACGCCCTCACGTGGTGGCACCGATATGACCAGGCGGTGTAGCTGCCTGGTTATACAAATCTTCTTCAGTCCCCTTCCCAACCCCCACAAGGAGGAAGATGATTGCGAAAAAGGGGAAGTTTGTCTTCCAGTGGACCGGCTTAACGTTCGGATGAGTCTAGGGTTGCATCTGCTGCTGCTGCTGCTATTACTACTACTACTACTAGTAATAATAATAATAACAAATAATAATAATAATACAACTACCACTGCAACCACCGGTTTATTATCGACAGCGCGTAGATCAATAACTCAGAGGCGTATGTTGCGGTATAGTGCCGGGAATAAGTCATTGAAGAAGAGATGTGTGGGAAACCTGCCGAGCCACGTAGAATACAAGATCAGGCAGGTAGACGGGTGTTGCTGCGGCGGGTTTTTCCTATATCCCTGACAATAGCCTGTTGCTTGCACAATAAGTAAGGGTGGGCAGGAGCCGGTTTGATGTCGGCTTGAGGGTGGTAAGAGATTCCCCCTTGAAGGAGTAGGTTGGGGAAGGCCGGGATTCGTAATCCCTTCAGCCCTATGACGTCCTTGACCATGACAGTCTTGCTATTTTTGGGGAGGATTTGATTTATGTACTTACTGTGGCCACGTGGAGAGGATGGAGGGAGGGAGACTAATGAAGAGAGTGTATATGAGTCAGGTGGGGAGGGAAACCGAGGATGAGATGAAGGGATGGAATGGGGAGGTATATGAGAGGAGAGTGTGAGTTGGGGGAAGGGCAGCGAAATGGCTGGGGACAGGACGACATGGAAGCAGTTCGTTTGTGGCCCCCCCCGCACACGATGAAGGCGTCTAGCTACAGATAGATAGATAGAGTAATAGATTTTACTTAATCAGGTCTGCCTAAACTCTCTTCACTTTAACTTGGCGTAAAATTGGCTTCTCTCCATCGAGAATGAAGAGCTGTAACAAGGGAGTAACACATATGGTGCTAGTCACGAAGAAGTGCTATGGGTTGTATGAAGGATCGTGGTATATTGTCTTATTCTGCCACTGAACTACCTCTACTGTACGTGAAATAGGCTGCAAAGGGACGAGAGAGAGAGAGAGAGAGAGAGAGAGAGAGAGAGAGAGAGAGAGAGACGTAAAGCTGAATCTCGCCTTGTTTCTCGTTCTTCGTGCGTGATCAAATCGTCAAGAGTTACGGAGGAAAATCATAACTTCTTTAGATTTACAGGAAGGGCGAGGAAAAGGTTATACTGATTTTTCGTGTGTTTCTCTTTCTTCCTTGGAGAAAAAATCTGCATTAAGGCAGATAATTCCCATGTTTGTTTTTGAATTCAGATTGGTGATTCTGGAGCATTTAAATTACTTCTTTTGAGAGTGGGTAATGACTGGCTCTAGATTGGTCGTCTGGTGTGTGTGTGTGTGTGTGTGTGTGTGTGTGTGTGTGTGTGTGTGTGTGTGTGTGTGTGTGTGTGTGTGTGTGTGTGTGTGTGTGTGTGTTTGTGTGTGTGTGTGTGTGTGCGTGTTCGAAGGACTTATGCTGGGAGGAAGAGATAATCATTTTTTTTCTGGGAAGAGACCAAAACGAGATTCAGATCAGAGTACACACACACACACACACACACACACACACACACACACACACACACACACACACACACACACACACACACACACACACACACACACACACACACACACACCTGCGCAGAAACTGGAGTTCCAGTTAGTAGATTCCTACTTCATAACTAAGGTTAATTATTATGTATCCCTGACCCTGTATTCTAGTTGTGGGAGTGGCCCAGTTCCGTCAGATATGATACCGACTATAGTTAGTGACTTGAACTGAAGGGGTGACGACAGTTGATTGATTCTAAGTATGTCTGTGAGTCTCTTACCGGGATACCTGGTGTTGAGTTGAAAGCAGGTAATTGATCAGTTTTTATATTCCTCCTTGTCTAAGAAATGAATGTCTCAGCTCACCGCGTACCGCTGCCAAAATCCTAACTCACAGCTGGTGGTAGTATACTGTGTGGTAGGTGGGGGCGCCTACCATACACTCACTCGATGTAGTGTTGTCTTCTGGTGAGTGTGCTGAGTGACAGGCCAAATTGTTTCTGCAACCCAGGTAGCCATTTACAGCGTTGGGTGGTAACTACTGTATATAACCAGATGATGCCTGGCTGTGTGATGGATCAAGGTGCTCCAACCCGATGGGAACACAGTGGTTTAAGTCTGAGGGATGATTGGTATTTATTGCTCTCATAATGGTACTCAAGGCCACTCCTGAATTGGGGTGGGTGAGGACCATGAATACGCACTTCCTTTGCACCCTGATCCCAAGCTGACGGTGATGGTGACCATGGAAGTGATGGTGGTGGAGGAAGTGACGGTGATGGTGATGTAGGAAGGGTTGGTGACGGTGGTGGAGGAAGGGTTGTTGACGGTGGTGGAGGGAGGGTTGGTGATGGTGGTGGAGGAAGGGTTGGTGATGGTGATGAAGTATGGAAGTGATAGGGGTAATGGCGATGGTGATGTTGTTAGTGGAAATGGTGATAGTTATAGTGGTAGTGATAATGACTATGATAATGATGGTGGCGATGGAGAAAATGATGCCGCTGCTGACGATGATGCCAGTGGCGGAAGTAAGTGAAATGATGCAGATGAAGGCGATGGAAATGGAAGTTGTGGAAATGAAGAGGGCGTGGTTGGAGTGATGGGGGAAGTGATGGTGATGAAGGGAGTGATGAAAGTAATGTTGGTGATGGTAGAAGTAAGTGGAGTAATGGAAATGAAGAAGAAGATGACATACGTGGCAGGAAGAGGAACCGCCCTGACACGTATTATGATTTTCTTTGGCGAGGAGGGAAAAAAAAAAAAAAAAAAAAAAAAAAAAAAAAGCGAGGGAGCCGAATAAAAAAATAGGAAATGATAAAGTTGCTTGCCGATGTTTTTTTTTTTTTCTGACTTACTCAATTTAGTTTTTTTGGTGTGTGTGTGTGTGTGTGTGTGTGTGTGTGTGTGTGTGTGTGTGAAATGATTAGGTTGCTTGCTGAGTTTTTTTGTGACTTGCTAAATGTAGGTGTTTTGTGTGTGTGTGTATGTGTAATTCACCGGGTCGGTCAGGATCACTTGATGGTCGTGATCGTCAGCTTTTACCCTCCCGGAAGGGAGCTGAGAGCTCATATAGTCCGATCTAAGGGCAAGGCTGTGACCTTCACACACGCACACACCCGTCCCCTTGCTCGAGGGGGACAGTAACTACCCACTTCGTCAGTGAAACTTTTCGCAACCTGAGCGAGGCGCGAACTCCCGTCCACCAGTTGGCAGGCGAGAGCGTTACCACTGCACCAGCGAGCGGTGTGTGTGTGTGTGTGTGTGTGTGTGTGTGTGTGTGTGTGTGTGTGTGTGTGTGTGTGTACTCAGAAGGAATGTTGTAGTTGCTGAGGTTCATTGAATGTGAATCCACTTAGCTGCAGGAAAATGGCTTGTGTTGAATCACAATTGCGCATTTTTATATATCTTTGTAACAACTCACAGTGTCTGCCTATTGTCTGTGTCTGCCTGTTGTCTGTCTGCTCTGCTCAGCCACATGTATCAAGCTACGACGTTGAATTTTCTTATAAGTTTAGGTTTGGCACAGAGGAAGGTCACAACACTTGGTATGTCATTATCTGACGGAAGTGAGTCACTTCCACGACGTAAATATTAAGTCATGGTCGCCTGAAATACGATGAGCCATAACGATGGGGTAGGAGTGAGTCTTCCTGATCTTCCCCAGTATCATTACATCTGACCACTACCTGACCTTAAAGGGGTTGGGGGTCTTTGTCAGATGAAGCTTACACACTGTAGTACATGTACCCTAACTTGGCACAGATTTTCGTCCCTATCCAGCTTATTCCACGTAGGTCAGTGGCAGAGAAAGACAATGCCATCGCTCAACATTCTTCCCATACATTTTCTTCGTGACTGGCATCGTATTCTTAATGTTAAAATGTTGTTACAAATCAGCATTCAAGATGGAGAGATGGGAACTCTAGGTCACGTTAGAGTAAGAAGAGTATAGAGCAACATAAGAACTGTGTGGGGAGTGGGGAGTAAGTTTGCATCTCCTCATCCCTACGCAGTGGGGAAAATAAAAATGCATGGCCATAGATAATTGCGAACGTACGTAATCCATTTATTTAGATGACTTTTATGCTTAGCTCTGGACCAGACGATTTTGCTCAAGTTCCAGACGATTTTACTCAAGTTAGGAAGGATCTCGAGCATTGGAGAGGCTGATGAGGGCTTTGTCTAACCCCTCCGGTTCGAAAAATCTCTCCTTAGAGGAATAAAATCGTCTGTTAGCAAGAAGAAAGTGGAGAATACAGTCATCAGTGTGAAGAGATTAATTGGTACCACGATACGCTGCAAATTCCGGGGAGGGGGGACACGGCTCCATTCCCAAAATCCCGACTTAGCATGAAAATATCCGCAGGTTTAGAAGGTAAATGGATTAAAAAATAAATAAATAAATAAACCCCGAAGCTCAGTAAAACAGGATCTCTCGTAACTCCACTCCTGTCTGACTGTTCCTCTCTCTGTTTGTCCTCAGCATGTATCTGTCAGCCAGTCTTATATTATCCCCATCAGGATTGAAGAGGCCCGGACTACGTTCGATGGCAGCCCATAATCAGTTGGACGCCGGTGATCTAGTGGGTTAAGACGCTCCATCCGGATGTTTGTAATAAGTATAACATAATCGTAAGGGAAATGGTGCATGAAAGCTTCCGGGTTGAGGAGGTACTTTCTTCTTGACATAGCACTGCAAAAAATCAGGGTCCACGTGTTGTTTTTTCGAGTCGTCCACGCATATATATAGCGGGGTATTTGGTGCGGTCGTGTTAGTATGACGATGAACTCCACAGGGGGGGACGTCGGCGACTGAATCCTCCTGTGGGAAATGGATCACGTTCATTGCATGTTTGGATGACGTCAGCGCCCACCACGCCTTCCTGCGGGATTCCTTCGTCTTGTTAGATAACGGCCACGCCCTTGGGAATGACAGTCCCATTTTCATGGGAGGATGTGGAAGGAGACCTGTGCTGGGAAAGCGCCTTGGCCATGACCAGTGCCCTCGTGTTGGTTGTAAGTTGAGGGGAAGGACTGTGAGTTGAGGGGAAGGACTGTGAGTTGAAGGAAAGGACTGTGAGTTGAAGGAAAGGACTGTGAGTTGAAGGAAAGGATTGTGAGTTGAGGGGAAGGATTGTGAGTTGAGGGGAAGGATTGTGAGTTGAGGGGAAGGATTGTGAGTTGAGGGGAAGGATTGTGAGTTGAGGGGAAGGATTGTGAGTTGAGGGGAAGGATTGTGAGTTGAGGGGAAGGATTGTGAGTTGAGGGGAAGGACTGTGAGTTGCGGGGAAAGACTGTGAGTTGAAGGGAAGGGCTGTGAGTTGAGGGAAAGGGCTGTGAGTTGAGGGGAAGGATTGTGAGTTGAGGGGAAGGATTGTGAGTTGAGGGGAAGGATTGTGAGTTGAGGGGAAGGATTGTGAGTTGAGGGGAAGGATTGTGAGTTGCGGGGAAAGACTGTGAGTTGAAGGGAAGGGCTGTGAGTTGAAGGAAAGGACTGTGAGTTGAAGGAAAGGACTGTGAGTTGAGGGGAAGGACTGTGAGTTGAAGGGAAGGATTGTGAGTTGAAGGAAAGGACTGTGAGTTGAAGGAAAGGACTGTGAGTTGAAGGAAAGGACTGTGAGTTGAGGGGAAGGATTGTGAGTTGAAGGAAAGGACTGTGAGTTGAAGGAAAGGACTGTGAGTTGAAGGAAAGGATTGTGAGTTGAGGGGAAGGATTGTGAGTTGAGGGGAAGGGCTGTGAGTTGACGGGAAGGACTGTGAGTCGAGGAGAATAATTGTAAGTTGAGGGGAAGGATTGTGAGTTGAGAGGAAGGATTGGTTGAAGGGTGAGGTTGTTAGGAAGAATTGTTAGAGCTGTAAAGTGTTGTTAGGAAGGACTGGAAGGGTTGAGCTGAGGGGAAGGGTTGGCTGTGGGTTAAGTTTGTTCGGAAGGGTAGGGTTGTTCCAGCTGGGAATGTTGTTAGACAGGGTTGGTAGGTGGGAGATAAGATGGTAGGAAAGATGGGAGGTAAGATGGTAGGAAAGCTGGTAGGAAAGATGGAAGGTAAGATGGTAAGAAATATGGGAGGTAAGATGGTAGGAGAGATGGGAGGTAAGGTGGTAGGAAAGCCGTCGGCATAGGAGGTATCTAGCACATTTTCCTAGGCGATTTATTTTGCATACGTTGATATTATATGTAATTTATGCTTTCCTAATAATCGACATGGTTTTCCTTAGTAGCCTGAAAGAGGATATTGAGGTGTGATGTGCAAAATAAATCGCCAAGAAACAGCTGTTAGGGAAGGTCCCAGGCCAAGGTGACTATGACCTGTAGTGGACTCCCGCCACCGCGACACTAACCCTTCAACGACAAGGCGTCCTGGCCGATTAACCCCTTCACAACTATGACGTCTTTGTATTTTAGTCTTTGTATTTCAGGACGATTTGACTCAGTTCAGGCAAGCCTTTTCAGACCGAAGGGGTCATGAAAAGATGTAGTTAAGCTCCTCATTGCTACACACCGTAAGTTGTATCAAATCATCTGGGTGTAGCATGAACAAAGTGTATCATCGTGCTGAAGGGCTGGGTGTTGGAAAGCTGTGTGGGGTCAGAGGCAACGCGACTGACTCTTACCTGACAAAAAATCTCTATCCCCTCTGAGCACAGGTACTAATCAGACTGAAGGGTGGATTTGACTGGTAACCAAGAAGACTCATTCCTACTTTATAACAGGGGTTTATAAAATTTCTTGCTGCTACGACTTAGACTTTTTTTTTTAACAGTACCCAAGGAGACTCATTCCCACCTCATAACTAAGGTTTATCAAATTTCACGCAACTACGACTTTGATTATTTTTTTTTAGTAATCAGGGAGACTCATTCCTACCTCCTAATTAAGGTTTATCAAAATTCCTGCAACCGCGACATAGAATTCAAGTTGTGAGTAGCCCAGTTCCGTCAGATGAAAACAGACCAGTTACACCTGGATGATTATCACTTCTACGCCAGTGTGGATGACCTTTACAAACTACTGCCAAGTGAATCAGGCGACCTGTACCACGTTTACTTTGACCTGTTAAAGATCCTTGACCTTTTGAGCTCGGTTGATGGCCAAGGGTAATCAGAATAGCCCTTTTCCAGTCTTAACAGCCTTCCGTTAGTCCTTGCTAGCTCCTTGCTGTGCCTCACGTGCTATGATAGTGTGGATTACGATTTCCATTCGGCGTGCTTCTTGACAGTCTTTATCACTTTTTTCCCTGCTGACAGCAGTTGGAGGGATTGGTGGATGGTGGGAGCCTTCCTGCTTTGCTATCTTTTTGGCTCATAAACTAGTTACCTTTGTTATTGCCTGCCATATAACAAACATAATCAAAAGGACCCATAGGTGTGTTGCTCCTTGCTTTCCCTTTGTATTCACCTGTCACCTGTCATCCGTTACGTCCCACCATCACCAGCCTTTTTCCAGGCAGCCACTTGGTACCTGCGTCTCCGTCATAAAGTCATTTGCCTGAGCGATGGTGAGGTGTGGGCGGCCCCTGGGCAGTGGGTGCGGCCCCTTAGCAATTTGGAGCATTTGTTTGGCGTGGCTGCATCGGTTGGCACCATGAATTTAACGCAGGCCCTGTATCTTCAGTCTTCGCAGCCCATCACCTATGATTTGGTTCACCGAGCGCTTGCCATTCTGACACAGTGAGTCCATCATCATTTTTATATCGGTTTATCGACAGGAAAGCATACAGGTCCTTCCTCGTCAGTTAGTGCCATCGATCACCAAAAATCTGATGCATCCAGCATACCATTCCTACACAGATTTATGAACACACTCCTGATTAATTTCCTTTCGTAACTGCGATAGACCTATATGTTCCCAGAGAAGACAGGGAAAGGAGAGCACATAATCTCCCCATGTCTCTAATAATTCCTGGAATAAAAAAAAATTCATAAGTTACGAGAAGGAAGAGAATATATGTTTGAGAATCTAGGATCTTGTACACCTCTGGTGCATCTGTCCATCTGCAGTATTAAAGGTAATGATGTCACCACTTCAATCCGAGGAAGGCATTTTCATTTGCTTTGTTATGTAAAGATGAGGTACGATAACAGTTTAATTTAATGATGTATTGACCATATTACTAGAAATGATGCCAGGGTATGACTAGCATTGTTGTAACTAGGCATCTAACAAACTGATTCTTAATTTGAGGTAAACAGTGTAGCCGGATTCAGTCTTGTGAGAATGTTGACTGTCCTGCCGCCACACAGGCCTCATTACTGATTGTGAGATTTATGTTTCTTTAAACTGCATGCTTCAGGTTTTCATGTTCCCGTACACTGATGTGTGCTGTGCCCCAGGCGTGTGCTGGTGCTGCAGCTGGCCATGGCGTGGCGAGGATGGTGGCCGTGGTACCGTCGCACCAATACCATCACAGTTCCGCTGAGTGAGAGCAACGAGGACCCCATGGTTGTCTACCGACGGGACTTAAACTCGGACTACCAAGTGTCAAAAGGACCTCTGTGGCGCGCCACATTAGTTCATCAGCCATCGCCCTGTGCCGGCACGTATGAGGCGGTATTGGTGTTAACCATACATCACGCGGTCACTGATGGCACCACGAACATGATACTCAGCCGAGACCTCCTCACTATCATCAATGGCCTCATCACTGGAAAGGAAGCTTACACTCCAAGGCGTGGCCTCGCTCCACCTCTCACACAAAGCCTTCTGTCAAAATTTCATGTCCTGCCGGCCCTGTCCTTCCTCATATTTGCAATGCGTGAGGGCGTCCTGCAGGTCCTGAGGAGGGGCGCTGCTCACCTACTGCCTTCGCCAGACTCTGTGCCGCCCGTGACCTCAGCTGTGTCCCACGACTTCTCACAGGAGGAGACAATCCAGCTGGTCCGCCGTTGTAAGGAGTCAGGGGTGCGCATTCACTCATGCCTGTTAACCGCCTGCGGCCTGGCCTACCTGCGGACAGTGAGGCAGGAAAAACAGCATTTGAAGTCTGTTAGAATGATTCATGAAACAGCTGTCAATGTTCGCCGCTATTACCCAGCCTGCCAGGAGGAGGCGGTGGGTAGTGTTTCATTCCACGTTGTCATGAACCACCGTACGTCCGATAGTCAAGACTTCTGGGCGCAGGCCAAGACCATTCAGCAGGATCTGTATGCAGGTATTGGGAAGAACCAGCTGCCAGTACAAATGTCACGGTTGGGTTATACCTTTAGTGTTATCTTTCCCATCAACAGAGTGTGTGCCTGGCTTGGGCTCCCTGGCGTCACATATTCACACATATTCTGCTCCAACATGGGTAACCTTCAGAAGCTGCTGCCAACTGAGTATGAGGGTCCTGTGCACCTCACTAGACTGACACGCTCCGTTGCAGCAGAGCTGATGGGCACTTGCTTCACTGTGGTCGCCCAGACACTTGGTGGACGCTTCCTCCTCTCTGTCGATCACTACTCCACCAAGACTACTGATGACACTGCTAAACTCTTCCTCAGCAGTCTTGTATATGTCCTCACTGATATTGTCGACCACGGTATTCCAACAAATCTACCGTCTAATCAAGGCACTTTCATTGATCAGGCCGAGAACAACAACCACATCCAGTATTACGATCATAAACATACACATACCGTCACCCAGACAAGTTCTTGATTCCAGCTTTCACCAATTCGTTTTTTAATTACCTCATTAGCTTCTGCCCGTACTTCTGCTTTATCGCCTATTGTAGCCTACAGTATAGTCGATTTATTATCACCAGATGGAGCTGAGCCACTCCCTTAATTTGAATACTCAGTTGTGGATGCATGAATGGATGAGTCTTAGTTATGAGGCAGGAATGAGTCTTCTGGATTGCTAGTCAAATCCACCCTCTAATCTGACTACACTTGGTCCTCAACGGAGCAGAAAGTGCTCAGGGATCCTTGACATGTTGTTGTCCCATTATGAATCATTTTAGTCCCATTTAAATTCACATCACTCACCTTGCCTTCCCAACCGCTGTCATTTATTTCCTATTTTTCATTCATTCTGTGTTTCTCACCATCTCCATAGTTATCATATTATATAGACGTGTAGGATAGGCAAGGGCGGGTTTGTTACGGGCTGTAGGTCTCTTTTTTTTTTTTTTTTCTCATTGACGTCATGCATTAACCTCTTTTGGCCCCGTGTCCCCAGTATGGGACGGAACTGGGTGTTTTCAAAATTTGATAAGGAGGGGAACCCCCGGGTAGGGACCTAATGAGCTTCGTGACTTTGAGCCGACAGGTGGAGGGCGATGCGCCAGCAAAATCCCTCGCACTGCAATTCTTGTAACTAAGGGGTTAATGATTTGTGGTCAGCCAGTTATGTATACCGGTTTCTGTCCATCTGACATGCGTACATCAACACACACACACACACACACACACACACACACACACACACACACACACACACACACACACACAGTTCATTTTTCAACCAAACACTTTAAAGTCAAATTAGTTTCTACGATTAGAATGTTTTTTTTTTTTTTTTTTTTTTTTCCGTAAGTCTGTATACTTAAAAACAGTTAGTCCCATATTACTGCCTTTGAGGTGTAGCGTGCCGTGGCTAGGCTGTCATAGTGCAATACATTTAAAGGTAAAGACCGGCTTGCATCCCCTTAAAGACATTCTTTGGTGAAGGAGATTGGCGTAAACTGCTGCATTTGTAAACTAATGTAGTGTTAGTGTTGCTTGCTACAATACTGCCGGCCAGTTAGCACCAGGGATCGAAGCCTGGTGGACACAACTGGCGCCACTTGACTCAGGTATCCATCCACCTTTGTGGGTTGGGTTAAAATGAATACCGAGGGTAGATCCTTGGCCAGGTAATTGTGTTAACCTGGATGATGCCGTGGCCTTGTATATCAGGACACTGGCTTATTAACTTGCCACAGACTTCAAGGTCTGCGTTACGGAGACTTCAAGGCTTAAGTTACGGAGATGAGCACCACGGCTAATCGCCCCAATGGGTCTGCCTTGAGCATTATCTATCCTTTGTGTTATTTAGGCACGCAATGTTACCAATAAATTAGTATTATTCCATTGGTCATGGATGATATTTTGCCCGTGCATAGGTACTATATTTTTATATATTGACGTATTTCTTTATTAATATATTTACCATCCTGTAATATGAACACCCAGCGTTACTAATAAAAGTATGTTTTATGTAATATTCCTTTGATCTTTTTTTTTCTTTGTAGAGTTTGGTGTCGTCCTTTGCACACGTAAAAAAAAAAATGCTTTCGATATTATTGTGTGTGTGTGTGTGTGTGTGTGTGTGTGTGTGTGTGTGTGTGTGTGTGTGTGTGTGTGTGTGTGTGTGTGTGTGTTCCCATCAATATGTTTCTCTGTCTATCAGCTGTGTGTGTGTATGTATATGTATGTCTGTATGTTTGTTTTCTCGCCAAAAATCTGAACAAATCTTTAAACTACTTCTAACATTTTGTTCAAAACTAAACAAACATGAGAAATGATTAAACACCTAATGAAAGAAGGAAAACCACATAGCGACACAGATGTGGGAAAGAAATGAAGGGCTGTAGTTTAATGAAGATGAGGAAGAAGACCTATCACTTCCGGATATGATATAAAGGTGATGAAGGTGGCACTTGAACCAAACAGGGGATGAATGAGTGAATGAATGAAAGAGTGAGTGAATGGATGAATGAGTACTTATTCAGGGGTGGAAAGAAGACAAATTAACATCGACTGTTGATCGTTTTCATTCCTTCTCGGTATGCATAAAAAAAAAAAGTAGTAGTAGTAGTAGTAGTAGTAGCAGTAGCAGCAGCAGTTGGGACCGTGCATCGCTCTTAATAAACCGAATTCTTTGTGTATTTTATTACTGCATTGTTACTTACGTGGCAGGAATGCTTGGCGGTCAAATAGGTCATGATCCACTAAGGAGATCAGCGTTGAAGATGCTGTGGGGTAGGTCAGGAAGGCAGGTGGGTAAGGGATTGTGTGGTGTTCTTGCTGGTTTTGCAGATGTAGCAGTGCCTCTTCTTTAGCGATTTTTTCCACATACATTCCAGTGGGGTAAATTAGGTGAAGATAAGGTAGGGTAGGCTTAGTTGGCAGGAGTTAGGATATTAGGTCGGATTCTGTGTGGCTTAGGAGATATCGTAATACCTTTCTCTTTGCGGTTTATTCTCTCTTTTCTGAATGGTTAAATTAGGCATCAAAAAAATGTGTCCCCCATTTTAGGCGATGTTTGTATGTGGTGAGTGTTAATGTGCTTGTGTATATGAGCATTAATGTGTGTGTGTGTGTGTGTGTGTGTGTGTGTGTGTGTGTGTGTGTGTGTGTGTGCGTGCGTGCGTGCGCGTGCTTGCGTGCTACCCTACCGCCTTGCACCGCCTCAATCTATTATGCTTCTTGACCCTGAGGCCTGGGCAGGTAGCCACGCGGCGGGTATTTCCTGTGACGCTAACCCTTAGAATAGATCAGTGGTCACTGCAGGTCGGGGGTGTGACGACCGATCCTAGGGTGAAGAAAAGCGAAAGGATGCACTGAGAGTAAGGTGATGATGGCAGAGAATTTGGTACACACACACACACACACACACACACACACACACACACACACACACACACACACCCATTGGCTCCTTGGTCTGCCCTCGCCATGAACCGTCACTGAAAGGTAAAGAAATGGGCGTGACGAACAAGGAAATGGGTGGGATGGACTGATATATTGTTAGCGGGTGAGATGGGGGCAGAAAAATATACAAAATGAAAATGAGTGTTGTAGCATTAGTGGTTTGAGAGTAGTGAACATTTATTTTACAGTCTCCATGAGAACAAGAGTGAATGTGGTAGAGGGGAGGGGGGAAGATAAATGAACGGCCGTGGGGAGCAAAGGTATGACTGGAATGAGCTGGAATTATTGTAGGGAATGGGGAAGGGGCATGAGAATACACCTTATGATGGGTGTGGCAGCGCTGATGGAAGAAGTGTAGTGAAGGTTTAGCCCAAAGCTCCCCCCTCCAGCAAGAACAAAGCAAGGTCGCGTTACACTTCTTAACCTTGAGTTGCGACGCAGGAGAGAGAGAGAGAGAGAGAGAGAGAGAGAGAGAGAGAGAGAGAGAGAGAGAGAGAGAGAGAGAGAATTTGTCGTTAGCATGTAAGAAGTATTCATTAAGTCTTGTATTCTCGCCACTTATCACTCGCTATCACCTCATTCTCGTTAGTTTGTCTCTGTGTACAACCAAAGAAATATCAATCCTCCCAGTCCCGCCTGAAGATAATTTACAACTGGTGAAATACAATGAGATCCGTATCTCCACTCTGCGTGTTTCACATGGTTTCGATTTCTCCACTATGTCTTTGTCAAACATTGGGAAAATATTTACGTCTCTCTCTCTCTCTCTCTCTCTCTCTCTCTCTCTCTCTCTCTCTCTCTCTCTCAGTACAATCAAATATAAAAGTGCATTGTTTTCTGCCTTGGTTACACGAGTGGAGTCATCGAGGCTTGCACTGTGATGAAGTGGACTGTGTTGCATATGATCCATCTGTGAGTGTCACGGATCTATACAGGGGAGTCTTTGAATAGCGCCTTACTAGGAACGCCTTGCACGGCTCAATCCGCTGGTGTAGGCGTGGATGAGGCAGTTTGATTAGGATTTTGTTTTATACAAGGAAGAAGGAATCAAAGACTAGAAGCCCGCAAGGTTGTTCCTCCAAGAAAAAATAAAAAAATGACAAAGAAAGTATATGATGCAAGGATCTTCTTTATGTAGTATGGATCAGTAAAAAAAAAAAAAAAAAAAATATTAGGGTCAGTAAGGTGTAATACGCAAAAATAAATCGCTAAGGAGGAAACTGACAAAAATAACTGACAAAATAACTGACGATAAAAACTGATTTTATATAGACCAAAAAAAAAAAAAAAAACGAATTTGATGTAGACGCACAGACCAGAGCTGCCTGACGAGGTATGGTCTAGATTGGTGGTTGGTAATAATACCTGTCATGGAGGTGAACTACATCTCACTAGAAACCTCGATTCCTTTTTACTCACTTCGTTGAACTTCACCATGTCAGAGTAAGGTTATCAGATTTTTTTTTTCTTTTGCACGTTAGTATTCTCAAACTCCTTACAACCAAACTCCTTCGCATGGGGTAGTCTTTTTAGGTTAGTTTTGCTGCCTCCAGACCTGAATGATGAATGAGTGGGTGTGACCCATTTCGCTGAGTAGGCCTATGCCGTTGATTAGTTCTCACACTGTCATAGTCTTTCCTTTTCCTTGCTTTCTGGACCCTACCTCTTCCAATGGCAGGTTGGGAAAAAGAGGCAGATAGTGGCGGTGGTTCGTCCACATGATTTTATTCAGCCTGGAAAGGAGGTGTGATAGTGAAGAGGTTATTGAAGGCGATCTCTAACCCCTTCAGTTCGATAATCTGTCCGGATAACTGCGTACAATCGTGTGCTGATGGTAAGGATATATTTTTGTCTTCAATCATACGCGTAACATATATTTCATCGATCTTCATCTGTCTAAGTATCTGTGGACCTTTCTGTCCGTCTGTTTGTCTGTCTTTCTTCCTATGACGCCCCAAGCCCTGAAGGGGTGGCCACAGACAAATCACCCCGTGTCATCTTGTACCCTCGGCATCAGGTTGGCCTCTCTCCAAATCGTCCCCATCCCTGCCTCATAATACAGGATATTCCTCTTCACTCCATCCCTTCCAAACACCTCTACTTAATCTTTGTATCAGGTACATTCATACATTCTTGTGTTTATACAATCTTCGTTGAAGTAAACAGAATACATTAAGGTATAATATACAATATAAATTGTTGTGAAGAGGTGCTAGAAAGCGTCCTAAGTTAATGAGAATACGGCCTAGTGAGTAATGCAGTCTTTACACGTGAACGCCCCACGACTGTTTCCCTATCCCCAAAGGGAAAATGGTGGACTGGAGGAGAAGGACAACTAAGGTCAGCCGCCAACCAGGTTCACGTTTCAGGTGGACTTGGAGCAACACAACAACAACAACAACAACAACAACAACAACATCATCAACAACAACAACAGCAGCAGCAGCAGCAGCAGCAGCACCACCACACGAGAAACTTCAAGACAGTTTCCAGTAATATCATAAAAGAGGATATTGGGTGTAATGTGTAAAATAATTCGCGAAGGAAAAGGCGTTAACGAAATCCCCAAAGCTACTTAGAATAGACCCTCAGTAAAGCAGTCCTACTCATCAGAAAGGCTATAAATATAGGCAGTGAATTTAGCAGGAAGTGGCATCGTGAGAGCATTACTTGATAACCCCACGTCAAGCAGGGTTGTCGGGCGCTGCTAAACATGGAAACTCCTGCTGGTATATATACTTGGGGTTTAGGCGCGGTCTGGCTCAGTTGAAGCATGAATTTCACGCGGGTTATAGCGAGTTATGGCAGTCCGCCCTCTTCGTGCGCATGTGCAGTTCATGACAGCACAGACCCCGACCTTCGGCGGGATGACATCACCCTCAGTGCCCCCCATGCCTTCGCAGGGGATGACTGCTCTCTCCGGAACGTCAGCCACGCCCCTGGATCACCCTGGAATATTCTGGAGGGCGACTGGGGCTGGGGAGACATCGTGGTCCTCACCAGTATCTTCGTTGTGGTTGTGAGTTGTCCCCTGGATGAGGATTCACAAGCTTGCAGTCACTCCCAAGTCGTAACTGTAATTTATATTTGCAGGAAAGACAAGAAAAGGAAAATGTAGAATCTTCTCGTGTCTGTAGCTCCTCATGCAAAATCACATCTAAGTCATGATAAATTATCATTTGTGAATATCTGTGAATCCCACCACTGAGCCTTCCATCCTCCCTTCCTCGTGTAGGCCTAGTTACCATACTCCATATATCCCCTATTATACTGTTAATTAATGAATCATACCATATAATATCACCTTCGCCGCTTCATTCATAACCTTCTCTCTCTCTCTCTCTCTCTCTCTCTCTCTCTCACACACACACACACACACACACACACACACACACACACACACACATTTCATTCCTTTCTCTGGCCCAGTTTGTCATAATAACTATTTTTCTATACGATACCAATAGCTGTCCCTCTTCAGCCCCCTTACTTCCAATATCTCTCTTTGTTCTACCATTTCTGCTTTGTTTAGTTGTCGTGGCGCTCCATGTTACAATTCATAATCTTTGTTTTAAAGTTAGTTACGCTACCATTTCATCTCTAGCAGTCAATTACTGTACTTAGTTACTTTCTGTCATAACCTTCCAGCATCCAGGTAGGGTCCTTCAGTGTCTCGCTAGATCCTTCCAGCATCCATACAACCCACATCAAACTTTCCAGTCCTCACTATCTCCATCCGAGCCACCCTGCACCGGCATGGGCGTAGGTAGGATTTAAAAATGATATTGGCCAAGCTTTATTGAGGTGGCCCAAGGGGAACGCTTTCGGGAACTCCAGGGGTATCCTGGAAAGTTAGGATGGTCAGGCAGATTTTAGTTACTCAGCCCTACTAGCTCCATTGCAGTCACTTCCACACTTTGTAGCATCCATTCCAGTTACTTTTAACCTCTCACTGTAACCATTTCATCCCTCATGTCATCATTCCAGTGCATTATAGCTCTTCACGTCCTCCACATCATCCTCACTATGGTGTCTGATGAAGCCTTTGGTGGTCCCATTCCAGTCCTTAACTTGGCAGAGGTTTTCGTTCCTCCTCTCCCTTTCTATTAGCCCATTTCCCTTAGCTCAGAGTAGGAATAACACAGTCCCATGGACCTGTTTCCTGTCCATAGCACTTGTTCGTGACTAACACCATATTATAGTGTTAATCTCCTGTTGTAACGCAGCATTCAGGAAAGAGAGGTGGCAGTTTTACGCTTAGTTGAGGTGAAATGAGTATAGCCCCTCTGCTGCTCTGGACACGTTCTCCAGTCAGCAGAATTTCCAATCACAGTTTGTATCTGTGCTTAGTCTCTCTCTCTCTCTCTCTCTCTTTAATACCTTCAGCCACATAGCCTTAGTAACCCTTTGTCAACCCTGAGTAGCCCTCTCCCAGCGCTTACCTGCCCTCTCCTAGACCCTAGCAGTCCTTTCCTAGTCCTGACCTGTTCTTTCGTAGTAACCTGCCCCTTTCTAGCCCCAACCTGCCTCTTTCTTAGCCCCTACCAGCCCTTTCTTATCCTCTGCCACCCTGTTCCTAGTTCCAGCCTGCCCTTTTCCTAACCCTTACCATCCCTATACCCACCCTAATCCAAGTGCCTCTTTAGGTAGCCACATGGTATCTGCGTCACCGGGATAAAGACATTTGCTGGAGTGATGGTGAGGTGTGGGCAGCCCCTGGGCAGTGGGTGCGGCCCATCAGCAACCTGGAGCATCTGTTTGGCTCAGGCGCTTTTGTTGGCAGCTTCAACACAGCGCAGGTTCTTTTTCTTCAGTCCACAGTGCCCATTACCTTTGATCTGGTTCATCGAGCGCTTACCATCCTAACAGAGTGAGTCCAGTTTCTTCTCTGCCTGCACTATAGAGTACCGAGTGGTACATAAATTGCACCCTTCTGTCATGTGTGTTGCAAGAATGGCCCAGTCTGTTGGTGTGAGGAATGCTGATGTCTTGGCTACTTTGTAAACCTATTAATCAAACATGAAATCAGTGGATGTCAAAAAGTAGATTCTCTAAAGCATGAAAAGGGTTATAGGAAGTAGAAAATGATGTAGAGAAGCTGCTGTTAATGCTGATTAAGCTCTCCCTGCAACACATGAACACTGAGGTGCATAATGTATGGACCACCATGCGTAGTATGTGGCCTACAACTAGGACACAAAGCTTCTTCACTGACTTACTGGGTACTGTTTTGTGTAGAGAAGTGTGGTGCAAGAGCTAGTGTGTTATACATACTGAGACGTGTTGTGCCCCAGGCGTGTGCTGGTGCTGCAGCTGGCCATGGCGTGGCGAGGATGGTGGCCGTGGTACCGTCGCACCAATACCATCACAGTTCCGCTGAGTGAGAGCAACGAGGACCCCATGGTTGTCTACCGACGGGACTTAAACTCGGACTACCAAGTGTCAAAAGGACCTCTGTGGCGTGCCACATTAGTTCATCAGCCATCGCCCTGTGCCGGCAAGTATGAGGCGGTATTGGTGTTAACCATACATCACGGGGTCACTGATGGCACCACGAACATGATACTCAGCCGAGACCTCCTCACTATCATCAATGGCCTCATCACTGGAAAGGAAACTCACACTCCAAGGCGTGGCCTTGTGTCGCCACTTGCCTGTGGCCTTCTGTCAACATTTGACGTGCTGCCATCTTTGTCATTCTTCTTCTCTGGTTTCTATGTAGGCTTCTGTCACCTGTTGAGTCGGGGTGCTGCTCACCTTCTACCTCCACCAGATCCCGTCTCACCTGCCACTTCAGCGGTGCTTCATGACTTCTCAAAGGAAGTGACGACCCAGTTGGCTAGCCGGTGTAAGGAATCAGGGGTGCGGATTCACTCTTGCTTACTGGCTGCTTGTAGCCTGGCCTACCTGCGGACAGCAAGGCAAAACAAAGAGTCACTGAAGAATATGAAAGTGATCCACGAAACTGCTGTTAACATCCGTCGGTATTACCCTGCCAGCCAGCAGGAGGGAATGGGAACTGTGTCCATGATCATTGACCTGAGGCATCACGTGTCTGAGGACAAAGACTTCTGGGCACTTGCCAGGACAATGCAGGAGGACCTTTACACTGTACTTGACAAAGACCAGCTGCCACTTCGGCTGTCTCGACTGGGGTGGATGTTGAGCATCGTCTTACCGGCCAACAAAATTTTTTGGTGGTTGGGGCTTCCTGGCATCACATACTCACACTTCCACTGCACCAACATGGGCAACCTCAGCAAACTGCTGCCAACAGAATACAATGGCCCCGTGCGCATTGCAAGAATTATACGTTCCACTGCGTCAGAATTAACAGGCACTTGTTTTACTGTTGTTACCCAGACACTTGGTGGACGCCTGCTACTTTCCCTTGATAGCTACACCACCAAGACCACAAAGCAGACAGCCAATGACTTTTTCTCTCATGTCACACAAATCCTAACTGACATTGCCACTCATGGTATCCCACTCAAACCCCTCACTTGTACTGAGAGTAATGGGCATATCAAAAGTAATGGACATATTGATAGTATTGGTCATATTCATAGTAATGGTCACATTGACAGTAATGGTCATGTAAAGGGTACTGAAAATATCGGTAGTAATGACAAGCTTAATAGAATTAGCAATGGACAAATCCCAGTCCAGTGTAATGGGCATAAACATAGCCTTACTCCAACCAGTATTACACCTGTCTGTGGCCCTAAAAACCTCTACACAGACAACAACAACTACAGTGCCTTGAATTACAACATAAACAAAAACAATGACACTACTTTCAACCACACTGCTACTGCACAACCCATCAGACCTCGCACCAACACCAATCACAACCTTGCAAGTGCCAGAAACCAGGATTCTCCTTCTGCCAATCCAACTGTACCTGAAGATGGTATCCATACCAAAGATTACACACATACTGATGATTCTGTTAAAGCCCCAAGCAGTTCTGACTGTCCTACCCTTACCTCTGCCAGTACTAACATTACCCATTAGCAGTTCAGACATAATACTGCACCTTAAGCACTCTACCTACAGTGGGTCCTAGAAATGAGAAACTTCAGGAGGTAATTCTTAGGCTACTTTAGAATAAAAAATGCTGTATCACAACTGTTATGAAGTTATAATTACTGATGATCTTATAGGTGAATTATAAGTCCATTTTTGCTTCTAAGGCTATCAATTAAGGTTTAGGGTTGGACACAGGCTGATATAGCATTTATTATTCAAAACTAGCTCAAAAGTAATCTAAAGTTTCCTACACATTTCCTAGAACACCCTATATACTGTATAAGATATTTTTAAAGGTTTTGGTAAGTAAGACAGATGGAACTTTTGGAAAAGGGCAACCATTTTGTGTTTACTGAAAGAAAGTGAATCGATATATTGCTGAGAAAGAGAAGAGTTTAGGAACAATAGAACGGGAAAGGAATGCAAGGTCAAACTAGCCTGGAGGATATTCTGTGATGGTCATACCCTAGCGAGGGTTCCCAGAAAGGTGCAAGTAACCAGACATGTTGTTGTTTTGTTTTGTTTGTTTTTGCAGCTTTATGCAGAAAAGAGGAACCAAAGACTTAAAAATTAACAAAAGCTGTCCTTTTCCAAGATCTGTTAACCTTGAGATATCTTGATATGTTGCACTTAAGAAGACTGAAATTTGTAGGCACCTAGACTGAGAAAGATTGTAGTTTGTGATAGATTAAAATAAGGTGTAGGAATGTTTTATAAGTTGCTGAAATCAGCACAATCATCTCAATATATGTTTCAGTGTGTGTGTGTCTGTAGATATATTAATATTTATTATAGGGCATTTGGTTATGGATTAAACTCTTCACCTCAGTGATAGTTTCCATATTATCCTTGCTACCACCAGATGAATTTATTTGTCACTCAAGCTCCCTGTGAAAGAAATCCTTGCACAGAAGTACAGCTGATGTTTTCTATAGAGTGGAAGTTAAACCAAGTGCCCAAACCAGTTAATTATTCCTAACAGCTCCTGGAAACTGTCAGGGAAAAAAAGAAATCTGATATGTGTAGTCAGTGTGACAGTGTGTTTCAACTTGAAGAGTGACTCAGTGTACCTGTGGCTGAATGTTTCTGACCATAGTGATTATTGTGCTACAGAAATCTGGTAGTAGCATGAATAAAGATTTAAAAAATGTCAGTGAGGGAGTTGACGTGTATTTATTACTCATAGCATGGCTGTTGTTTAAGTTAGTTTCTATATATGAAAGATTTGTCACTACCAGATTATAACTTGTGAAATATTTAACCCCATAGAATGAACTGCAACTGAAATACAACATTGTGAATACTTGACCTTCAGTTGGGTATCCATTGAATAAAAGTTAGTATATACCGAACTTGAGTTTGCTGTTCCCCCCACCCCCTCATTGAGCAATGGATATAACACCAGCCTTTCCCTTCAATTACCCTACTGTGGTATAAGGAGGCTTTAGTGTACTGAATTTTTTAATCTGGCTATTTTCACACAGTGTTATTGAACTCAAAGAGCAGTTAGGCTATGAAGCTGACAAAGACTGTTTGTCACCTCTTCACTACAAAGAGTTTCTCAAAAAAAAAAAAAAAAAAAAAAAAAAAAAAAAACCTGGAGGGAGAAAAAAGAAAAGCATAAAAAATGTCATTGGCTTCAATAGGTTAAGAGACCACAACTTTCTATATACAACTGGTACAGCACTGTGAATTGGGAATAACTGGCAAATCAGCTTTATATGTGGTATTGTATCATTTATAAAGGCTCCAGTGTGCTTGCATGCATCGGCCTTGGCCACCTAATGGCGGCTCTCCACTCTGCTCGATCTCTGGCAGCCTCCCTATTCAGTTGCTTATTCCTGAGGTCACACACTGTAACTTCATCCCAGGTCTTTAATGGCCTACTCATTGTAACCCTACCTCCAGTGTTCATGCTTTTTACTTTCTGCACCCAGTTGTCATCCTCCATCCTGTCAAAATGCCCAAACCATCTCAATCTGCCCCTCCTCATCACAACACCAATACACCCCAGTCCCATCCTTCCTCTCAACTCTTCAGTTGTAATCCTAGCCCTCTGAGGCTCACATTCAAGGATGCATTACACCCAACTAATCATTGTCATTTCTATACGTTTGAGCTTACAAATATCCTCTTCCTTTACTGTCTAGGTCTCACTACCATACAGCAGTACATGTCTAACACATACCGCATACAAAGATCCCTTGGCAGAGAAGGAGAGCCAACACAGTGTCAGGAGAGGTAACAGCTCCCTGAACTTCCTCCAACCAATCCTTTCTCAAGCCACAGAAATGCAGCTTGGGTTTATGCCAGGCAGGGGGACCACTGATGCCATATTCATTGTTTTACAGCTTCAGAAAAGATATATAGGAAAGAAAAGGGAACTGTACTTTGTTTTTGTTGATTTGGAGAAGACTTTTGACAGAGTCCCTAGAGAGGTGGTGAAATGGGCAATAAGAAAGCTTGGGACCGAGGAATGGTTGGTTAGGATGGTTATGGCCGTATACAGTATTTGGGCACTTGCACCCAGGTAAGAGTGAATGGAGATTTGAGAGATGAGTTTTCCGTGAATGTTGGTGTGCGTCAGGGGTCAGTTTTGAATCCCTTGTTGTTTATCATGGTACTTGAAGCCCTCTCAGTAACATCAGAAATGGACTCCCGTGGGAGATGTTGTATGCTGCTGATTTGGTGTTGATTGCAGAGAATAAAAAGGAGGTGGAGGAAAGATTTAGGAAGTGGATAGATGGTATGGGGCACAAGGGCTTAAGAATAAATGCAGATAAAACAAATGTTATGATATCTAGGGTTGGTGGAGGTACTGTCAAAGAAGGGGGAGAGTTGCCATGTGCAATTTGCTACAAGGGCGTGGAAATTCCATCTTGTGCAGTGTTTGTGATAAATGGGTGCATAAGAGATGTAATGATATTAGAGGTAGACTGCAAGATAATGCTGATTTTATGTGTGTGGTGTGTTGGGGAGAGCAGGTGGAGATTGTCAGGTGTGAAAGGATTGAACTTGCTAGTGAGTCCCCTGAGTCTGTGAAAGTTTTGTTATTTGGGAGACATGTTATGTGCTGGAGGTGGGGCTGGAGCTAGCTCAGTGGCAAGGGTGAGGAGTGGTTGGAAGAAGTCCAGGGAGCCGTTGCCTCTCTGGACATTGAGAGAGCTCTCCCTACATGCTAAGGGATCTTTGTATGCAGCATGTATTAGGAGCGTAATGTTGTATGGTAATGAGCCTTGGGTAGTAAAGGAAGAGGATATTCGCAGGCTCAAAAGTACAGAAATGACAATGATTGCATGGATGTGCGGTGTGTCCCTGAGTGCAAGGCCTGGGGGGCTAGGTTTACGATGGAAAAGTTGAGAGGTAGGATGGAATTCAAGCGTATCAGTGTTGAAATGAGGAGAGGTAGATTGAGGTGGTTTGGGCATATGGAGAGGATAGGGGATAATAATTGGGTGCAGAAAGTGAGAAGCATTAATATTAGGGGATGAGGTTGTGAGGGGTAGACGAAAAAGACCTGGGACAAGGTCATTAAGTGTGACCTCAGGGTTAAGGGACTGAACAAGAAGGGTGCCAGAGATCGAGAAGCATGGAGAACTGCCATTAGGTGACCAAGGTTGAGACATGCAATTATGTTGGAGCCTTCAAAAACAAAATGAAAAGAAACAGAGCTAGCTCCAGCCCCACCTCCAGCACATAACATGATTCCCAAATAACAAGACTCTCACACACACACTCAAGATACTCATCAGCAAGAACAGTCCTTTTATACCTTGCAGTTTCCGTATGAAGGTATCCCTCTTGAGCATCACAATGAGAATAAAGCAATAAATCATTTTCCCGAGGAGGCTTATCTACACAAGGATGCAAGAGAGAACTTAAGTTACTGGCACCATATTTTATTTGAGAGAAAGACTAAACATCTTAATACAACACAAAAGATTTGTACTGAAATATACAACTTTTCCTATCGCTGGTTCTTCGAGATACAATATTAAACAAATCTGTATATTATCACATAATTCAATCATCAGTGATTCTTTCCCTATCACTGTCTCTGAGATGTTAAAAAATTTATATTAATTCACAACTCAGTCTATATAGTGACATACTGATACCCTTCATTCTCTCCCTATCACTGTTTTTTGAAATGTCAAATAAAATCTATCTATCCATCCATCCATCATCCAATCCTACATTGCCCCATGAAGAGCGTAGGAGCCCGGGGCTAGGCAAGTTGATCCTGACATTTAAGATGAGAATGAAAATAAAATCTATGTATTAAAAAAAGTTTATATATTAATTCACAATTCAGTCAATATACTGATATACTGATACCCTTAATTCTCTCCCTATCACTGGTTTTTTGAAATGTCAGTTAAAATCTATATATTAACTCATTTACCATCAATACAATCATACCCTTAGTCCTTTCTGCAAAATGATGAATTAGTTACTTCAATTCTGCAGCTCTCAGATGATTTTATACAGCTCAGGAGAGAGGTATATGACTGAGCGTGGAATGAGTTGGAGGACGGGCAACCTGACGGTGGAGGTCAGGGTGACATGAAGGCAATTTGTTTATTGCCACTCTCTCCAAGATTAAGGTGTCTGGCAGAAGATAGATATGGAGATACTTTCTGGGAAGGAGGGGTTAGATATAGCCTTCATTGATGTCTTCACTTCCAGGGCCTCTACAAAGCTGAATAAAATAATCTAATGTGTAACTCTCACCTTAACCTGCCTCAAATCTGTCCTGTTGCAGCTTATTTCACAACGCTCAGTGGCAGAATAAAATAATGCTTTGGCAGTAGCAAGTATTGGCCAAGTTAATGTAAAAAAAGAGTCTGACTTATGAAAATAATGTAAAAAGATATCATAATCCAAGTTAAAGGGAAGAGAGTCTGGGTAGTGAGAATAAATGTCAAACAATATCACAATATCATAATCCACATATTGAAACAATAAAATAGTATTTTCTTTTTTTTAGAACTAATATATATATATATATATAGAATACATACTTCATGTACAGTAAACCCTTACTGATTTGGGTAATATGAAGCACATATGCATGGATGTTTATGCCTGTCAGGATTCTGGGAGTTTGCATGGTGAGTGAATAAAAGCATTAATTGAGCAGGCTTTTGCTAGTTCTCCTTGTCATGTTTTTTTCTTTCTCTTTGGACCCTAGCTCACCCCATACTTAGGTAGCAAAACAGTCTGGAAGATGGTGATGATAAATGACTGGTTATCATAATTTTAAGCAATGTAATTGCAATCAATGCAATGTCAAAACAAGTTATTGTACAGTTCAGAAGAATCCATGAGAGCTCAGATTTGCCAAGATGTATCAGCCACACTGTGATTTCCTATGTAACCCAGTGCTTGGTGTTCTGCACAGTACTTATACACATTTTCCCAGCACAACTATACTCAGTTTTTTTAATTGAGGCGAAGATGCACTTGACAGGTTAGTGATGATTGGCTGATTGCAACATTACTTCATAATCTCTTTATTGTTAGCAGTATTAATTGACAACATATATCTGAGGGGGAAATTTGGGTTAGGAAATGTTATTCAGACATACTGCATTCAGCCAAGCATCACTAACCTGTCAAGTGCATCTTCACCTCAGTAAAAAAAACTGAGCATACTCACATGTGACTCTTAGCCTTCTAGCCTTCTGAAACAAAACAATTTGCCCTAATTCAAGTAAGAGTTTACTGTAGTAGTACATCAGTGTTATCCTTTGATGTAATTTGTATATTTTAATTTTGTTTACTAGTGGTAGGTGTGGGCGCTCACCATCCCCTCACTCGATGTAGTGCTGCTTCTGCCCCTTCCTCTCTTTCTTCATTCTTCTTCTGTCTTTCCTCTTTCTTCTGCCAAGTGGTGACTTTACACTCCCTCTTGTGTCTTTCTTTCCTCTTCCTTCTGTGTATGGGTGACTCTACACTGAATGACAAACCAAATTGTTTCCTGTACACCAGGAAACCATTTACTACACTGCGTGGTACTCATATAACCAAATTATGGCGCCTAGTGGTTTAGTGGATAATTAAGGTGCTCCACTCGGATTGAGCCTGTATAGGTTTATATCCAATGGGTGGTTAGGGTTTATTGCTCATGTAATGCCACTCAAGATGAGTGAGGCTGGTCACTCATCTTAAATATCAGGACCAACTTGCCAAGTCCCAAGCTTCTGCGCTCCTCATGGGGTGACATAG
The DNA here is from genome assembly GCF_032717465.1 of Coenobita brevimanus. Classification (NCBI taxonomy): domain Eukaryota; kingdom Metazoa; phylum Arthropoda; class Malacostraca; order Decapoda; family Coenobitidae; genus Coenobita; species Coenobita brevimanus. The sequence goes on along the minus strand of NC_137060.1, from coordinate 23,078,223 downwards.
GATTGGATGATGGATGGATGAATTCTGTTTACAACTGGGTATCTATTTTTACCCTGGTACAATCATCATCATCATCATCTAATCCTGTGTTGCTTCATGAGGAGTGTAAGAGCCTGGGGCTAGGCAAGTTGGTCCTGACATTTAAGATGAAAGTGACCAGCTTCACACATCCCTGAGTGGCATTACGTGAGCAAGAAACTCTAACCACGCTTTGGATATAAATCTGCACAGGCTCAATCTGATTTGAGTGCCTTAATTAACCACTATACTACTAGGTGCCATTATTTGGTTATATGGTTACCAGCCAGCATAGTAAATGGTTTCCTGGTGTACAGGAAAAAATTTGGTTTGTCACTCAGTGTAGAGTCACCCACAGGCAGAAGGAAGAGGAAAGAATGAAGGAAGCAAAGACAGAAGAGGGAGTGCAGAGAGTCACCCATGGGCATAAGGAAGAGGAAAGAATGAAGGAAAAAAGACAGAATAGAACGGAAGGAAGAAAGGAAAGGGCAGTCACTCAATTATACAGTGATATGGCATGAACTGTTACCCATTAAAGTGTCATTCCAATATAAAGCTCTTCTTAATGAAAATCAATGAAAAATAAAACAAAGACCATTTTAGAAGCTGATCTGCATTGTTTTCCAGAAACACATCCTAAAATCTAAACAGGGTACAGTACAAGCAATCTTATTATGCAAGTTATCTCTTAGGGGGAAAAAAAAAAAATAGTGTGTTTAGTCTGGCAAAGATCCCTAACCCCTCTCAGTTCATTTCAAAGGTGTGGCCAGGTGGGAGAGCTGATTTATCTAGTAACTAAGGAGATTTATTCTTGCCTCAAAACTAAGGCTCAGTGAATTCCACGCAACTATGACTTGGTATCATGTATTTAAGTCATGGGAATGGCTATATTATTGTGATTTGGGGAATCTGGCTGCTGGCAAAGCAGCCCAGGAGGTAGCAATGGAACATCTGCAGGCAATCTACATGAGTGTGGACCTATTATAAAAAAAAAAAAAAAAAAAAAAAAAAAAAAAAAAAGGACTGTTTTGCTTTAATGAAAATTCAGTATTGTACTGTATTTACATTATCCATAAATTTGTCTTCCTACTATGTATTATATCCCTTTACTGAAGACTTAATATTATACAATACCTTTAGTGTGAATTTGGCTTCAAAAATAATATCTCTTATTCTTCAACGGGACAATTCTCGGTACTGTGATATCAAGGACCGTATTCTTGGTAGCACAGGAGACTTTGTGGCAACTGTTTCTTAGTGATGCAGTTTGCATATCTGATCTCGATGTTTTTTTTATTGTGTTTTAATATCCTCAAAGCATGCATTAACAACATACAAGAGGATAAACAACATAGGCTACCAACATATGAGAGTATACCAAAGTGTAATGTGAAAAGTACATAAAGAAGGAAAAGGCATTACAAAGGCCTGTATTCTCGTCAGGTAAGAAGGCTCCCTAGCACCTCGTCCTTAATGATTATTTTTTAAAACTACCCATTAATATCCTCACTTTTGCATCCTATATCTTTTTAACATCGACATAGATTGCATGAATAACACACAAGAATATAGTAACAGAGCAGAGGCAGAAATAAACTGGTAAGGAAAGCTTGTTAGTAAGCTTCCTAACTGACCGAGAATACTACCCTGTCTCCAAATTCACTTAGAATACAGTTCTACGAGACACAATCTCTTACACATCATGGAAACACAGAAACTTCAGGTTCTGTGGTGAAAAGTCAAACAGATCAAAAACATATAAACACAAATGTCAAAGAGTATCTCCTTATTTGCAAAATCAGTCCACTGCTGGAAATTTTTGAGTAAGAAAAGTCACATGTGTAAAATTTACACTTCCAATTTCTTTTTTCCTTATATACAGTCGGTCAGCATCTGCATTTTTTTGTGTGAGGAAAATCACACAAGTCCAAAATGTGAACTGCAGATTTTTTCCCCCTCCATAATGTTTGTCATTCACACTTTCACACTACATGCACATTATTCTGACAGAGGAAAATTACTAGAGTAAAACTGACACTGCAGATTTTTTTTTCCCTCCCCTCCAGTATGTGCGTCACACTTTCACAGTAGAACTGCATTTCTTTTTTTTTTTTTAAGAGGGAAATCACATGAGTAAAATGGACACTGCAGATTATTATTATTTTTTTTCTCCTCTCCAATTTGTTTGTCGCACTTTCACAGTACAACTGCATTTTTTTTTTTTTTTTAGAGGGAAATCATGTTTCTAAACATTTGCACTGCAGAATATTTTTTCACCCTTCATAGAGCTTGTCTGTCACACTATCACACTAACCACCTTAAAACATATCAGGCTGTTCACTTCCTCTTCTGTCCTGGCTGTCTCTTTGGCGGTGACCATCTGAAAAATACAAAGGCTCGTTAAGCAAAGGAATCTGCCCCTGAACTTCTTCATTCTGGTGACCTATTGTTCATTTTATTCATACTATTCATAGATCGTTTTATTGGCCTCAGGAAAGACTTTTCATACTGGAGAGGTTAGTTCCACGGATGATCTAACCTTTCATTGAGACTCCTAGTCATCTTCTTTTTTAGATTCTGGCAAAAGCTTTGCTATTGCACTTGACATTTCGAAGGCTTTTGATCAATTCTGGCATAAATCTTTAATTTCCAAACTGCCCTCTAATGGTTTCTATTCTTCCATCTGTGCCTTTATCTCTAGCTTCCTTTCTGGTCATTCAGTAGCTGCTGTTGTAGATGGTCATCATTCTTCTCCTAGAGCTACCAATAGTGGTGTTCCTCAGGGCTTCCTATCACCATCTCTCTTCCATCTATTCATCAATGACCTTCTATGCTGTACATCTAACCTTGTTCACTCATACGGTGATGACTCCGCCCTTAATCTTTCCATCAGCTTGCACAGCGTCCATTCCAGCAGCTACCTCAACAAACAAGGGATGAGGCTTATGGCACATCCAATGTCTGACTTGATTCATATTTCTGACTTGGGTAAAAGTAACCTTGTTTTTAATGCATCAAAAACTCAGTTCCTACATTTTTCGACCCATGAAAATCTACTGCAAGAAAATCCTCTAATTTTTAACAATACCCAGCTCAATCTTGCATCATCTTTGAACATACTAAGGGTTTCATTCTCTTGGGATTTATCTTGGAAAGATAATATTACCTCTCCTGTAGAATCTGCTTCCAAGATTTTAGGTGTGCTAAGCCGACTCCATGCCTTCTTTACCCCTGCACAGTTGTTGACTTTATACATGAGTTTTATTCTTCCCTGTGTAGAGTACAACTCTCGTATGTTGGGAGGCTCCCCACATACAGCTCAACAAGGTGGAGTCAGTGGCTTTTTGTCTCATTAACTCTCCTCCTCTTACTGACTTCCTTCAACCTCTGTCTCTTTGCCATACTGTTACATCTTTATTTTATAACTACTTCAATGGTCACTGCTCCTCTGAACTGCCTGCCTGCATCCCTCCACCATTATGGCAGGTGCTTAGCACCCGTCCAGCAACCAACTCTCATCCCCCTTCTGTCAAACCCTCTATGTAAGAGTTAACTGTTACTCCCAGTCCTTCATGTATGCAACAGGTCAACTCAGGAACTGTCTTCTGTCTGTATTTCCTACTGACTATAACCTCTAGTCTTTTACATGCTGTATGTCCAGGCATCTCGAAATGAACGGATCAAGAATTTCTCTTTCCCTCTCTCTACCTCTCTCTCTTTTTAGGGAGCAATTTGTAGGCTTCTAGCCTTTGGATCCTTCATCCTTGCATTAAAAAAGAAAAAAAAAGTCATCATTAACCCCCCCAGTACCAGAAATTACCCCTGAACTGACTATAATCACCTATAAGTGAGGGGAAAAAAAAGGTGGAGGGGAGGAGTATGTCATCAGACTGATGTAGTTAACTCCTAAGAAATTATGGTAATACACCTAAGATACTCCACAATCCCTTCCCCTTTTGCTTGATAAAACACTACAATATAGCCCTGCATTAACAAAGGTCTTCAGAAACATTACAACATGTCAAGAAAACACAAAAAGGTATATTTTTAAGTAATTTTTACAGGCGATGTAGGCCAAGGAGAAGGTGGAGAGATATGGTGGATGAATGTGTGAGGAAGAGAGGTTTGGAAGTCGGTGAGGCTAGGGAACTGACAGGAGATCGAGCTGGTTGGATGAATTTTGTGAGATGTGCATGATCAGGGATTTTTGGCACCCCTTTTTAACATGGCAGCGTCTGGATGGACGCTGTCGGATACGATATGTGAAGCTACAGAACGTGGTGAATGTTTTTGGCGTATCCGACAGAGACAGGATTCCGGGGGCTTGAATGATGAGTGAATGGAAGTGTGGCCCACTGGATTGGGCAATTTTGGGCTGTCTGGACATTGCTACTCCTCACCCTGCCCTTGGGTGGGAAAGGAGGTCCGGATGATGATGATGATGATCAATTTTTACAGATTACATAAAGTACTCAATATACTAGACACAAGACTGGGATAAGGTTCTGCATGGAGGGCTTCAGTATAAGGGTCTAAGAATGGACATGGCTCTAGACTGTAACACAAGGAGAACTGCCATCAAGTAAAAAGAATTAACACATTTTATAAAATCCCTAAGCTACATTTAGCAAACCCTCATAATGACCAATAAAGCAATATACAAGACCCTTCACCTCAACAGAGCAGGATCCACAGTTAGTCTGGGCCTTTTGAACTGCGCTGAGTTGATATATTCCTCAACCAGCTTGGGTGTGACACAAATGACATGCTGGCCCTTCCAGTACTTGACTAGGTTGATGTTCTGTAGCGTTGAGATGATGTCTTGCTGAGTGATGCTCGTCATTTGGCTGTGGTGTGGGAGGGGGGCCAAAATTATCATTAGTTTTGGTTTTATGTTTGTTTTCCATTCGGTGTTAGTCAGACACGTTCATCCAATAGCATTCTTTTGTTTTGCTTCTCTTTCTCTCTCTCTCTCTCTCTCTCATATGATTAACCTTTCTAGTACCGTACTTAACTAAGCTAGTGATTTGTGTTATACATATTTTAACTATAAATTTCATTCCTGTTACTGCCATGTGATTATAGATAACACAGTTCATCATCATCATCGAAGATGGATAGTTCCAAGAAAAAAAAAAAAGTGCAATGTTGCCAGTGTGAACACAATATTTAGTTCCAGCCAAAAAAAGGGAGTAAAGAGTGAATACAATACCTACCTGAGGTCTTTTATGGACAGAGTCCCCTTGAAGTCCCTGAGTATCTCGAGTAAAACCCACGTCCAGTATGAGCGATAAGACAGTTTACCAAGATCAGACAGTGGCTTCTCAGGACTGCCCACAACACCCTCTAGCTTGCTTAACTCATAGCTGGTGTGGGAAGTATTGGTCAGTGTCACTTTTAGCATGATAAGTAGCAACTGTGTGCACAAAGTTGTGATTTTTAAAACTCATTCATTACTTTAACAAGGACTGCTGGTGCTTCCTGTATGGACATGTTGTGATATTTTGGATAACATTCCTGACTTATGACAAGGACTGGAAGTACCTACAAAAGTAAACTGACCACTCCACTGCATAAAGCATTCATGTATTCAGAAATAAAAAGAGAATCACCATTTTTACCTGAAGGCTATTAGCAATTTTCCATAACCTTTTCGCTGGAAGGGCGGCAGCGTCATAATGCAAGCAACATTATTACCATCTGGGGACTCCTTCTCCTGCAATTAAAAATGCTTATTGCAAAAACTGGTCTAAGTATGGAGAGTGAGACTGACCAAGAATGTACAGTATGTGAGAGAAATGGATGGATGTTAATGCAGTGTGAGATGGAAAGAGGGACCCCTGATGGGAGAAGACAGGGTGAAGTGGTGAATTGTTGATACCCACGTCCACAGGATTAAGGCATCTGGCTATAAACAGACAGACAGACAAGCACACAAAGGCAGATAGATAGGTAAACAGTCATAATTCTAAAGCTACTTATAAAAAAAAAAAAAAAAAAAAAAAAAAAAGGCTGTTTCATCATATCTGTAAAAGTGAGAGTATGGACTAACCTTTGAGAAACATCCTACCAGGTGAGCACCCTGTTTGTCCACTTCACACAAGATATAAAACAGGAATGGCTCCACATCAAAGTACAGAGTCTTGTGATCCAAGAACAGTTTGGCCAACAGACATAAATTCTGACAGTATATCTTGTGATCAGCGCCATCCACTTCGTATATACTGAGGGTTCCCTTCCGGTAAATGTCTCGACCTGGTGGTTGCCTCCACGTGCATTCACTCTGAAGATAGACTATTTAATGAATGGCAAGGACTGATATAAGTTTCATACTAAATACAATAAACTGAAGCTGTGTTTCCTAATAACGAATCCCTGTATCGAGGTTGCCCAGAATTCCCATACTGAGGTCTGAACTGGTGTTTTCTATGAGCTAAACCAGCTGTTATTCATATGCTTTCCGACAGTTTCCAACAACTGTTGGGAAAAGAGAAATCTCATATATGTAGCAAGATGTGTAAAATATGAAAGTGTAAATTTGGACTCATGTTTTCTTGTGGTTAAATTTCTTGTCTAGGAGTAATGATAATGTGGCTGGTTACCAAGTTTGTAAGTTTCAGATGGAAGCAAATTTTGTTGTATATACAGTATACTATTACAAGTACTGTATGAGGTAATGGTATATGTAATCTTCATCTAAAGTTACATGTAGCTGATTTATTACTATTCATTCATATTATATCTTCCGTTTGCACCTTTCAGTTTTTTGTAATGAACTACAAAGCTGCAATGAAGTCAGCAGTGAGTGTTTTAGTGCTTCGGCCCCTAATTCAAGTGTCAAAATCATACGACATCATTGATTTATTCTTGTTACCTCCAGATGATATTCTCCAGCTTCTGCTCCTAACAGTTCTGAAAAAATGAAGGCTATATCTAACTCTGACAGTTAGAAAGCCACTCCTGAATAAAACTGTCTGGGTAAAAAAAAAAAAAAAAAAAAAAAAAAAAAAGAAGAAGAAGAAGAAGAAAAAAAAAAAATCACAACCTTTGACTTCAATATACAATACTGTACAGCCTGTAAGTGCTCAAAACTCCACTTGTTGTCAAGTGAATAATTAGTGTTTCTTCCAAGAAATTAATAAATGAAACATACAAATTAAAAGGACATTTACAATGGAAACAATAATACATGGTAATACACTATACTCATTTTACTTTAACTTCACCTAAAATTACCTCTCTCTGCCTTCTGTTATGAGTTGTAACCAAAGATTAACACTAGAATATGATGCTAGTAATGAAGAACTGCTAAGGAAAGGGTGTACAGCCACAGCACTATCTTCCTGTTGCTGAGCTAGGTGAACTAGGCTGCAAAAGGATGACAACCTAGGCCAAGTTAAGATGAGACAATTATACTGTAACAGAAGAAAGGCAATGAAAATTACCAAGTGATATCTACATATCTCAGCAAGCCCCATATACATGTATTTCAAACAATTACACACAGTAAAACACTTATAACAAAGGCAGTGACACATACCAAATGATATCTGTATGTCTTTTCAAGCCTCATATACTTCAAGCAGTACTGGCATATGTATAACTTCGGCACTTTTCCATACTCCTCTGGGTACGGACTGAAATACCATGTGTCAATCTCAAAGCGCCCTATTTGGATGCGGTCTATGTATTTGACTTTGGTGATGGCCTCGTGCTCCTTCTCCAGGGCAGCTGTTGTTGGGTCCATGTCTGCATAGGTCTGGGGGAAGCAGAGGAAAGAATGTGATGATATAGTAAACTCAAAACATAAATACTGTATATAGGTTAGGGGGAGGTATGGGAGTCAGGCACAGAAAATAATGTACCTGCAATCCTCATTTTAAGTTTGCTATTTTCCAAAGCACAGCAACTCTTTTCATGCAACTGGTACATTAAACTGGGCAAAATGACAATTTGAGGCTGCCACGAAAATGTATTGGATGTATTAGATAACTGTTCTATAATTTACTATGGACCCACAAGTAAAAGAACATAAAACGGAGACATAACGAGGCCTTGCCGTAGTCAACTCATAACATACATACAGTACTCTCCGAGGTAAACAGCAGCTCCATTAAACCTCCCACTTGACGTTAATGTCTATAACATATAGCTTCCATAATAGGTGAGCAGAAGAATGAAAGGTCAGTTAGTTCAGGTAACACAAAAATCTTGGCATATCCACTTTAAAAGCACCCACCACCTAATCCATATATAGTACCTCAACTGATGACATATACAGTACATCCTTGAAAAATGCACATTTGAATTGTGCGATTCGCCAATTATGCGGGTGCCATCCCAAAAAATAGGATTAAATAATTATCGTATTGTGCACGTATTTTTTAATTGTGCGGGCACGTCTGGGAAGACCGAGCCATTCCAATTACATTCCGTACTACTTTACGAGGCAGATGGAATGCATAAGGTGACCAGCATACTATCATCATCATCATCATCACTACTCATTCCTTCCCTCTTAAATTTGCATCATCATCATCATCACTATCACTCATTTTTTCCTCCTTGATCTTATCATCTATAGAGTCAATGGGAATATCATTAAACATCTTCTCATCACCATCATCATATTTCACCACCACTTCCTCCACCTTAACATCACCATCTTCCTTCTTCACCCCCACTTTTACTTCTCTAGGAGCAAATTTCTCCTTAGAGACCCATAAATCAACCGCCACTGGTCGACCCAGCAATGGTTCGGTATTTCATTTTGTTTGGATTATTCATAATTTTACTAATTTATCATAATCTCATAAGAGAAGGTCACATTATAACTAATGTAACAGTAATTTTCTAAAAGCAGGAAATTTAAGATAATATGCACAAAAAACGGTACATTTTAGTCAAAATTAAACACACTCGTGTGCTTTTGCGAGCTGAAACGGGAAACAGTGTTGTCTGCCTTGGCGCCTCGTGGTCATTTGTAAACAAGCCACCACGGAGTACCCACTATCCACTCCATTTTCCTCAGTATCTGCAACTGCCTCACATACTTTAGCAACTCCAGAGTCATTTCACAAACACAGTGCTTATTCATATGGAAAGCTACCTAGCTCATTACATCAACAGAAAGGAGAAAGAAGGAGTGCCATTGGCTGGGTATAAAAAGATGAGTAAAATGTGGTGAAAATGTGCTGACTGGGGAGGAAGTCGACCATATTCTATTTATTGCACTGTTTATAGTATTTGAAATATGCGCATTTTAAAAAATGCAGTGCACATTGTTGACAATATTTGCGAACAATTGAAGGTCCGAGTGTATTTTACTCTGGCTAATGCCACACAGTTTAACTCTATCAGTCTCTCTATTGCCCGATGCCTTAATCCCATAAGGGGTGGCCACACACAAATCGCCTCCATGTCGCTCTGTCTCCCCTCTCTCATATACATCTCCAATCCATCCTTCCATCTCATCCTTGGCCTCACTCTCCCTCTCCCACCTTCCACCTCACTCACATAACCCTCTGCCAATCCACTTGTTGTCATGTAGGGAACACGTATTGGTTGGTTATATGGTTAACACCCAGCATTGTAAATGATTTCCTGGTTTACAGAAAATCATTTGGCTTGCCACTCAATGCAGAGCTACCCTAAAACAGAGTCCCACTACACTAAGAGGGTGGATGATGGGCGCCCCCACCTCACTGCTGGAAGTCTAATGCCTAATGTTTATGAAATTATCTTGATTAACCCTTAAACTTCAGTTGGTTGCGAAACTATGGATTGTAAACTTGCAAGAACAAAATAAAGGACATGTCATCAAGCTGAATGGGTTTCATTCTTTAAAACTGATGATGGCTTTTAATATTTTAATTCAACATGAGTAGTTATGGAAGAAGTATTAAAATTCTTAAGATGAATAAGTGTGATTATGTCTTGGAGACAGTAAGAATAAATCAGCAGATACCATCATATGTAATAGATCAAGACTAACTTTTTGTACGTGGTTAATTTCATCATGTTTCCTTTTCTGATTTCTGGTTATCTTGCGTCCGGCAGTCTGGTCAGTGAGGAGGTCATGGCCAGTCAGGGTCTTATCACCTCGCTGATACAGTTCGGACAGGTCAATTCTGTAACAGGAGAGAGAAGTTGACTATACAGCATTCTTTTCACATAACTTAGCCTAAAACTGTCTTAGATCCATCTTGAATCCATCAACAGAATAGCAATAGAATATGATGCTACAGCAGTTAGGAAGAAGCAGTAGGAAATAGAAAATATAAGGGAAAAATAAGAAAGAAAGAAAAAAGAAACTCGATCCCTTTATTACAAGGACATCATGGTTAGTGAAGCTCTTGTCCTTATGTTGATACAGTTATGAAAGGTTGATTCTGTGACAACAGATGTTTATGGTTAGACCCTTTCCTATGAGGAGTGGTATTGGAGAGGGACACCTCACATGGTGACACTGACATGGCCAGGCACAGCTATACAAGCATCCCTCAGATCCTTTCCTGTCCCTTGAAAGGAGGAAAGTGGACTGCAGGGAAAAGACAACTTCAGCCTATGGTACACCAAGTTCATGTCCTGATGAGTCTGGAGCCACTATAACACATACAACTGCAAGAACAGTGTCTCTCAAATAAACAGAATGACGATGTGTATATACCTTTCCTTTGTGACCCATTCATCCAAGCGTCGGTTGAGGCCATCATAATGAACATAATACTCGTCCTGATTCTCCACTTCGTTATATCGACGCTGGATAATCTCGGCTGCTTCTGGAATGAGAATACAGTCACACAAATATAAGTTGCCTGACTGAAATGATAAGTGGATGGATAAATACAGATAAAATGGTAAACAGTAACAGCCAATTCCATTCTACACCCTGTGTGGTGTAGAGACTTGAGGTAAGGATACGTCAGTCCAATAAATTTATGGGTAGATGACCAGCCTACTTCCCTTGACGGCATTACATGATTGAATAACCTGCAGTCACCTCTTGGAGACTGAACCTGTGGGACATTCTAACCACTAGAAAACTAGGTAAAAGAGATATCCAGTTCCATAATATCCCTTATGAGGTATCCTATAGGGTCTTGGGGCCAGGTTTTGAATAACGTACCGGTACTGAATATATAAAGTTGGGTGCCATTTGAAAATCCTTCGCAAACACTGTAAGGAATCAACTCAGTGTGTTGAAAATAAAACATTCAGAAGCCATGCATATCATTATTTATGAGATTAAGATAAGAAGTTTTTTAGATTTCAGCTTACTTTCAACAAGTGCAACTCCCATTTAATCCTTTACTTATGGTACCGAAAAATTCAAGCACCAAGTCTTGCACTTACACTTGCAATGTTAGGATTTGCCAGATTATTTGCTTCTATTACCAAATTCTTGAAAAGTGCAAAAATTTCAATATTCTTATTTATCTCAGAGGTTTATAATTAGCAATGTTGTAAAAAAAAAATGCTGGATATTATACTTGCAGAAATAATATAATTATATGCCTTAAAAACATGTTTAGACTGGAATCTTCTACATTTTAACCGTACTGCCATTTTTACAATTATTTTGTCATTTACATAACCACCAGAATGTCCTATTCTTAGTAAGTTTGCTTAAATTCTGTTTGAGGAAACAAACTCCTTTCAGCAAATAATACTTTAAACCTAACATTGACGATGTATGGGCAAATACATTTATGAAAAATGACAAGTAAAATCCAGACACTGGTGCAGTCAACATTATGAAATTTCTCATAAGCTGATACCAAACACCAATAAAATTGATGAAATGTTGAGCATTGGTCTGAGAAGTCATGTTTTTATTAAAGGGAAGGGTGGAAAACAAAGGATAATAAATCTTACGCCATGTTTCGTCAATCCGCTTCACCATATACTGTTCCCCGATAATCAATTTGAAGTCGTCCCCGTCGCTGTTTTTTCCCTCCTCCCTCTCTTCCCTCTTCTTGTCCCCCTCGGACAGTTGCAGGGGCTCATTCTCCTTGTCCGCCGTTAGAGCGTCCCCGTCAGGCTTGGAAGCTTCGTTAATATGGTTGCTAATCTTAGGCTCCTTGGCGGCCGCCATTTGTTTTGTTTACATGTGGGCAGGAACGACGAGCCCTGCAATATTATTACCACGCTTTGGCAACGACGAGCCTAGAATGTGCTGCAAAGAAAGTTATTATGAACCATGTTAATATATTCCGTGATTATTATCATAGAAGAATTAAAAGTTAGGGATATTAGTGGTATTATGATAACGTAACATGTTTTCAGTGGGCGATGTAAAATTAGTTCATTTCATTGTACCTATATATTATTTTGTAGTGAAAGGATAGGATTATCTTGTACAGCGAATGCTCTCATACATAGTAAAAGTTTGTATGTATAACTTATTCATTACAAAACATTACAGAAAGTAATGTAACTGCTGTTACACTTCACTGTGTTCGCGTTCCTTGCTGTCGGATGTTCCCTTCTAATTTCCTCTACCTTGTCCCTCCATTTAATTTGATCTTTCTGTCAAAGCCAGAATAGTGAAGAGCATTTCCACCATCTGTATGAATAAGAAGTTCTTCATATCTAGTACTCGTTCACACAACTCTAACACAATTACCACTGATAGATGTCAGTTGAAGGCCTATCCTTTAATCCTGGTTTTCTTTCTGCATATATCAATTCCAGTGCCTGGTGTACGGTTACAAGATGAACAGTCATCCTAAGTAACATTCTAGTCATTATTAGGTTCATTACGTGTTTACTGGAGTTTATCATTCTTGAGAAAATACCGAACTCACAGTCAGAATATATTAACTGCTTAGGAACAAGCTTATCAGTTTTCAAGCTGTAAATTTGTTCAAGTAGAAAATCTCCATTCATAACATTATGATCATTGTGTATAAGCTGAAAATCACGTTGTATAACTGCTCTGCTATCAGTATTTAATACGCATTGGATGTGTCGTATGCAATAAATTTCGAGAAATGTAATTCGTGAAATTATGTCACATTTGGTGAAATCCGCGTTGGAGAGAGAGAGAGAGAGAGAGAGAGAGAGAGAGAGAGAGAGAGAGAGACCATACCAAACATGCTAATCATACCTTAGCCTTGATGAAGGTGGACAAAATAATTAGGAAAAAGATGCATAAGATCAGTCCAATCGTTCCAGCTCCACCTCCTCCTCGTCTCTCCCTTTTTTTTCCACTTAACTTCCTCCTTCTTCTCTCAGAGGCCCTCCTCTTCTTTCTCTTGCTTTGAGGGCGGTTGCTGATCTTTCTTGAGCTTCTGCCGAATGTTTCACAATTTAGGTGCTTCTTTAAGTTCATTTTGGGTGTTTAAGATTGCATTGGTGCCGGGGAGCGACGCCTTCACGCGGTGGCACCGATATAGCTGGGCTGCGGAATGTCCCCGAGTTTCCTTCTTATTCCACTGAAAGAGCATTGCGCACTGTAGGAGACGGACAGCTTCAGCCTGCAGTCCACAGGGATCACGTTCAGATGATCCTGGGACCAGAACAACATCACCTACAGTAGTTTTGGTTCATTTTCAGCATATAGTTTACTTTTCAGTTTTAGGGTTCTATTGATTTATATTCAAGTTTTTCTTGTTTTATATATTGAATTATTTTATAAGAATCACTGCATCACGGTTATAATAACTGATGGATGAAGAGATGGACAGATGAGTTGATGGATCGATGAACAGATGGGATGGATGGATGGATGGATGAACAGATGGATGGATGGATGGATAGATGAAAAGATGGATGGATGGATAGATGAAGAGATGGATGGGTGGATAGATGAAGAAATGGATGGATGGATGGATGGATAGATGAACAGATGGATGGGTGAAGAGATGGATATATAAGTGCATGGATAGATGGATAGCTGGATGGATAACACTTTTTGGTTTATAGTTTCAAAGGATTTTCAATATAACTTTTTAGGTTCTATGTTCACTGCGTATTGATACTTTATGTATTATTCTATAATTTAAAAAATTTTCTTGGACTTTCTTCCCATCCTCCTCCTCCTTTTCACAGTGTCTCTCTCTCTCTCTCTCTCTCTCTCTCACTGGACAGTTGTGAGAGTGAGTTAGAATTTGCGTTGTGCCAAAGGGAAATTGATTTTTTCTACCTTTATCTCGTCCCTCTTCCTCTTTTTCCCTCCTCCCTCCCTTCCCCCCCCTCTCTCTTTGTCTGTCTATCTCTCTACCGGTATCTGTTTATCTGTCTGTCTGCCTGTTTCTATCTACTGTATATATCATGTCTCCTTTGTGATCCTAGCCCCCGCTTTCGCTTCCCCCGCCCTCTCTCTCTCTCTCTCTCTCTCTCTCTCTCTCTCTCACTGCGCCCCTTATTTGTGTATCTTATCGCGTTAATTGATAAGAAAATAGTGACGTTTATACTTCACTGAAAAATACGGAACTGCGATGAACATTGTGGGATACAGACGATAACAGTGAGAGAGAGAGAGAGAGAGAGAGAGAGAGAGAGAGAGAGAGAGAGAGAGAGAGAGAGAGAGAGAGAGAACATGATTATAGCTATGTACGGACAGTATGTGCTGTTTGTTTAACCGGGCAGCGGAGCCGACCGGTTATATAAAATAGGTGCCACGAAGCTAAGGTGCACCGCTGCAGCACCAGGGTGAGACAAATACAAGACACAGACGATGACATAGAAGATGGTGATAGCAGAGAGTAGTAATGGTGTAAGAATGTGGGCCAGATATTTGACACAGACGATGACACGGAAGATGGTGGTATAGTTGGTGTATTATCATGTTAAGGAACTGGGCCACTTACACCACGTATACAGTGTTATGATAAGAATAAGCGTCCTTGGTTACCAGTCAAATCAGGCCCCTCCAATGTGACTATCAGTCGAGCCAAAAAAGGGGTAACGGATTAATGTCAGGTGCAAACTGGCCTTAGTGGACAGTGATATGTTGGAGATTTGGTTATTTGTTTGTTGGAAGTCGGTGCATGGGACTCAAACCCCTGTCAGGGGCATCTCCCAAACACAAAGCCGGTACCATACAGACCAGACCACCGAGTCAGCGTCGCAGAATTGGAATCCATCAGCTTCCCTAAGCCTCCTTCACCTTATAACCCTATCTATCTATCTATTGCCAGACGCCTCAATCCCGTTTGGGGTGGCCACAAACAAATCGCCTCCAAGTCGCCCTGTCCCCAGCCATTTCACTCCCCTGCTCCCAACTCACACCCCCCTCTCTCATATACCTCTCCACCCCATCTCTCCATCTCATCCTCGGCCTCCCCCTCCCTCTTTCCCCCTCCACCTCACTCACATACACTCTCTTCGTCAGTCTTATAACCCCATTCTTCTTAAACCCCTCAATCCGAGGACGTTTTTCTCACTTTATTCTTGCTACTTTCAGAAGATTTGATTAAACTTAGGATGATTCTCTCGTAATGAAGGCGTTGATTAAGTGACGTCTGTGTCTAACTCATCAGGTTCGTAAAATCTCGCTTGAGCTACGTAAGATCATCACACAGAAGCAAGAAGTAAATGAAACTTATGTCGTGAGAGTGAAGTGTTTAACCGGACAGGAGTACGTTTGGATACCGCATCGTTAGTGCGTGCTTCACAGGTGGAGCTACGAACTCGTGAATTCCGCGGAACTTCCCTCTTGGTCTGTGTGTGTGTGTGGGGGGGGGGGGAGTTGGGGTGGTGGTGCTATGTTGCGAGAATGGGTGTCCAGTTCTTTTGTATATATATATATATACACACACACACACACACACACAATATATATATATATATATATATATATATATATATATATATATATATATATACGGTATATATGCTTTGAAATCGTTAAGTCCCTACCTTGAAACGAAGTTTTGAAACGAAGGAATTTTTCTTAAGGGGGGTTGTGGGTATCATTAATTAGGTAGAGATACTGGTAATGATCTGTCCATCTGTCTTGATCATGGAAGGTATGCCCAGACAGAAGTGAATATGGGAAGTATTTTGGCTAATATGGTGGCAGCTTCGGACCGATATCCTTTCCTCCTTCCCCTCCCTTGCCCTCCTTCGCATTCACTAATCCTCCCTCTATTTTTTTTTTTTTTTCCAAATTTAGCATGTTCTCTCTCTCTCTCTCTCTCTCTCTCTCTCTCTCTTTCTATTCCCATCTCTCCATGTCTGCGTTCATACCTCGTTCAGTGCATCCTATCTCTTTTCACACCTTAACTTGATCTACGTCAGTCCGAAACAGTTGTATATTGTCAGTGACAGCATTTGCATATTTAGGTAAAAGTTCTTCCACTTAAACAGCTGTCGGTAGTGTGAAATAAACAAATAAATTAGAACATGGTGACCCCATTACTCAAACCCCGCTCACCCCCGATCTCAGACGGCGATGCCTCGACGGAGGATCCGGTCACGTCCGCGTTTTGTTTGCTTTTGTGGTGCTTTTCATTGGAGTTTGGCGTTTTATCGGCGATTTGCGAGGAAAATTAGTGAGACTGATGTGCCTGGGACGTTTATGAGGAACAAACTGGACGAAATTGGGTCGAATCAGAGATCACGACGAGAGAGTTAAGCAAAGTTCATTGTTGAACCATTGTTGAATCACTCCGCTGCCGTTCACACCCTTCCACCCCTGCCCATACTCCCTTATTTTAATTCTGTCACCCATGACTGTTATACTAATTTGAAATGGATTGCAACTCATTGTAACTATAATGCTGACTTGAAGTGGGCTGTAGTTATGGGTGATATAATTAGAGTGAGGGAGTATAGGCAGGCGTGGATGGGTGTGAAGGCCGGATGAGGTAGAGACATCAGTTTCACCTGATATTTCCTTCCATATATCGCGGCTGTATCTCATTCATCTGTATAATATTATCGAAGTTGTTATCCTTATCTTAAGTCGCATCAAGTACAGGCTATATATACTCAGTTTTTAGGGTGCTGCGTGGCGGTTGATAGAGATATGGTTGGATGTACTGTATGTGGAATTTGTGATGGTGTGGTGGATGGGCTGCCGTGTGTGAGGGATGGCGTGGCTCACCCAGCAGGCTTGTTACATCTTGTCAGGCGATTCGATGCCCTGGTCACATTGGTAATATCCTCGTGTTTAGGGTACGTTATTGAAAGATTTAAGCCTCACTGACTGCCTCGTGTTTTGGGGAGTTTATATGGAGCTCGACTCTTGGGGAGTATACAGTATACTCGTGTATATATATTTATATATATATATATATATATATATATATATATATGCGAGGAAGAAGGAACCAAAGGCCATGAGCCCGCAGTAACAGTTCTCTCCAAGAGAAAAACAAAATACAATAGAGAGCCAAATTCAAGATCCGATCATTTTGAGATGCCTGGACACATTGCGTTTGAAAGACTGGAGATCATAGGCAGAAGGAAATACAGACAGAGGGAGACAGTACCAGAGCTGACATATATATATATATATATATATATATATATATATATATATATAACGAGTATACTGTATACCCCAAGATTCGAGCTTCACTGATTTCCATTGTTTAGAGGACACTACGTAGGGTTAAGCTGCACTGAATGCTTTTTTAATTAAAGGTTTGTTTATATATTCTAGACTAGGGAAGAGAAGGAGAGGGAATCTGAGGTTATGGAGAAGAAAGAGGAGAGGAAGACAGACTGGTGGAAGGAAAGCGAAGGGACGTGAGGATGGAGAAGCAAGGGAGGGAAATTAAGGATGTGGAGGAGACCGGTGGAGGGAGAGTGAAGGTGGAGGGAGTGAAGAAGGGTAACTGAGACTATGGAGATTGGTGGGGAGAGGGACACTGGAGGTGGAGGGAGAGGAGAGAGAAGGGGGGAGGGGAGGAAAACTAACGCTGTGGAGAGAGGAGGAAGACAGGAGGAGGTGGAATGTGTGTAGTGATGGTTTTCTGTGGTTTGTGGTGTGACATGGCGGGCTTGCGTGTATGTAAATGTTTTGTGTATGTGTACGTGTGTGACTATCAGTGTATGAATATATATGCAATGGATGTGTGTGTGTGTGTGTGTGTGTGTGTGTGTTCTTACCTAATTGTATCTTTACAGGAATGAGTCAAGCTCGTACTGTCCCGTGTCTTAGACCATATTTATCGTACATATCCTTAAATTTGTGAATTGTTTTGGCACACACTATTTCATTCGGTAGTGCATTCCATTGATCAATTGCTCTGTTTGGGAAACTGAATTTCCTTACGTCTTTATCACCTCTCTTCTTATGCAGTTTTTTGCAGTGTCCTCTTGCTGATGCTTCTCCATATGTTAAGTAATCATTTATGTCTATTTTCTCCTTTCCTGAAATGCACTTATATAGCATTATCATGTCACCTCTTTTCCTTCTCTCCTGTAGTGTTGGTAGATTCAGTTTATTTAGTCTTTCTTCGTAGCTTAGGTCCCTTAAGCTTGGTATCCATCTTGTAGCGGCCCTTTGAACTTTTTCAATCTTGTCTATATGCTTTTTGAGATGAGGACTCCAGACTATTGATGCATATTCCAGGGTTGGTCTAATGAATGATGTTATTATCCTTCTTAGCATGTCTTCATTTATGTATGTGAATGCTATTCTCATATTTGCAAGCAGTGTATACATGTTCCGTACCTTCTCGCTGATGTGGTTAGCCGGAGATAGTCTGTTATTGATAATCACACCTAGGTCTTTCTCTCTTTCTGATGTGTATAGGGTTTTATTTCCTAACTTATAATCCCAATCAGGTCTTTTTCCACTTTTACCAAACTTGATTACATGACACTTGTCCACATTGAATTCCATTTGCCATGTACTACTCCATTCATGAAGTTTATTTAATTCTTCTTGTAGCTCCCTACAAGAGTCTGTGCTAGTAATTCTCCTTTGTATTTTTGCATCATCTGCAAACATATTCAGATAGCTCTCATTTCCAGTGTTACTGTTTGTAATGCTGGGTAGAATTAGGCTCGACTTCTCGTACCTATTTTACCCAACGTGGAGCGGGGTCCTCTTTCGAGACCGGAGCTAGTGCAATAAAGAGGAGGTAGGGCATAAAAACCTTCGGCAACACCATACACGTATATTACCACAGTCAGACACTAGACACTTCATCAGACATTACAACACAATAAAGGGCAATACAAAAACCTTATCTAAAATATTGTGTATCTCGCAGGATACTAGCTTTCTAGATACAAATGACAATACAACAAATCTTAGTACTAGGAGTGCAGTAAATACATGTGCGCGAGGAGCGCGTGAGGGGAGGGGGGTTTGTGATCCACCAGGAGGAGGTAGGGGAGACACGGAGAGTGACTTAAAACGGCGAGGAGACAGTTATGGTAATATTGAAGGATGCCCGATATTAGCAAGGGAGTTTAGGTGTTTTCTGTTGGCGAAGATTCTTTGACAAATAACTCTGATTCTTACTTTGGCTTTAAGAGCGGGAGAGAGGAATGGAGAGAGTTTTTAGGAGTAGCGTGCGGAGGAGGGGAATATCGTTAATACTCTCCTTTCTTGATATTTAGGTGGAAACGGGTTTCTGTAGGCACAAGCTTATTCATTACACATCTTCTAGGTATGATATGTAGACTCTCGCTTTATAACGCGTAACAAAGTCGGAATACCCGTAGATACTATTCCACAATATTACTTAGAGACTAGCCAATAGAACTCCAATAATATTTTAGTCTTTCTTCTGGTTCTAGAGATATGTCTTTAGAAAGATTCGGGGTGACACTCGCACGTATTTTCACTTTAGGTCTCAATCCACATTTTCGTCCTTCAACTGGATATTGTGTTCTGATTTACCCCAATGGAGATTATATAAAGTCACTGCACAATACTTATTCTAAGAGGGAGAGAGTCACACTTAACCTACTTCACGATTGTTACAGGGTCACTCGTATTTCCTCATGGAGAGAAACAAGGACACGTCATCGGCGATCCGGTCGGACTGAGGGCGTCGTCAGAGCGGGGCGAGCCGAGGGGGCACGGGGCGGCTCGCGAGGGCGTCCTCTCGCGTCCGGGGGTTTCCGGACTGGGCTCCGGCGTAAGGCCCGTAGGACTGGGGCCGAAGAGGTCTAGGAACCTCTGGGTCAGGTCCCGGCGTCGCGGGGGCGTGGTGAGGTCTCGCCCGGGTGTCCTAGGGAGGGCCGGAAGAGGCGACAGACTGCGGTCTCCCACGACCAGGGGCGCCGTCAGGGGAGGGCTGCGGCAGCGGTTGTCACGGGGGCCCGACAGGTGTGTCTGCTCGAAAGCCAAGCGTAGGGAACAGAGACCGGGGGAAGCAGGGAGGTCTTTCCGGGATATTCTGGAGCGAGACCCCTGAAGTTCAGTCTCCGGTTGTGGAGACGTCCCTCTCCTCACTACGCCCTGGGAGCAACCATCGATCGTCTCTACCTGGACACTGGGGGAGCGACCATTGATCGTCTCTACCCGAATATTGTGGGAGCGACCACTGATCGTCTCGACCGGAGTGCTGAGGGAGCGACCGTTGATCGTCTCTACCTGGACACTGGGGGAGCGACCATTGATCATCTCTACCCGAGTACTGTGGGAGCGACCATTGATCGTCTAAACCGGAGGGCCAAGGGAGCGACCATTGATCGTCTCTACCTTGGTTTTGGGGGAGCGACCATTGATCGTCTCTACCTGGGCTTTGGGGGAGCGACCATTGATCGTCTCTACCTGAGCTTTGGGGGAGCGACCATTGATCGTCTCTACCTGGATTTTGGGGGAGCGACCATTGATCGTCTCTGCCCGAATATTGTGGGAGCGACCGTTGATCGTCTCTATCGAGGTCCTAAGGGAGCGACCATTGATCGTCTCTACCTGGACGTTATGGGAGCGACCATTGATCGTCTCTACCTTGGTTTTGTGGGAGCGACCATTGATCGTCTCTACCGGGGTCCTAAGGGAGCGACCGTTGATCGTCTCTACCTGGACGTTGTGGGAGCGACCATTGATCGTCTCTACCTGGGAATTGTGGGAGCGACCATAGATCGTCTCTACCAGAGGGACGCTGCCTGGAGTGTTGTTTCTGACTCCACCCATAGCTAACTCAGTGTTATTTTTAATTATTATTATTTTTTTTTTTTTCCGGCCTATCAACCATTGGGGCCGAAGCCCCTGGTTATTAAGGCCAGTTATATATATATATATATATATATATATATATATATATATATATATATATATATATATATACACATACACACACACTTCCATGCATACATACAGACACACTTTCATGCAAACGTACATATATATATAATAATTTTAATCTTTATTTTTATTTTTTTTTGTATTTTTATTTTTTTAATTTTTTCTTGTTTTTTTATTTTTTATACCTTATATTATAAAGGAAAACTAATCTAAAGACCCTAAAACTAATCACCTAACAGACAAATCGCTAACCTATACTAAATCCTACAGAGACAAATAGCTAGACCTTATATTATAAAGGAAAACTAATCTAAAGACCCTAAAACTAATCACCTAACAGACAAATCGCTAACCTATACTAAATCCTACAGAGACAAATAGCTAGACCTACACTGATGGTAAAAATACCTCGACTAACAGAACACCATCGACTACAGATATGTAATGCCTTTCTACATTACATACCTGCACTCATCGCCTGGTGACTGTCAGTCGAGGCACAACCTAATATAGGGGACATCAATATATGAAAGGGAACCAGACGAGTCAGGAACATTTCCATATACGTCAGCTGTCGTCCCTAATTAGATAACTCAGTGATTCCGCCACGCGAAGGTAGTGTCTTTCGCCTACGGTGGCGGCGGCGTGGTGGTTGAATGTCACAGGGGCGCACGGCCCGGGCTGACATGCGTCGTTGTTGCCCGGAGTGGTGGTGGCTAGTGGCGGCTACCCCGTGGGGTCTGAGTGGGGGTGTCGGCATTCTCGTGGCCGAACTCCGTTGTTTCTGGTTCGCCCTGTTGTCGGGGATACTATGGTATTCTCCGGAAGTTTCTTCGGGAGTACCGTATATGCGTCTGTTAAAGCCACGCATTTCACTGTTTATATCATTTATGTACACTAAAATCATGATTGGTGCCAGCACCGAACCCTGTGGTACTCCACTAGTCACTTCTTTCCATGATGAGTAGTTTCCTCTTAGTACTGTCCTCATTTCTCTTTTTATGAGAAAGTCTTGCATCCAACAAAACAGTTTGCCTCGAATTCCTCCTTGATGGTACAGCTTCCATAAAAGTCTTTGGTGTGGTACTGTGTCAAAAGCTTTCTTGAAATCTAAATAGATACTGTCCACCCATCCTTCCCTTTCCTGTATTGTGTTTGTTACTCTGTCATAGTAGCTCAACAGATTAGTAACACATGATTTTCCTTTTCTGAAACCAAACTGTCTTTCTGTTATCATACTGTGTTCTTCTAGATGATTTACCCAAGCTTTTCTTATAAGTTTTTCTAATACCTTGCTTACAACACTGGTCAGTGATACTGGTCGGTAGTTGAGAGGATTTTGTCTATTTCCTTTCTTGAATAAGGGGACTATATTTGCTTTTTTCCAAATATCAGGTAGTTTCCCTTGACTCAAGGATTTCTTGAAAATTAAAAATAATGGTTTACTTAACTCCTTTGCACATTCTCGTAACACCCAACATGAAATTTCATCAGGACCACTTGCTTTTCCTCTGTCTAATCTACTTAACTCCTCCTGTATTACTTTTTCTGCTATTTGTATATCTGGTAGTATGTGTGGACATGCGTGTTCCACATAGTCCCTCTCAAAATTTTTTTCTTCTGTAAAAACTAATTGGAAATTCTTATTTAGTGCTTCACAAATATCTTTCTCTTGTGTATAAGTGATTTCCTCGTCCTTAATGGATTGTATTATATCTTTTACTTTGGTTTTGCTTCTGATATAGCTGTAAAACAGCTTTGGTTGATCACTACTTTTATTTATTATATCCTCCTCAAACTGTTTTTGGGCTTCCCTCCTTATTCTTGTATAGTCGTTTCTTGCCTGTTTGTAATTACTATACGCCCTTTCACTATTGTGTCTTCTGTATCTATTCCACAACAAATCTCTTCTTTCTTTTGATTTTTTACATTCTGTATTGAACCATTTCTGTATTTTCTTATCTGCTTCTTTGTGCTGTGGGATGTACTTCTGGACTCCTATTTCATAAAATTCACAAAATTTTTTATATACAGCATTTAAATCTTGTCCTCTAAGCTCATTTTCCCAATCAACTTCTAAGAAATACTTCTTTAGGTCTTGATAATTTCCCTTTTTATAGTTTAGGCTCTTTTTGTAACTGTCATTGCTGTTTACTATGTCATATGGTATCCTGAAGTTATGATTTAGTACTGCATGATCGCTATTGCCGAGTGGAGGGTGATATATTAAACTGTCAATGTCATTTTCTTGCCTAGTAAATATTAGATCTAGCACTGAAGGTACATCAAGTCCTCTTTTTCTAGTGGTTTCCCTCACATGTTGCGTTAAGAAAAACTCTTGTACGAGATCCAGGAGCTTTTGATCCCAACAGCTTTCTTGGCTATTTATATCTAGAGTATTCCAATTTATATTTGTAATGAAGTCCCCAGTTAGTATAATTCTTTCCGATTTCTCTTCCATTTTATGTAGCAAGGATCTTATACTCTGAATTGTACTCTCTGCCAGGTCCTCATATTCGTCTCTTTCCCATGTGTTTGATCTGGGTGGCATATACAAATTGGCTACAATTACTTTACCTTCAGATGTGTCGATCTCTACTGCAATCAGTTCTACTTGTGATGGTATATCTAGGTTTATTTCCTTGACTTTTAGATTTTTCTTAGTTAATATTATAATTCCTCCTCCTTTTTTAAAATTTCTGTCTCTTCTCCATATATTGTATTCCTCTAAGTTTAGTATGTCATTGGATATCCTTGGTGTTAATTTTGTCTCAGTTAGGCATATTATTTGTGGTTCATTTTCTCTGACATAATCATTCATCTCTAGTAATTTAGATACCATTCCATCCACATCTGAGTACATCAACTTTATCATCTTGTTTATATACTTGTCATGACATGGTTCTACTAACTTCCTCCTTTTTCTTCCATCCTGTTTGTGTACCACTTTCGTACCTGCAATCCTATTACTTTGTAAAAAAAATTCTTATTGTCCTCTTCTGATCTTCCCTCATTTTTTGTTTTTGCTTCCTCCCTTTTCTCTTTCAGTAAATCCAGTTCCTCTTGTGTTAGGCATCTTTTTATCCATACATTTTTGAACTCCTCTTTTTCCATAAGATTCTTTGCATTTTTTAGTATCTCTTCCACAGTGTTTACACTCTGGAAAGTCACCTTTAGAGGTCTTGTCTTGCTTTTCTCGTATTTCCCTAACCTTTTGTGTTCCTCTATGTCTTTACTACAGATTTCCTCTGATACTTCTTTCAGTAAGCTCATTACATTTGCCATCTCCTTTTTGTCTCTATTGTGTGCGTGTGTGTGTGTGCACGCGAGCTCATGTGTGCTGTGGTGTGTGTTTATGCTCTCGTCCTTTTGCAATCTGTTTCCCTATCTCACTGACCAAATAGAGCAATACCACAGCCCTGTATCTTTTCCGTAGGACTTCTTCGTGACCAGCACCATATTCTAGCGTTAGTCCCTTGTAATAGCTCGGTATTCAAGATGGAGACAAGGCAAATTTGCGCCATGTTAAAGTAAAACGAGCATAGAAAAATTGGGTATAAATTTTCACCCATCCCTCCACTTCAAAAGCTCTTTCTGTTGTTGAGTAAAACCTCCTGAAAGTAACAAGAGTAAACTAAAGAGGTCACAGATAATCCCCCCCCCCTCTCTCTTTCTCTCTTTGCCACCTCCTCACAGGATGTTGCGTCTGGCAATAGATAGATGAAGAAAATAATGCTTGAGATAGTATAAAAGTTGGGAGATACAGATAAATATAAAGAATAATTTTTAGTAAAGACTGGAACACGAGGTAATAAAATTTTATTGTATAGAATAATATTAATAAAGATTGGGAGACAAAGGAATCTGTACGCAGAGAGTAATAAGAACAGGGAGATGAGGAGAATTATTCATGTTGTAATATTTAATAAAAATTAGGGGATGTGGCGATAAATACACGTTGATAATGCCTAGAATAATATTTAATAGACAAAATAATACATAGGGCAGTATTTAATGAATCCAGACTAATGCACAGAGTAGTGTTTAATAAAGACTTGAGGTAAGAAAGAGAATGCAGAGATCCACAGGCTTACACAGTCCTTTCCTGTAGTAACTATGACGGATCCTGACTATAATTTGTCGTAACTGACTGATCGTAATATATTATAACTGATGGTAACTGATGGTATTATATTGTCAGTATAACGGATCATAACTAATTTATCGTAATTATAATTGATGGTAAGTGATTGATGGTACCATGACTAATACATCATAACGATTGGTTGTTCTTAATACTGTCTTACTGTAACTGATATATCGTAAGTATAATTTATCGTAACTATAACTGATCGTAACTAAGATTTTTTGGAGGAAGGTGAAGCAGTGCATAAGCTACTATTTATCTTGTTCTTACTGCATATTAGTCTTAATAGCGAGAGGGGACTTGATAAAACTAAAATATGTCTGGGTGGGAAGTTGGAATAGCAGTTGCAACCCTAGACTCCTCTGAACGTGAACCCGGTGGACTGCTGGTTGAAGTTCCCTCTCTTCTGCAGGCCACCACAATCCTTCTGAGAGATAGGGAGGGAGAGTTGGAGACTTTTGTATGACCGGGTAGCTCCACCGCTCGATTGTGTTTGTGTCACCACTTGAAGGCGTCCGTCTCCAGCTACATTGTGCAGGAAGAACATGGGAAATGAGTTGCTTCTACACTTTATCCTTCGTATTGATTTTTTAAAAATTATTTTTAGCAAGAATAAGAAAAATGTTAAGATTCTACACTCACCTTACCTCTTCCTACCAGCAGAAAAAGAGAGAGAGAGAGAGAGAGAGAGGTAGTTTTAGGCCAAGTTAGAGAATAAAGGTGTAGTGTATCGTGCTTCTTAGATGTATTAGCCTGCATTCCACATGGCGGTGCAGTCAGCATCAATAAAGAAAGATCATACATTAACAGTACAGAGAGCTTGACGAATACATTGCGGAAAAATGGAAACCATCTGAAACACGCACTAGTGGAGATAGGTTTTTCATTTTACTTGGCCAGTTGTAAATTATCTCCAGACGGAACCGGGAACATGGTCATTGCTTTGTATTTCTGTGACCCCGTGCTTCAGAAATTATCGTCGAAATCTATGGTTTCTTGTCCACACCTTGGCGTCCCCAGTTTTAACACTAATGACCTAGGAGAGTACAAATGAGTTACAGGAGGTAGTTATAATACATGATACCTTGGTACAGTAACCACTACATTAAGGTACAGTTAAGGAGGTTAGGATTATTAGTTAGTTATAAGGCCATAGCTTCAGAGTTGCATTTGGGCAGAGGCTGTTTTCTTTCCTTTTTCTTCTTTTCTTTTTTTCTGAGATTTCTGTGGACGTGAACCCGGTGGACTGCAGGCTAAAGTTGCCCTTCTGCAGCTCACCGTCCTCCTTTCGGGGTGAGGGGGTAAGGTATGGGGCCTTTGTATCGTTGTGTCAGTGTCACCACGTGAAGGCGTTCCTCTCCAGCACTGTTGTCAGAGTGATTTTGTTAGTGATTGCTGGAATGGTGGTTGTTGTCATTGTTAGAATTAATGATAAAACAGTTCGTGATTGTTAAGAGAGGTTATGTTAGTGAGTGATGGGATGACTGCACATATTATAAATGGTTAGGATGAGTTATGATTGTTAGGAGGAGGGTTAAATTGTTACTGATTGTTAGGTAAAATTGTGTGACGTCTGACAGTTGGTACTAGATGAGGAAAAGGAAGATTCAAGAATGCCTGACGTCTTAAAATACCTAATATTAAAACAAAAGAGCATTTGTGTATATTTTATTTTAATGATTATGTATATATGGAACCATTGACGTAAAGGAACTGAAACTGTATATATGCTACCTGAAACATTTTGTAGAGGCAAACACTTGAAGGCAAAGGAAAGCGAAAAAAGAATATCTATCTGTCTCTGTCTATATATCTAACTATACCTGTCAATCTATCTATCTATCTATTTGTCTCTGTCTATCAGTCTATCTCTCTCTGTCTATCTATCTGTCTGTCTATCTGTCTATCTATCTATCGATCAATCTATCTATCTGTATACTTATTTCATATATAATTTTCTTATATGATATGAAATGCAGTTAACCTCTTCACGAAAATTGTCTTCAGTTTTATTCTTGTTACCTGAAGACGAATTTACCTGATTTCTAAGGGAAATTTCCAGCAAAGGTTACATAAATGCTTCGTTAATCCCTTCAACACGTGGTCTTTCCTTTGTTAAGCATCATCATCATCTGGAGGTAGCAATGTAGCACAAAATAACTGATCATAACTTTAACTTGTCGTAACTGGTTAATCCTAATAAATCGTAACTGTAATCTGTCGTAACTGGCTATTAGTTATATATCGTAACTATGATCTTTCGTAATTGGCTGATTGTAATATATCGTAACTATAACTGATCTTACCTATAATAGATGGGCAGAAGAGGTGTATTAAGGTATTTATATAATTTCTTAGACAATTTCTTAGAACCGTCTTGAGATAAGTTAGACCTCAAGTGCAACTCTGAGAATATGGAGGAAAGTATCACGAGTTGTAACTATGAAATGCACGAGAAGAAGGCGATGATGACACGATACGGCCATGTTAGTAACACTGAGTACGCGAGAGTGTAGCGAAGCCTCTAGTTTTTATTTATAGCTATTTATAGGACATCTGTAATAAGTAAGGGTCCCTACCGGCTAAGAAAGCTCCCTAACACCTTCTCGTAAGCAACTTATTTTGCCTGTTACACCTTACTGTCCGTCTCCGTATTATATGTCATTCTAATATCGCCATACTCGGCATAAACAGCGTACAAAAGGCTATTAATTAACCAGACCTGTCTAGAAAATAAATCCCTGACTAGGAGGTGTTAGGGAACTTCTTAACCGACGAGAATACGGGCCAAGCTGATTAGCCTGCATCCCACATAAAGAGGTGCAGTCAGCAGCGAGACAGGAAGGTCAGGGATATTTGTGGGTATTGTATCATCATTATAGCCTCCAGAAATTAATAATAATAAAAAAAAAGCTGTAGGCCTCTTCACACCTTCGCATACTGAGTTGTCATAAAACAGCCCTAAGCTCTCTAGTTATAGTTTTTTATTTATTTATTTATTTTTGTTCCCTGCCCTCTCAAGAACAGTTATTCAGAGTTTTGTTATGCTGGATTTCTTCTTCCGTCCGAGCAGCTTAAATTTATAAAGTATTGTTTGCAGTCTGTTATACGTGGTCGATTCAGATTTCAGACTTTTTTTTTTTTCAGCGTCCACCTACCTTCTTATTTCAGATCGTCATTACCTAAGCACTTCCAGAATACAAACATTTTTTGAAATCCGAACACAGTCTTCTTCTGTTCTTTCATCTCCCAGGTAGCACTTTTCTGTGTCCCCAGGCTCTTTCAGCAGCCCATCACCTTTTTTTTTCTTTTCAGACTTTTCATCATCAGAGAACTTTCAGTTTTTTTTCAGCTTGAGAACACTGTATTTTCACTCTTTCATTATTCATATCTCTGTCTCTCTTAACTTTCTGCATTCAAGCACTTTCCGAAATTCAGTCGTTTCAGCGTCCATTTTTTTTTTTTTTTTTTTTTCACCTGAGCACATGGAATATATGAAGAACTTCCAGCGTCTTTACAGTTTTTAGGGGGACACTCACGAGGTGTTAGATTTCAGACACTTTCAAAGTCCTCGCTCTGTTTACATTTAGTCCTTTTGGATATTCAGACCCTAAATTGAAGCTTTTAAATGTCAAATGCCGGGTATTTTCAAAAGTGCTCGGACTTATAAAGATTCCAGTTCTAGAAATGCGAGTGCTTTCACGATTATAGCTGTCACGTTACACTCTCCTTTCCCCCTTCTTTTTTTTTTCTTTTAATCCACACATCAGCACATTGCCTTACAGTTAGTTATGCAGTACAATGTTGCAGTCACAAACCTTTTTCCTTCTGGTACTTTTTTTTTTCTTTTAGTTCTTCCTGTTTGGTACACACAACCATTATCCTCCAGCTGTTAACTCACTCCAAGCTAAATGTGTGTACAAGCACTGCATAACAAACCATTGGCTGCCTTGTTCATTATTCTGAAGGTTTGCTCTTCACTTAATTAAGAACAGTAGCATGTTCCGTCAGGTGCTTTCAGTGATAATGCATGCTTTAATTGTAGTAAAGAAGATCATGCAGTGTAACACCCTTTTAAAAATAAAGCAAAGTAACACCACATTCTTTCAGGGACGAAAGGTGTATTGTTCTCTCACCTAGGGCAATATATTTCTTCGAAGTCTTGTAAAGAATGGTTAATATTGCTTGTATGTTGTCACTTGCATTCACAAAACAGTTATCACAAGCATTTCACACAACAACAACCAGTTTCACTAATTATCACGAGAAATTTTCGATCAGTAGCTCGCCAGATTTTATGCATTACAAATTATTTACCTTATGACTGACGGAGCTTTTCAGTATCACCTTTGTAACTATTTGCTATTTAAACAGTATGGGTTTTTATCGCTAGCCACTAATCACATGCGCAACAAACATTGCTAGTTGTTAAATACATATGGTATTCTATTAAAAACTGTATTTTGATATGCCTCATTTAAACGTCGTTGTTGTGTACGTTATTATTATCTTATTGCTTTATTTTCTCTCCTATTGCAATACCTAGTTATCCTTGCATTAGTCTCCGTATTATTTACAGTAGTAGTTACCTTTTAGCTGCCGTATATGCATTCCAAGACACACATATTTACAAGTAATATGAATTCTTCACATGTTTTTTTTTAGCTAAGCGTTAAAATTCAAGACTACTAAGCACTAATCTTATCCTGAAAACACGTATAAGTTTAAATTTGTGTTCAGTATTGCTCAGACCCTCACTGTATAGACATAGATCTTCATTTTTAATATTATTGCATTGTTTTTGTAGGCCTATTCATTTTATATTCCTTGATGTTTATTATTTGTTATTCATTATCATTTAGTGTTTATGGACCTCTGTCTGACCAGTGATTTTTGAAATATTTGAAATGTTTAGTTTGTGCATTTTATTTTTAACATGTATTACCTTTATGTTTTCTGACTTTTTTTTTTTTTTTTCAACATACCGGTATAGCGCGTAAGTTTTTTTTTTTCTTTTAGTTCGTCTTTGCCTTCATTTTGTAATCATGTTTTCCATTGCATTGATACAGCTTTCGTCCCTGTATATACTTTCCCATTTGTCCAATTTTGATTCGAACTGGAAACTAGGTCTGCCATTAATCTGTTTTTGTCTTTAAATTTGAGTTAGGCATTTTCCTTGGTCCGATTTATATTCGACACTGAACCTAGCTCTCCCAGTGGTCCATGCCTTACGTTCGTCTTGCAAGGTGTTCGTCTGTTGGGCCAGCGTTAACCTTAATTCCCAAGATGCTGTCAGTTCCTAAGATGCTGTCCTATGATGGTCCTTAATTCCTTATGTACTAACAATACTGGTTCAGCCACACTGCCTCCACCCGTCATTCAGTTATGATAGAGATGGAAAGAAAGTAGTGGAGTTTGAATGAGTTATGGTAGCAAGCAGAAACTAATGATAATAATAATAATACCGGTAATAATAATAATAATAATAATAATAATAATAATAATAATAATAATAATAATAATGATAATAATAATAATAATAATAATAATAATGATAATAATAATAATAATAATAATAATAATAATAATAATAATAATAATAATAATGCAGCTTGTAATGATAGCTACTGCTTATAGAAATGCTAACTTATAAATTCTTCTAATGTCAGCCCTTTCACCCCGAGAACGTCTTTTTCGTTTTATTCGTGTTATCGTCTGAGGATTTTATTGAGTGTAAGAGAGAGAGAGAGAGAGAGAGAGAGAGAGAGAGAGAGAGAGAGAGAGAGAGAGAGAGAGAGAGAGAGAGAGAGAGAGAGAGAGAGAGAGAGAGAGAGAGAGAGAGAGAGAGAGAGAGAGAGAGAGAGAGAGAGAGAGAGAGAGAGAGAGAGAGAGAGAGGCTGCAGGAGTAAAATGAAGAAAGTCGGAGGTTGCTTGTGTGAGAGAGAGAGAGAGAGAGAGAGAGAGAGAGAGAGAGAGAGAGAGAGAGGCTGCAGGAGTAAAATGAAGAAAGTCGGAGGTTGCAGGAGTGAGAGAGAGAGAGAGAGAGAGAGAGAGAGAGAGAGAGAGAGAGAGAGAGAGAGAGAGAGAGAGAGAGAGAGAGAGAGAGAGAGAGAGAGGTTGCAGGAGTAAAATGAAGAGAGACGTCATGGTAGTGAAGGGCTTAGTGGTGATAAGCAGGCACAATAAAAGTACAGTGATGAGCCGTATTTCATGTGGCGTAGGGGCTTCGTAACAACTCCTCGTAAGCGATTCATTTAGCATTTTACACCTTAATATTGTTTTGCATTTTATTGATACGGTTTGGTATTGACGTAATGCATCAGTCACTTTGAGGAGGGTATTAAGATGTCATGTGCAGAAGAAATCGCTAGGAAAAAGGTGATACGGAATTTGCAGAGCCACTTCAGTCCGACCATATGTGTGAGAAGGAAAGGCACTCATTATGTGTGTCAGAATTAGCAAATCCATCCAGCTTTACTACTCAAACAAGCAAACAAACAAACCAAACTCATACACTCCTGTTTATAATTTCAACTATTTCTCGGCAGACATATTTCTTCTTCTTTTTCTTTTTGGCGGCCATTTTTCATATATTTGAGAATTTTTTTTCGCATTTTATTTAGTATTCGTTTTTCCTGCTGTTTCCAATACTGACGGTCATTTTTGAAAGTTGTTTATTGCCATATTTATTCCCTGTTGATAAATACATTCTGTTTGTCGGCCGTCTTTATTTTTTATTTTTTCGTTTCAAACTGCTGTCTGCCTGTATGACGTTGAAGGACGGGTGAGGGACGCCCACTGTTATGTTGTAAAGGACTTGGGGCTGTTGTGAGCGGGCGCCTGTTGTAGCTGTTGTTGTTGTTGCCCTCCTACCCCTCCCCCTCTTTGCTTCAGGCTTCCCTTTCCCTTTGAATTTCTTCGGCGTGATGGAACAGGGGGTGGGATCTTGGTGTCTCCGAAGGGTGATTTTTGTAATGGTTGTTGTTGCTGTTGCTGTTGTTGTAATTGCTGCTCCTGTAGCTGCTGTTGTTGCTGTTGGAGGTGGTGGCGTTGCTTTCGCCTCGCGTGGGTGGAGGAGGAGGTACCAGGGTCGTTAGATGTTGAATGATGGTCGTTGAAAGCCGTTGAAGGGTCGTTACGCGACGTTGAGGGATCGTTATAAGCTGCTGAAGGGTCGTTATATGTGATTGAAGGGTCGTTGGTCGTGCTGGAGGGGGAGGAAAGTTGGGTGTGGTTGGTGGAGGGAGGGAAGTACCGAGATGGAGAGAGTGGTGGAGAGTCCCTCAGCGTCTCGAAGTCGTAGGAGGAGAACGTTGGAGAATCCTTGGAGGGCATGGAGGAGGAAAACGGCTGCTGGGCTGAAGACATTGAGGAGGAAAATGCCTTTGACTCCTCCGAAGGCTTTTGGAAGGTGAATGCCTCTGAGTCTTTGGAAGGTTTGGGGGACGAGAATGCCTGCGACTCCTCTGAAGGCTTTGAGTAAGTGAACGCCTGGGAATCCTTGGCCCTTTTGGATGATAATGATGATGGTGGAGATCCCCTGCGGTGGACTGTGGTGGTGGTGGAGGGTGAAGGGGGAGGTAGACCCACTTGGGAGGGGGTGTCGGCATCTGGCATTCCGATCATGACGTCATTTCCGCCATCGTCGTCATCGTCGTTGCCTTGCGCCACCTGGGGAGACGCAAGGATGTTAATGCTTGATTTGGAAACGAGACGACGTAAGCTATGATTCAGTACAGAGGCGGTATAACAGATCCTCCTGTTAAATTGATTTCATCGATATTCCTAAAACTGTACAGTATCTATCTTTGTCTCTCTGCCTATTTGTCTATCTATCACTTTATCTATGTCTATACAATCTGTCCCTCACACTCACCTTCATAATCGTATCTGAATCTGCCAGTGCTTGTTTGGCGAGGTACCTCTCTCTCTTCATCTTGATCTCAAGGCTCTGGGGCACATCCGGTACCATGACGTCAATTAGGCGGCACACACCGAACACCACGTGCTGATGAGGGGGGGGGGGTGTAGTCATTAGTGGAGGGATAATTAGCCTGGTGATTAATGGGGGGTATCACATGAACTCCCTTTCGTACTGACGCCCCTGCATGGGGATTTTGGTCGGATTATGGGATTACATACAGTCATGAGGTTGTAATCTACCTCCAGTAATCCTCCATCTACTATACTACTTTTACTCTGTCGTGGCCTAAACTTACCATCTGTCCACCTTCACTGCAAAGAATAAGATGTACTGCAGTTGTGTGAGGGGAAGACTCCACCTAAAGGACTGACTATTATAAATTAAACCAGACTTTACTTAAATTTATCTGACAAAACGTGACCTTTACGTCACTTTACGTCCTTAATTTTACCTTTTTATTTGGTTTTACTTGTTTATTTGTGCCATCATATATGTTTATGTATGGGACATTATTACCAACTTCAGATACAGACAAGAGAAAGAGAGAGAGAGAGAGAGAGAGAGAGAGAGAGAGAGAGAGAGAGAGAGAGAGAGAGAGGGAGGCATGACGTTAAGATTACCTGTTTTCTCTGTTTATCCGTATATTGACTTGTTTATTTGTTTATATATTAGGTAACAATACTAACCTCAAACACAATAACAAAAGCCAGTCTGACGGCCAGTAGTCTCCAGTAGAAGGTGGTGTGGTTCCCTGCAGAGTCTCGATAGCCTCGGTATCTGGAAAACATAGGTAGTAAACACACACCCACACCTCCCCCCCCCCACACACACACACATTTCTTGTTTACTATAGGAAGGCTTTTCATGCCAAACCTGTGAAGTCTGGTAAAGGGCAGAAATATTAGTAATAAAAAAATAAAAACCTAGAGGGAACTAAAGGGAGTATGGAATAAAGGGGTAGAGAGAAGTGCAGGAGGTTGTTGATGAGGAGGGATAAAGGGGGAAGGGTAGGCAGTATTGTACCTTTCCCTTTACTCTGCCTAAATTGCTGGCTTAAGGTGTTACGTTTAGGAGATTTTTTATACCCCTTCCCTCCATCTCTCTCTCTCTCTCTCTCTCTCTCTCTCACGAAATTTCCTACGCATTTTTCATACCATTAGTAATTCTCCACAATTTCCTCCTTTTCTCCATCTCTCTATATTTTCCTTCTTTCCTCCATCTCTCCATATTTTCCTCCTTCTCTACTTTCCTCCATCTCTCCATATTTTCTTCCTTTTCTCTCCATCCTTCTACGTACACTCATCTACAGGGCTGAGTTAAGGTGCCTTTGGGTGTAGTAACTATCCATCCTTCCCTCATTCTTCTCTACAGTTTCCTCCTTTCCTCCATCTCTCTATATTTTCCTCCTTTCCTCCATCTTTCTATATTTTCCTCCTTTCCTCCATCACTCCATGCTTTCCTACCTTTCTCTCCATCCCTTCACACTCACCTACAGGGCTGGCTAAGGGTGCCGTTGGGTGCCGTTGCCAGAGTAAAGTTGACATAGCCGGCCAGAGACCAGTCGTACTCGTATTTATAAAGGAGGCGAGGCAGGAACTCCGACGTGAAGGCGATTAGGAATGCCTGTGTGAGAAAATGAGAGTGAGTGAGTGAGTGGGTGAGTGAGAGAGAGAGAGAGAGAGAAAGAGAGAGAGAGGGGGGGGATCGAGTGGGAAGAGAGAGAGAGAGTTTGAGGAAGAGGATGTGGGAGGGGGAGATAATTTGATTAGGGGCGAGGGAGAGGAGGGGTGTACTGAAAGATAGGGAGGGAAAGGTGGATGAGAGAGAGAGAGAGAGAGAGAGAGAGAGAGAGAGAGAGAGAGAGAGAGAGAGAGAGAGAGAGAGAGAGAGAGAGAGAGAGAGAGAGAGAGAGAGAGAGAGAGAGAGAGAGAGAGAGAGAGGTATTCCATTGTGCTTGATTATTATTAATTATTTAAGTAAGATCTCTCTAGGATGTAATTATGAGAAAGTGATGATAACTTTTTTCTTTTCTTTCACTTCTTACTTTTTTCTTTCTTTTTGTCTTTTCTTGTAGCTGTATGTAACCACCTTTGTAGGAACGACTTACATTTGGTTGATGTATTTTTGTTGCAACCATTTTATTCAACAAAGGCCAGAGCTTTAGTAATGAAGGGGTTAATGGAGGTTGTCTTGTAATTCCTTGAGTTCGTAAATATTCTCCTGACCGGAATAAAATGGCCTGGGTGATATAATGGAAGAAATGCCATTGGACTGAAAGGGTGAAGCAAGTGTCGTACTGAAGTTACTTTGCTCACTCTGAAATTGCTATCTTTCAATCTTGATAGCTGAGTTATAACAATAAATTAGCACTAGAGGTGCTAGTCACAGGGAGGTGCTGTGGAAAGGGTGTTGAGTCGTAGTATTGTCTTATTCTGCCATTGAGCTATGTGAAATAGGCTGCAAAAAGACGATAATATGGGCCATGCTAAGGTTAAAAGAGTATAGGAACGACGAGATGTGCCTCTGTAATACTGTCGATTAACAAGCCAGCAATTCGTACATTACTGATCACAGCCAGGTGGGCCATAAAGTCGAGGATAGTAAACCAGATGCCGATGTTCTGCGCTCTTTCCGACACTGCCCTGCGCGTCTCACACACGAACTTCTGCGCGTCCAGGCGTATCTCCACCCAGTTGTTAAGCAGCGCAAAGAGGGGAGCTAAGGGAAAGGCCGCTACGAAGATGGTGATGAACCCGAACTGTAGAACTGGGGAGGGGAGGGAAGGATGGATATTATGTTGTTATATGGTTACTAATTGCGTTATGTAGTAGCCTAACTTATATGAGTGTAAGAATATATCAGGAAAAAAAAAATAATGGTTGGGAATATTTATGCCAAGGAAGACCAGCTGACGTCCGTAGCAGCATTTATGTGGTAGAAAAACCTCCGACCACCTCATGAATTGAAATCCTGTGTGTGTGTGTGTGTGTGTGTGTGTGTGTGTGTGTGTGTGTGTGTGTGTGTGTGTGTGTGTGTGTGTGTGTGTGTGTGTGTGTGTGTGTGTGTGTGTGTGTGCTTGCGCTCGCGCGGGTATTTGTTCACACAACTGTATGACAAAAAACGGAACATAATGGAAGGTGTGAACTAACCCATCTCAAGATACTCCTGAAATAATCCCTCGTTGTCAATCAGCTGATAGTCCGCCTCCCACCTGGTCCTGGCCTTGTGGGTCAGCTTAACCTGTGTGACAAAAGCAGGGGTCATGGTGGGGGTATGGGGGTCAGGTACTGTAGTGTTCATGAGTGTTGTAGAATGTATACTTAGTAATTCCTAGAGGCCTGTCAAATACCAGGGTACGTTATGTAGAGAAGTGCAAGGAAATTACCAGACATCAAATTCTTCTTCACCAGACTCTCCTAAGGTAAATAACAAAACTTACCTGCTTTTTATGCCACCAAGCCTTAACTTTGGGCACCAGAATCTCCTGTGCATTGTTCACTACCTGTTTGCCAATCATAATCACGGCCAGTTGTTGGGCCAGTTCGATCAGACACCCACCCGCAGAGCACTGAGGGCAAGAGAGAGCGGTGTGGTTATGCATTTACTTACATTAACTCATCCAGGCTTATATTTTACCCATTAATCATCCAACACTCACAAACTCATGAATATACGCACATCCTAGACTTTAAAAAAAGTCATATGCCTACTCTTCTCACTTGGTCAGACTCAAGGAATATACTCACATCCTAGAATATAACATAAAACCATATCCATATCCTCCTAGCTCTGTCAGCTTCACAGTTTTAATTTTAACACAGACTCATACATCTACTCACATCCTCGTTCCTGAAGCCAAGGATGTGGTGGTAGTGTCCGGGGTAGCCAACAAATCTGCCCTTGAAGAACGCGATGTAAAAGATGGAGGAGTAGAAGTTGACGAATTGAAAGATGAACACCTTAAATGTTAGGTTGTCCTCGAATTCTGACTGGGTTCTGTGCATCTCTGTGGGAAAAAGAGAGATTAAAGAGAGGCAGGTGTAGGTTAGAGATAGAGGGGGAGGGGGATATGAGAAGATGGACAGGTAGAAGGTGGGGAATTGAGAGGTTAACATTTTGAAGGTTAGGTTCTCATTCAATTCTGACGGTGCATCTCCAGGGGAAGAAGAGATGTTAGAGGTAATTTGTGTGTGTGTGTGTGTGTGTGTGTGTGTGTGTGTGTGTGTGTGTGTGTGTGTGTATGTGTGTGTGAAAGAGAGAGAGAGAGGGGGGGATGTTGTGTGTATATGGCTGTCAGGAAAGTAATTTAGTTTCTCTCCCTTTGCTTATTTATTATTTTGTCCATCAATAATTCTCAGGTTGTCTGCGTAACTCTCTGTCTGTCTATCTCTCTGTCTGTCTGTCTATCTCTCTCTATCAGACTGTCTGCCTGTATCTGCATCTGTTCTTCCATCCATCCCTAACTTACCCCACGTTGTCAGTCTGTGAGCCAGTTTTTCATACACTCTTCCCATACACATGATGATGATAAAGTTGACAACAGCCCCGGACAGGGAGGAGATGGCTTGAGCCTGTAGGGAGAAGGGGAGTGTTGCATAGATTATACAGCTGTAGGGGTCCAAGGAGGAGGAAATTGGTCTTAACAGAAGTAGTCCTGTAAGTTCAAGGTAGATAAATATATAGGTAGGTAGGTTGGTAGATTGATAGGTAAGTAGGTTGGTATGTACGGGGAGAGAAAGAGAGATAGAGAGAGGGTGGGGGAAGACAGTCACATAAAAACTAAATTACTTCGACAGTGATCCCATCAAACAACAGATTTAAGAGCAAATTTTTTACATTAAAGAATTATAGGCAGTTTGGGAAATGTTGTTGTTGGATAGATACAAACATTTCAACTTAACTTTTATCATTCCATTTTAACAATTGACGCCAGTGTGATATCAGGATACACTTTACTTCTTCATTTATTAGCTTACCTGTGATCTAAGTGTGTCGTTTCTGAAGAGGGGAATAGACACCAGGACCCGGTAGATGATGACAGCCACGATGAAGATGATTACCAGGCTCATCTGTGGAGGGTTAGGGTGGCTTAGATTAGGTTATGTTAGGTCGGGTTGGGTTAGGTTAGGTTAGAATAGGTTATGTTAGGTCGGGTTAGGTTAGGTTAGGTTAGAGTAGGTATGTTAAATCGTGTTGTGTTAGGTCAGGTTAGGTTAGGTTAGGTTAGAATAGGTCATGTTAAATCGTGCTGTTAGGTCGGGTTAGGTTAGGTTAGATTATATTAGGTAACGTTAAATCGTGCTGTGTTAGGTCGGGATAGGTTAGGTTAAGTTCAGGTTGAGTAAGTTGGAATGGTTAGGTGATGTTAGAGCGAATTTACATAGCTTTCTGTGCAGAGAGAACGAAGTATTGGCCTACCATACTAAGTAAAAAAAAATAAGAATAAATCCTCTCCGTTCACTGACCATAATAAAAATAATTAAAAATAATAATTAAATATTCAGCGTTCACTGGCCATAACAGAAATAAATCCTCCACGCTCACTAACCATAATAAAAATCAGTCCCACTCCTGCCATAATCCTTTTGGTCCTGAGGTTCTTGGGGAAGGAGGGCTCCCTGACTCCCGTGATGGGATTCCTCTCTTGGCAGGGCGCCTTGGCTGCGAATTCTGGCCTCGGTCTTTCCTCCTCCTCTTGAAAGTCCAGGCAGTCCCAGTGGTGCGCTAGGGAGGCGCTCTTGCGTTTCCAGTATTCCAGGAACGACACAGCTGGAATGGGCAAAAGGGGATGTAGAGCAGTATTTTTAGCCACTTCATGCCAAAACGCAGTAAACGTAGAAATTCATTTGTCCCTCAGTACTGTTGTTTTTATTATTATTATTATTATTATTATTATTATATTATTATTATTATTATTATTATTATTATTATTATAGTAGGTTTGTTTTCACGTGGTAAAGACACCTAACCCCTTCTGAGCTCGTATGATTGCCAGGTGTATAATCAGATTAGACGATACATTTTTTGAGTAGTAACCAAGGAGACTCATTCCTGCCTTATAACAAAGGCTAATCAGCTTTCACGCAATCACATGATTTGAATCAAGTTGTGAGAGTGACCCAGTTCTGCCAGATGAAAATTAACTGAATGTATTACACTTCGGATGAAACCTGACGGAGCCTATTACACTTACCCCAGAAGCTAACAAAGGTGGCATAGAAGACAGTGCCAGGGTGATCGAAGAGGTAGGATATCCTGGTATTGACACAGATATCGTTCAGATCCCAGAACACACAGCCCAGGGTCTCATTGCACAGCGGACACATCTTAAAGAGGCCGCGTCCATTGCAGATCTCATTGGCAGGCGTGTTGTGGTTGATGGTGACCACGCCGTAGAGAAACACCAGCAGCCCCACCACGGCTGCTGGTAGGAGCCATCCCGTGTACAGCCCTAGGATTGGATAGGATAGAGAAAGGAAATTATCTGTCTGTCTGTCTGTGTGTCCATCTGTCTGTTTATATTATTTTCTTAATCCATGACAGACGAGAAGGCGCTTGGGGATTTTTCTTTTCTCTTGTCGTCATCAACATATTTTTAAATCATGCATCTGCTTGATAAAAATGGGTCATATGCACAGAGGATGTGTGTGTGTGTGTGTGTGTGTGTGTGTGTGTGTGTGTGTGTGTGTGTGTGTGTGTGTGTGTGTGTGTGTGTGTGTGTGTGTGTGTGTGTGTGTGTGTGTGTACTCACCAAGCCATGCAAAATAAATACCAATCTTCTCGCCAAAGTACTCTCGTATATGATCCAGGGGTTGATATTTGTACCATTTTCCCCATCGCGCCCAGTAATGGTACAGCACCTGACGGGGGTTTAACTGGGAGGGGTCTCGCCACCCTTGCGGTAATTCGTACTCACCCTGAAATGAGGTCTGGGGTTAGGGAGGGGAGGTTAAGTTAGAAAAGGTATGGGGTTAGGGGAGGTTAAGTTAGGTTAGTTACGGGGTTAGGGAAGGGTGGTTAAGTTAGATAAGGTTGGGTATGGTATGGTTAGGTGGATCTGCCTTTTCATCCTCCTCCCTCGTCTGTTCATCCATCCTACATTCTCCAGCCTCTGTTCTCTCCTCTCC
Source organism: Coenobita brevimanus (assembly GCF_032717465.1). Taxonomy (NCBI): domain Eukaryota; kingdom Metazoa; phylum Arthropoda; class Malacostraca; order Decapoda; family Coenobitidae; genus Coenobita; species Coenobita brevimanus. Next base: position 23,037,838 of record NC_137060.1, on the reverse strand, counting down.
CTCTTTTCCTCTGTTCCTCACTTCCCTCCTTCCTCTCTCCATCCTCCCTATTCCTCCACTACCCCTCTGTTCTCCCCTAGCCTCCCTCCACTCCATTCTCTCTCTCTCTCTCTCTATCTCTCTCTCTCTCCATTCATCCATCCATCCATCCATCTATCTATCCATCGGTGCATCCATTTCTTTATCTCTGCCTGTGTGTACTCCTATGTATCTGTTACTCTTCCTCCCTCCCTCTCTGTCTATCCATCTTTCTGTCTCTGTGTCTATTTACCTGTCTATCTATCTGTCTAATTATCTATCTACTCATTGCTTGACACTCACATCATGCAGTGGGAAGGAGGCGCTGTACACTCCCTCCTCGACCAGCCTTCCTATTCCAATCTCACCCTTCTTCCTCTTGCCGAACGTGGCCGTGGATAGTATCTCGTGGACTATCCGGGATCGCTGGGTTGTCGTGAAGTAGTGGTCCGGGTTGTCACTGCCTAGAAACCTGTCATGAGGGATAGGGAGGGGATAGGGGATAGGTTCGAGGGTTGGTCGTGGGGAGTAGAAGGTAGCGAGATGATGTATGGGAAGGAGATCAAAGGATAGAAGAGGAAATGAAAGAGCAGGCATGAAAATTGGAGGCTGGTAGGTAGGAGGAGGGATAGAGAGGGGTAGGTTGAGGATGTGGGAGATAGGGAGGTGTTATAGATGAAGTAGGTCGAAGGATAGGAGATAGAATATAAGAAGAGATGAAAACTGGAGAGAGGTAAGTAGGAGGAGGGATAGGGGGTAGGTTGGAGGATAGATTGGGGTGTAGGAGTTGGGTGAAGTTGATGGCAGTATTTGGATAGGTAGATGAAAGAGACTGAAGGACAGGGGATGTTGAGCTGAGATGAAAGTTGGATAGGGAGAGTATAGGGGATAGGGTCGAGGGTGGGTTGAATTATGGAGGATAAGTTAGGAAGCTAAGAGAACCGAGCGAGGATGAAGGAAGTAAATGGACAGGCAGATGACAGAGGCTGAAGGATAGGAGATAAATAAGGGCGGAGATAGTGGATAGAAAAAAATTAAGGCAGTATGAAGATGAGATAAAAATCTTTAAAGCATTTGGATAGGTAGATGAAAAAAGTTTGAAGGACAGGAGGTTAACAGGACGAAAATGGTTAGAGAGAAAATAAGAAAAGATCGGACAGAGAGGGGATTAATAAAGATGTTAGGATAGGTTAGGTTGTTAGGTTAGGTTAGATGAGGTGGTTAGGTTGGGATAGGTCACTGGATGAGGTTTCTGTACAGCTGTAGATTTTACTTGTCTACCTGCATCTAGTTTATTCTATTTGTTAGTGTGTATTTATGCTTTTTTTTTTTATCTATCTTTATGCTAGTGTTTACAGCTATTAGTCACTTTATAATTCAGTTAATATCCAGTAACACTGTGTTAGGTTAAGCTAGAAAAATTAATCTCCAGTTGTTTAGTGTATGCACAGTATATCTCGCCTTATCTGTCCAATTCTTTCTATCAGTCCGTCGATCTGTCCCTGTCTGTCTATTTTTTATCTATCTGCGTCTGTTTACACTAATTTCATCTTTTAAAGGCATGGTATGCCTTTTATCTCATACAGTCCCAATTAGAATTTATATTTAGGTATTAGATAAACTTAAAACAGGCTAAAGATCATTATGGTACAGGTAACTCAAATAAAATAAGTGAAAATTCTTTATAGTTTTTAAGACATGGAAAAAGACAGAAGAAAGACTGAGACTATTGTGTAACTCATCCAATGTATAAACACGGCTTACTTTATGAAGAAAATCATCAGTGTTCTACGTCACACAACACGGAGACAGGGTACGCGGTACGGTTTACCCTTGCCGATACGGATTTAATGAACTGTCTTACGATGAGTCCTTTGTCGTAACTAAGATTATTTTTGCAGGGAAGATAAGGGCCTGTATTCTCGTGGGTTAAGGAAGTTCCCTAACACCTCTTCCTAAGTGATGTATTTTGCTTATTACACTTTACTGTCCTCTTCTTTGTTACATCAGTCCCTCCAATATGGCCATACTCTGCATAAATAGCATACAAAAAGATTTTAACTAGCCACATCCTAAAATAAATCGCAAAGGAAGAGTTGCTACAGACCCTTCTTATGCAACGAGAATACGGGACAAGGAGAGTGAGTGCAGAATATTTCCATGTACTTTGTGTTCCTGTAGGAAAAAGAAAAAAAAAAGCGGTGGTATGACGGAATTTCTCGTTGCTTTGCTGATGATCCACACAGGGTCCAGTGCATGAATATCCGTGGGGTTACGAAGCTACTTGCACCTGTACCTTAACGATTTATTTTGTACCGTAGTATCCTAGTCCCTTGTATCATGTTTATGTCTTCTTAGTATCGATATAAATTTCTTAAATAAGACACAAACAATTAGTAAAGCACCATATGAGGAACTGACTGGTAAGGAAAAGGTGTTGGGGAACTGCTATACCTTCTAGATAAACAGGATTTCCGTATATGAGGATGATTCTTCCATAGTGGCAAAGATTTTGAAAAAAACGCAAGAATTCCACACAGTCATGCAACACTGATGTTAACTGAAGCCTACGGTGTTAGCAAGCGTCATGCAGCTGTGCTCTATGTGGAAGCAGACAGGCAGGCAGGGTGTTGAGTGAGAGTGCATGAAGCTTGATAGATGGATAGACTAGATAGATAGGTTTGATCTGTTACGTTAGGGAAGGTTAGGTTAGGTTAGGTTGATATGTTACGTTAGGGAAGGTTAGGTTAGGTTAGGTTGATATGTTACGTTAGGGAAGGTTAGGTTAATTTAGGTTGATATGTTACGTTAGGGAAGGTTGGTTTGGGTTAGGTTGATATGTTACGTTAGGGAAGGTTGGTTTGGGTTAGGTTGATATGTTACGTTAGGGAAGGTTGGTTTGGGTTAGGTTGATATGTTACGTTAGGGAAGGTTGGTTTGGGTTAGGTATAGGTTGGTTTAGTGGAATTAGGTTAGGAATGGTTTGGTGTGATGTGCATACCAGTAACTGGGGTTAGGCTAGACTATGATGGGTCTGATTTGGTTAGATTGGAGTAGATGGGTTTGGATAGGGGAGGTCACGTTAGGGTAGATATGGTTAGGTGTGATTAAGGTAGATTATGCTAGGTTAGGTTTGTTTAGGCTGGGTTAGGTAGTATAAAGCTTGTTTAGGTTAGGGTGGGGTAGGGTAGGTGAGGTTAGGATAAGATAGGATAGAGTAGTTTAGGTTAGGTTAGGTTTGGTTAGGTTACGTGTGGATGGGCTGGGTTAAGTTAGGGTCGGTTAGGTGAGGTAAGGTACTGAAAAATGTGGTTAGGTTAGGCTAGGATTTTTTGTGTTGGTTTAGGCAAGGTTGAGTCTGGTTAAGTCAGGTTAGCATACATATACTTAAATCCAGTTGTTTGTGGCAGTGTGGGCTGGTGTGTGTTAGTTGGGGTGAGTAGGATTTAAGTTCACCTCAGATTAAGAGAGGATTAGATGATTAAGATTAGACTGAAGTAATTGGGGTTAACTAATCTTGGTTTGGTATGTTATATGATGTGTTAGATTGGGCTGGGCTGGATTTAAAGTCACCTCGGTTTAAGACAGGATTAGATGAGACTAAAGTGGTAGGGGTTAGGTACTGTAGGATTGGTGACCGTATTTAAGTGGGATAGGAGCCTTCGTGGTACCTCTTCCTTTGCGACTTATTTTTCGTATTGAACCTTAAATCTGTCTTGCTGTTATGTCGGTCTAACATCAGTGTAGTTTGCATTATTAACATGCATAAAAATTCTGATGTGTGATGTGCATAATAAATCGGTAAGGAAGGGATGTTTAAGCGCTTGCAGTACGCCCCCAGGGTAGCCTTGTTAGTGATAAGACTGTTGGGTAAATTTAACATTCAACATTTATAATTAAACATGCAGTTAAGGACGAATGTCAAGTCTCTGGTTATTATCCTATTATTTGAAGTCGATAAATCAGCCTCATTCCAGTGATATAGAAAATTATTAGTTTGTCTTAATTTCTGTAACTTAGCCATACTGTTCACTACAGATATTTGTTGAAATATATTCAGGTGAACAGATATTTTTTATTGTACTTTCTATATTCAGGAAAGTTGTGGACATTGTTAATACTTTGTGTGGGTAGGTTTTAAGTACTCTCTTATTTATTTATTTTTGGTTATTTATTTAGTTTGTGTCGGTGGATTTTTGTCATTTTTATTATATTTAATGGTCTATTTTTACTGTGGTTGTGTTGGTGGTTTCAGTGCACTACTTTTTATTATCATTATTTATAAGTTTTGTGTTCAAGGGTGCTTACACTTTTTTTTTCTGGCTAACTAGGGCAGTCGAGAGGTTTGGAGGAGGTGTATGAGAATTATATAAAGGAGGGGACGGAGGGAGAAGTGAGGAAAGCAGGGAAAGGGAGGAGATAATGAGGGGAAGGAGGGAGGGAGGAGGGAAAGAGAGGAGATAGTGAGGGGAGGGAGGGAGGGAGAAGGGAGGAAAGGTGATAGTGAGGGAAGGGAGGGAGGGAGAAAGGAGGAAAGGAGATAGTGAGGGGAGGGAGGGAGGGAGGAAGGTAAGGAGAATGGATAGACAGGAGGAAAGGAAGGAAGGCAAGGGGATGAGAAGACAGAAGGAGGGGAGAAGAGGGGAAAAAATGGAGAGGAGAGAGGAGGAAAAGACGGAAGGAGAGATGAGAAGGAGAAAAGGAGAGGAATGAAAGATGGAAGGAACAAGGAAAGTAATAGGGAGGAAGGAAGAAGAGGTAGTGACGGAATTCAGAGAGAGAGAGAGAGAGAGAGAGAGAGAGAGAGAGAGAGAGAGAGAGAGAGAGAGAGAGAGAGAGAGAGAGAGAGAGAGAGAGAGAGTGAAATAGTGAGGAACTTTCAGAAGAGGAAACATTGGAGTGAGCAAACTTTTGAGCTGAGTGGGGCAAAGAAGAGAGAAAGAGAGAGAGAAGGGAGGGGGCGCAGAGCAGAGACTAGGAAGACTGAAAAAAAAGAAGGAATATGCATAGGCTAGACTGACAAGGAACTGAGAAAGAGTAAAAGAGGGAAGAGACTGAAATCCAGGTACTTTTCTGTAACATTTCTTTGTCTTTAGTCTCATACCCTAGTGTAGATCTATTGTTACACCTCATAACTCAGATATTACAGATCGCAGATTTATGCCGGGTTTGAGAAAAAGAGTACAGCCTCTCTCTATCATTGCTGCCTGCACTCTGTAATGTTGGATGCAGGCTAATCAAATTGAAGCTCTTTAGGCTTTCCATAAATATCCATAGAAGAAAAGTAGAGGATCTTTGGATTTATTTAAGACGTAGGGCAATCGCGAAAAATAACAATCTGGGAGATAAGGGTGTATGGAAATGGGAGTGATTTTTTGACAATAATAGAAAACTAGAAACGGGTTCTCACTTGCGAATGACTTTTCTGGCAGCAGAGGAGGAAGAGGAGGAGGTAGAGGAGAAAAGAAGAGGAGGAGGAGGAGGAAGGAAAAAGAGGAGGAGAAAGGGGAGAATAACGTGGAGGAGGATGAGGAGGAGGAAGAAAGCGAAGGATAGGAAAAACAGATGAGAAAGGAGAGATAGAGGAGGAGGAGGAGGAGGAGGAGGATAAGATCATGATGATGGGGAGGAAAAGAACACGAAGAGGATGAGAAAATGATGGATGATGATGATGAGAAGCAAGAGGAAGAGGAGGAGGAGGTAAAGGAGGAGATAGGAAGAAGATAAAGATGTGAAAGAAGAATAGTAAGGTATAAATGATAGATAGATAGATAGATAGAGGGAATGAGAGAGGGGGAGAGAAGAATGAAGAGAAGGGATGAGTTAAGAGGAATGAAAGGGATAACCAAAGAGGGAATAAGAAGAGAGAGGAGGATAAAAAAAAAAGGAGAGAGAAAGAGGAGGTTAGTGAAAAGAGACAACCACTGCACTCTCGCTCTCTCCCCCCTCTCTCTCTCTCTTTCTCTCTCTCTCTCTCTGGAGGCGCCGAGAATTAAAGAGGAACCATCGTAATGCCTGTGTGTGTGTGTGTGTGTGTGTGTGTGTGTGTGTGTGTGTGTGTGTGTGTGTGTGTGTGTGTGTGTGTGTGTGTGTGTGTGTGTGTGTGTGTGTAGGGAGAAAGGTTACATGTGTGTAGTGAAGTATTTGGTGTGTGTGTGTGTGTGTGTGTGTGTGTGTGTGTGTGTGTGTGTGTGTGTGTAGGGAGAAAGTTCATATGTGCGTAGTGAAGTATTTGGTGTGTGTGTGTATGTGTGTGTGTGTGTGTGTGTGTGTGTGTGTGTGTGTGTGTGTGTGTGTAGGAAATCAATGGTGCTGTTGTAGTTTGTGTGGGTTGGAAAAGCCTTGTATATGCAGTGCATGTATGTGCATTTTGTGTAATGTTTATATTCAGTCTTACGGTGGGTATAAACTGAATGTAAGTGGGCATGTACGAGTAATTTATATATATGAATTTACACATGGAGAGTGTATGTCTGTATAAGGTGCAAGATATTTGCTTGATTTAATAATGGTGATAAATGTGTGGGTAAAATTGTTTATGTCAGTATATAGATAACATGGACACAGCTGAATAGAGTAGATACTGTTTGAGGAAATATATATAATAGCTACAGGGGAGGAAGCGTGTGGTTAGTACAAACTCATCAACATAACAGTGCAATAAAATGTCAGACATACGTGTACAGGTATATATAAACAGATACAGCATACCCAGATATACGTAGTTTATATGAGCTGCGTGGGAGTTTAAATTATATATTATATACATAGCAAAATACATATTTACACATAAGGTGAGAGGATCTGCATGAAGCCAAAATGGAAAATATATGTATAAGCAAAAACACACGTGAATATATAGACTTACCGGGATATGGATGAAAAAATTGTATTGAATTAAACATGTGTGCGAATATTGAAAAGGTGAATGTGTGTGTGTGTGTGTGTGTGTGTGTGTGTGTGTGTGTGTGTGTGTGTGTGTGTGTGTGTGTGTGTGTGTGTGTGTGTGTGTGTGTGTGTGTGCCATTGAGCTTTAATAATGTGTGTCTATGAAAGTGGGTATGAAGATGTGAATGTGTGTGATCTTTAATTAATGCGCACACACGATGCGCTTGTGCTGGTGAATAAGATTATGAGAGAGAGAGAGAGAGAGAGAGAGAGAGAGAGAGAGAGAGAGAGAGAGAGAGAGAGAGAGAGAGAGAGAGAGAGAGAGAGAGAGAGAGAGAGAGGTGAAATGTTGAAAAGACAGACGATGACGGTGATAACAGTAAATGATGAAATTAATGGTAATAATTGCCAAATATCACAAAAAACAACAGTAATAATAATAATAATAATAATAATAATAATAATAATAATAATAATAATAATAATAACAATAATGTTGTTCTGAAAATCTGTTTACATACTTTGTTCACTTATCTTTTTATTCCTGTTTGTGTGTGTGTGTGTGTGTGTGTGTGTGTGTGTGTGTGTGTGTGTGTGTGTTTGTCTCACCTGTCTATCTTGGACTTCTTAAACGCACATGTGAAGTAATCCAGTGGTTTATTAGGCACGTCTTCAGCCATCAGGTTCGGAATTCCAAGCTTCTCCAGCACATTTTCAGACCAGTTGGTGGACGGGTTGTTATGCGCCTGGCGAGGGTGCAAAAAAGTTACAAATACAGGTTAATATACAGTAGAGAGGTTACAGAAGGCATGGAGGAGTTACGAAATGGTTCCAGAGAGAGAGAGAGAGACTTCAGTGATAAGTCTTGAAGGCACAGCGGTAAACTTGACGTCTGGGGTGATTAAATTACGTGAAGGAATAATAAAATTTCTCAAGTAACCCAAAAACACCTGTGAACGTATTGACACTCCCTCACCCCCATGACTTAATTTTCAGAATAATATCGTCTGGCGGGGACTGGAATAAAGCGCTAGAGTTATCCCGACCATGTAAAGGTTAATGGTGAAAATATTTTATCTCCTTTAGTGAGTGGGTTAACAGAGACCGTATTAACACTTTCAGCTTACTGTGCTCTCTCTCAACTTAAAAGAAAAAAAAATATATAAACTTGAAAAATAACTGAAAATGGAAAACAAGTCTTATGGGATATGAATCATGATAAAGCAGGAGAAAATGGTGGATGAAAAATAAGAAAAAGAGTGTGTTGAGGTGGAAAAAAAGATGAGTGATGTAAGGATGTAAAAAATGAAAATGTAAATAATGTGGGTGTGAAGTAATAGAGGGGATTTGAATATTGTAAAATGTAAAATGATTGAAAAAAGTGTGATCATGTAAGAGGGAAAATATGAATGTTTAAAATGTATAATATGAAAAAGTATGAAAAGAAAATGAAAAATGTAAAAATGTGTCGGTGGTGTTGTGGTGAAAGGGATGATTCTATATGGCAGAGTGTCAGCCCTCGGGATATGACGAGGCCTTCAAAGACAGGAAGGGGAGGGGTGAAGGAAAGGGAGGGGTGTAGGGAGGGAGAAGAGAAGAGGAGGGAGGAAAGAGGAGAGGAGTGGAGGGAGGGAGGAAAGGGAGAGATAGGAGATGAGAGCGGAGGGAAAAGGGAGATAAGGGCGAGAGAGGACAGGAGAGGAGAGACAGGAGGGAGCGATGGAAGAGAAGGGAGAGAGAGATGGGGAAGGAGAGGGGGACAGGGAGAAGAGGAGAGGTGAGGAAAGCGCAGGGGAGACAGGGAGGAAAGGGGGAGAAGTCTGAGTTTTTTTTTTTTTTTTTTTTTTTAATGCGAGGAAGAAGGAACCAAAGGCCATGAGCCCGCAGTAACAGTTCCCTCCAAGAGAAAAACAAAATACAATATAGAACCAAATTCAAGATCCAATCATTTTGAGATGCCTGGACACACTGCGTTTGAAAGACTGGAGATCATAGGCAGCAGGAAATACAGACAGAGGGAGACAGTTCCAGAGCTGGCCTGTTGCATAAATGAAAGACTGGGAGTAACGGTTAACTCTTGCATTAGAGAGTTGGACAGAAAAAGGATGAGAGTTTGCTGCCAGACGGGTGCTACGCGCCCGTCGTAGAGGTGGAGGAATGCAAGCAGACAGTTCAGAGGAGCAGTGATCATTAAAGTACCGATAGAAAAGAGATAAAGATGCAACAGTGCGGCGAAGAGACAGAGGTTGAAGGGAGTCAGTAAGAGGAGGAGAGTTAATGAGACGAAAAGCCTTTGACTCCACCCTATTGAGAAGAGCTGTATGTGGGAAGCCT
>NC_137060.1:22993598-23023598 GCF_032717465.1 Coenobita brevimanus | reverse complement strand
GATGTGCTGCGGGAAAGGGTAACTTAGGCCTGCAGTCCACTGGGTGAGAGTGAGACAGTCATCATCATCATCATCGTCGTTATCACACACACACACACACACACACACACACACACACACACACACACACACAATAGCAAGACTCACTGTACGATGCCATAACCAAACATAATGTGCGGGTCAGTAGGGGTTAAGCTACTGGAGTTGTTAAGTATCGGGTATTGGGCCATTTAACGACCTGATTAAGTAGTTAAGGGAGTCATTGGAGTTACCAGAGTGTTTGCATAATTGATTATCGTTTTGCTATCTGTTTTTAAGTTTAGTTTTATCTGGATAGTTTATTTGTGTATGTGTGTGTGTGTGTGTGTGTGTGTGTGTGTGTGTGTGTGTGTGTGTGTGTGTGTGTGTGTGTGTGTGTGTGTGTCTGTCTGTCTGTCTGTCTGTCTCTCTCTCATTAGCTTTGTTAATGCTAGCCCTCTTTGTATCTCCACTGCTCTTTCTAGGAGAGGGAGTGACTGAGGCAGGGAGAGGAGGGAGAGGAGGGAAGAAAGGTGAAAAGAGAGGAAGGAAGGAGGAAAGAGATAAAAGAGGAAATGAAGGAAAGATCGGAAGAAACGGGAGGGAAGATGATGTTGATGATGTGGAGGAGGAAGAGGAACAGTTGTAGAACACGAGAGAGAGAGAGAGAGAGAGAGAGAGAGAGAGAGAGAGAGAGAGAGAGAGAGAGAGAGAGAGAGAGAGAGAGAGAGAGTGAGTGAGTGAGTGAGAGAGAGAGAGAGAGAGAGAGAGAGAGAGAGAGAGAGAGAGAGAGAGAGAGAGAGAGAGAGAGAGAGAGAGAGAGAGAGAGAGAATCGTTCCTTCGAAATTGCCTCTTTCCTCTCCTCTCGCATCCCATCCCACCTAATTTATTTTCTTCCCTCCATTCTCTTGCTTTTTTTTTTTTTTTTTTTTTCTGTTTTTGTCTCCTTCACTTTGTAGTTCTGTTTTGCTTCATCCTCTTACACACTCACAAATACATACCTGCTTACCTACTTATATACATACCTTCATACATTCATACAGATATAGCACGTGCATACATACAGCATACATGCATACATACCTTATATATACTTCATACATACTCACATACATACCTACAGATATAAATAATCTTAAATGCTCCCACTTACACTCATTCACATAATATACACATGTAGTCAAACATGCATATTATGATCACACACTTGACCCCCTTTCTCTCTGTATCTATCTGACTATCTATCGGTCTATAATTTATCCATCCGTCTGATTATATTTATTTATATATATATCTCTCTGTGTTTCAAGCTTCATTCTTTTTTCCTTCTGAAATTTTCCCTTCTGTTCTTTCTCCCTCCCTTCTTTCCTTCCTTCCTTCCTTTTATTCCTTCCATAGTTAGTTATTTCCTGCCTTCTTTACTTCCTTTAGTTACCTCCTTCCTTCTTTCCTTCCTTCTTTCAGTCTTCTTTCTTCCAGACGACAAGATTCTCCATTGACTCAGAGTTATGTACATTTTATTTTTAGTAATTTTTTTTTCTTTCTCAACTTTTAAATCTCTCTCTCTCTCTCTCTCTCTCTCTCTCTCTCTCTCTCTCTCTCTCTCTCTCTCTCATTTGTCATGCATGGTTTAGAGTAGGTAAGAATAATTCTTTTTCTCCTCGACCTCTTCCTTTTTATCTTATTTTCTCACTATGTGTCTCAACTTCTCTCCCATCCTCTCCTGTTCTCCCTCTCTCATTTTTATATTCTTGTATTTTCTCTCTCTTTCTTATATACAATTCTCTCTTATTCCTTCTTTCCCTTAGCGTCTTTTCTCCTTCCCTTTTGTGTTTTCTCCTCTTTGTCTCTCTGTTCTCTCCCTTCTCTCTCCTCCTCCTCCATTATCTCTTGCCTCTGCTTTCTTCCCTCATTATCTTCTCTTCTTCCTCTCCCGTCCTCTCTCCTGGCAAATTATCCCCCTCCTCTCTCTCTCTCTCTCTCTCTCTCTCTCTCTCTCTCTCTCTCTCTCTCGCTCTCTCTCACACACACACACACACACACACACACACACACACACACACACACACACACACACACACACACACACACACACACTTTCTCTAGTGACTTTCCCAGCCCTATCGTTCTCTGTCCTCTCTTCTATTTTTCCATCCTTCTCTTTTCTTCCCTCGCCTTCGCCTGTCCTTTCTTCTTCTTGTGTTTCTCATCTTGTCTTTTTTCCACCTTTCTTTCCTGCCTTCCTCCTTTTCACTATGTCTGTCTAGCTGTCTCTCTGTCTGTTAGTCTGTCCGTTTGTCTGTCTATCTCTCTGTCTATCTATCTGTCTATCCATTTATCTGTCTGTTTTTCTGTATGTTTTTCCTTGCCTCAGTCTCACTTTCAAAGCGGGCCTCACGTTGTTTGTGTAGTGCGGGGACTGGTAGCGTGTGTGTGCTGGGGAGAGAGAGAGAGAGAGAGAGAGAGAGAGAGAGAGAGAGAGAGAGAGAGAGAGAGAGAGAGAGAAGGGAAAGAAGTTGTATGCGGCTTTCATGGATTTGGAGAAAGCATATGACAGGGTGGATAGACTAGGATTGTGGAAAGTGTTAAGAATATATGGAATAGATGGGAAGTTGTTGAATGCTGTGAAGAGTATGTACGATGGTGCGAAGGCTGCAGTGCGTGTGGATGGTGAACTAAGTGAATTTTTCTCTTTGAAAGTTGGGTTGAAACAGGGATGTGTCATGTCTCCATGGTTGTTCAATCTGTACATGGATGGGGTAATAAAAGAGGTACAAGGTAGGGTAGTGGATGTTGGAGTGGCCCTGGTGAGAGAGGATAGTGTTTGGAAACTCCCTGTACTGTTGTTTGCAGATGATACCGTGTTGTTGAGTGAAGACGAAGGGGAGCTGCAAGGCTTGGTGGATGAGTTTGAGAGAGTGTGTAAGAAACGGAGTCTAAAGGTGAATGTAGGGAAGAGTAAAGTGATGGTCTTTGAGAGAGGTGAAGTCAGTGAATGTACAGCGAAGTTGGATGGTGAGGAATTGGAAAATGTGAGTACGTTTAAGTCCTTGGGTAGTGTGATGAGTAAGGATGGAGGTTTGGAGGGTGAAGTGCTTGAAAGGGTACAGCAGGGAAGAAAGGTTGCTGGTTCTTTGAAAGCAGTGGTAAGAAACAGGGAAGTGAGCATGGAAGTGAAAAAGTTACTACATGACAGTATTGTGATACCAACTCTAACGTACGGAAGTGAAGCTTGGACGTTGTTGGAAGGACACAAGTCAAGAGTGAGAGCCGTGGAAATGAGTTATTTAAGAGGAGCCTGTGGAGTCACATGGAGAGACAGGCTGACGAATGAGGATATAAAGGAGCGTTGTGGTGTGGATGTGGATGTGATAGGAAGCGTTATGAGGAACACACTGAGGTGGTTTGGCCATGTGGAGAGGATGGAGGGGCAAAGACTGACGAAGAGAGTGTATGTGAGTGAGGTGGAGGGGGAAAGAGGGAGGGGGAGGCCGAGGATGAGATGGAGAGATGGGGTGGAGAGGTATATGCGAGAGGGGAGTGTGAGTTGGGATCAGGGCAGTGAAATGGCGGGGGACAGGGCGACTTGGAGGCGATTTGTTTGTGGCCACCCCAAACGGGATTGAGGCGTCTGGCAATAGATAGATAGATAGATAGTGTGTGTGTGTGTGTGTGTGTGTGTGTGTGTGTGTGTGTGTGTGTGTGTGTGTGTGTGTGTGTGTGTGTGTGTGTGTTTGTGTGTGTGTGTCACCCAACCTAACCAAACCTAGCCTATCCAATTAAATCCCAACCCAAGCTACCCACCGTGGCCTGAGATAACCTGACTTAAGCCAACATTACTTCTCACGCCACCACAGCTTAACTGACCTCGCTAAATTACGCCTGACCTGACCTTGCCATTACAGTAATTACTTTGACCTTGTGTGTGTGTGTGTGTGTGTGTGTGTGTGTGTGTGTGTGTGTGTGCACCCTAATGGTTGCACTATATAAAGAAAGGAGGGAGGGAGAGGGAAGACAGAAGGGGTAGGGGAGGGGGAAGGAAGTATGAGGGGTAAAATGTAGTAATATCATGCCAGGATCTCTCCCCCCTATCCCCCCTTCTCTTCCTTCCCTCTCCTCCTTCCCCCTCCTACCCATCCCTCCCGTCCTCCTCCTCTTCCTTCTTTTTTCATCACTCCGTACTTTTTCCTTCCTTCTAATTCTCTCTCTCCCTCCCTTTACCTCCACTCATTTCCCCCCCATCACCCCTTCTGTCCACCCACCGGATCCGTTGTGTGACCTGTAATTAGGGCAGTAGTGACTATAATCCGGGTTGCGTTCCTGTCATATCTGTGTTGACGTTTTAGTGACTGGCTGATAGTTTGACTGACTGACTGACTGACTGACTGACTGGATGATATAATGTCTAGTGTCCTGACTGACTAATATAATGCATCACATCACTGTAGGTATATTTTTCCTGACACATCAGTTATGGTGGCGTCAGATTCAGTTAGTCTTAGTTATGAGAGGGGAATGAGTCTCCTTGGTTGGTAGTCAAATCTACCCTCCAGTCTGACAGCACTTGACGATCAGCTAAGAATCATTAATAACAGCAGTAAATATCATCATCATCATCATCAACATGCGTCCTTCTTACTTCCTCTCTGACTTTCATCGACAACAACAATAACAATAACAGCAACATTAAAAGGTCAACAGAACCTCCAGCCTTCGCTTTCCCTCTCCCTCCCCTTCTCCTTCTCTCCTCTCTCCTCTCTTCCCCTCCCCCCCTTTCGTCTTTCTGTCATTCTTTGCACTCATTCTTCTTCGCTTTCTCTCTCTCTTTCTCCCTAATTCTCCTTCTCATTCCTCGTTTCTTTCCCATCCCATTTTCTCCCTCGGTCATTCTTCCCTTCTCTCCCTTTCCCCTTTCATTCCCTCCTCCCCTCTCTCCTCCCGCTCTCCCGCACATGCTTCTCTCCCTTCCTCTCTCCCGCTTTACTTAGTTACATTAGTTAAACCTGCCCTGCCCAAACAGCCTCAGAAGGACTAACATGTGTGATGCTGTTTGCTTTCCTTTGTATGCCTCTCTGCACTTCCCCTTCCCCTCCCTATCTCCTCTCTTTCCTCCTTTCCCTTCCATCTCTTCCCTACCCCTTTTCCCCCTTCCTTCTCCCTCCCATTCCCTCCCCCTGTCGCCCTCATTCTTCTTCCTTTCCTCTCCCCTTATCCCTCTGTCCCCTTCTCCTCCTCTCTTTCTTGTTTCCCTCCTCGCTTCTCTTTCCCCTCACTTCTCTCTCCTCTCTCCCTTCCTCCTCCTCCCTCGTCCTTCTTCTCCCCTCTCCCCGTTCCAACTCCCCACTGCACCTTTCCCCTCTGTAGCTGCAAAAGACCGTAAGCCCCATCCTTTACGATTAGTGTGACTGGGCTAGTCTCTCTCTCTCTCTCTCTCTCTCTCATTCTGTCGTGTGTGGTTTCTCTTCCCCCCTTTCTATCCACTCATTCGTTCATTATCCTCTCATGCATATGTACCCCTCTGTTTGCTCTCTCTCTCTCTCTCTCTCTCCTTCCTCACTTACCTCCCTTTTTAATCCTCTCTCCTTTCTCCTTTCCCTTACCTCTGTTTCTCCTTTTTCTCTAATACACTTCCCTCCCTTTTTCAAGTACCTCCCTTCCCCTCCCCTCTCCTCCCTCACAGTTTCCTCTCTTTCTCATATATCTCCCTTACCTTTTATCCTCTCAGTTTCTCATACTTTCCTCCTTCCCTTCCTCTCTAATCCCCCTTTCCCTCCCTTCTCTTCTCTCACCTCTCCTTCCCACTCCCTTTCCTCTCACATTTCCTCCCTTTCTCTCTCCTCTCCCCCTTTCCTCCCTTTCTCTCTCCTCTCACACTTGCCTCCCTTTCTCTCATACATCCCATTCCGTACCTTCTTTCATTCTCTCACATCTTCTTCAGACATATTGACTATCTTACCTCCGTCCCTGCCTCACTTACCTCCTCCATGTGTAATCCAGCCCTCATCAGTGACTGCATGAACCTCTGTCTCCAGGCCTCGTGTTTATCTGCCTTTCTCTCACTGGCGCTCTTGCTCTTAGTCTGCGTCTTATCTCGCTCCTCCCGCGTCTTACGAGACCTATAACAACACCGATTAAATTTTTCCTTATTCACATTATTTCCTTTGCTTATCATTTACATTAAAGTGAGTATGTATGTATCCGATATATAGTAAATCACGTTAAACTATACTCTGTTCATATCGCTTTCATTACTTGTTTCATTTATGGTAAGTGTGCCTTAGCATACAGCAAGGCACAGTGTAGCAGTATACGGGATAGTTAAGATGCCTCTCAGAATGAGCACACTACCATGCACTGCCTTGGAACAGAGACCTGCTTCCTAAAACAAAATTATATTGGACCTATACTTTGCCTGTCAAAAAACCTATAACAAGAGCCAGCGATTGCTAACACCTCCAGAACTGTGCCACCTCGACTGATACACACCCCAAGTCCGTATCCTCGTACACCAACACGTAGTCAATCCTTCTCCGTCCATCCCTGAAGAAAGTTGTGGCATCCTCTTTCAAGTCTGTGTGGTGGCGTTCCCTTGGCGGCTGGGTTCCACTTTTGTTGCTCCCCCAGCTGTCTGAATCCCCCCCGCCATGCTGTTGGAGTGATGAGGCGTGAGATTAGGTTGGGAGTTTATGTAGGTTGGGAGGCTATGTGAGAAATGGGGAAGTAGTATTTAAGAGGACAGAGGATTTGCGATGTAGTGTTCTCTAGCCTGTTGCTTAGGTTAACTTCTGTTGCTCCCCTTTTTCTGTGTTACTTCTGATGCTCTCTCTCTCTCTCTCTCTCTCTCTCTCTCTCTCTCTCTCTCTCTCATACTTTTCATGTTAGAAATTGAAAAGTAAGTTACAGGTTCCACGGCAACGTGTGTTTCACTTTTGATCTGTGAAAAATTTCTTCATCGTTCTCAAAGTAAAGAAAAAATTAATGAAAATTATCAAACCATAACACTAACCAATATAAGGCAAAGGAAATACATTAATAAAAGCTGAAACGAAGAAAACTGTGTGTGTGTGTGTGTGTGTGTGTGTGTGTGTGTGTGTGTGTGTGTGTGTGTGTGTGTGTGTGTGTGTGTGTGTGTGTGTGTGTGTCTTCAGTGAGCTGACGACTTAAAAAATTTACCTCACTTTTTTTCCCCGACACGGTGCATTTACGCCGGCCAAGGAGGTTATGTTTTTGACTTGGTATGTTTGTTTACCTGTGTGTTTGTTGTAGCAGCATTATGGAAAGGTATTCGATGGAATTGTGCCAGTTTTGTTGGAATGATTCAGGACCGTCAGAAGAATACGTGTTGACAGTCTGGGCGAAAAATGTTATGGTCAAAAATGGTGTGTTGCTGCCTTGGAAGGGGTATGCACTCTCAGATGCACTTGTCTGTTTCTTAGTTTAAGGACAATTGAAATGGACTGTTTCTTCCTTGCCTTATCTGGCCAGACCTGACCCAGCCTAATCTGCCCTGACGTACTCATTCCCGTACTGCCTGCCTTGTCCTGTTCTACTGCCCTATGTTGCCCTTCCCTGCCCTGTCCTGTTTTGCCTCTCTTTGACCTGTCCTGATCTGCTGAACTCATTCTTACCTTACTTTGTCCTGCCGTACCTACCTTTACCTGCCCTGTTCTACCCTTTGTTGCCCAACCCTACCTTACCTTGCCCTGTCCTGTCCTGTCCTACGCTACCGTGTCTTGCCCCGCCTTTCCATGCTCTGCCTATGCTCCTGACATTGTCATAACCTATCTTCCTTGCCTTGCCCCACCGTGCCCTACCTGTCTTCCTGTTTCCTACCCATTTCTTACACACGCACACATTAGTTAGATTTCGAGTAGGAATAGTTTTTCTCCGAGAAGCAAGCTTATTTGAACCAACATGGCTCCTGTTCCCTGTACTTCTTATGCATTTGTACTGGACTGACCTGAGCTTGGCCCGTGGCTTGCAATAGATTCCTGGCGTCCGTCCATAGTTCCTTGAGCACCATCCCGCCCATTCCCGCCCAGGCCGCCCACTCCCTGCCCCAAGAAGAATCCTCAACTGGCACAGGACTCTCCCCGCATGAACTTCCTGACTCGCTTCTGTCGGAGTCCAATCCGTCTGCCCAGCTTCTTATCTTACTACTGTAGTATGGACTCAGAATGCTGGATCCCGCACTCAGCATCTGGGACCCAAAGACCAGCAGGTGAGCGTCCAGGGTGTGGCTGGTCAGGGATTGTGACCCCAGCGCCGTGGAGTCCAGTTTGCGAGTCCTGTACTGCACCTGGGTTTCTGGACTGTTTGGTTGAGACATCAGACTGTTTCGACGTCCATCTGGAGTGTTTTCATGTGAGTCTGGACTGAGGTGGAACTCTGGGCTGTTTCGATAGGACCTCAGAGTGTTTGAGGGAGCCTTGAAACTATTTTGAGGATCATCTGGGACACATGGGTGAGAGTCTGGACTGAGGAGAGACTCTGAACTGTTTGGGTGAGACTCGGGACTATTTTGACGTAGATCTGGATAACAGTGTGGAATGAGGTGAGATGATGGACTGTTTCGACGAGCGTCCGGACTGACAGGAAAGTTCAGACTGTTTCGGCGAGCGTTGTTTTGAACATTCGGACTTTGCGAATGAGAGTCCAGGCTGGTAACAGGAAAATCTAGATTTTTAGTATTTGAATCCGGATATCTGAAGCTCTTGGTGTGTTCCAGGCCATTACAGTTGGGGTCTGGACTTATGGGACAAGAGTCAGAATTTTCAGAGCAGTTTCTTTGGTATTTGGAGCCTGGATTTTTGGCATGACTGGCAGGCTTTGAAGAGTAACCATCCGCACTTTTATTATGAAAGTCTGGATCAACTCTAGACAGTTCAATTTCAGAATAACCATTTGTACGTTGTCTGGTGTTCGGACTGGGTGTGTCTGTGGAGTCCTCTTCCATATTTATTGTCACAGAGTCCTGTCTTGAGCATTTTCTACCTGAGTCCTTTGAATTATCCTTCGTTTGGTCCTGTTTTCCTTGCTCAGCTGAACTTATTTTGCCATGTTCAGCTAAGTCTTCTTCCCCGTGTGTTGTTGTATACGTTTTATTTCGTTCACTTGAGTCAGAATCTTTCTGTTTAGATGGTCTCAGTTTGATCCGTCGTGCTGAATCCATTTTACATCGCTCAGTGTCTGGATTTCTGTTTCCAGAGTCCATTGTCTTTAACTTGGAGTTTGAATGCCAGTTTTCAGAATCCAAGCGCTTTTGTTCACGGCTGTTAGTTTTGCTCCTTTCGCTTTCTGCCTTCCTATGTTCAGAGTCTGTATTTGCGCATTCGTTATTTATTTTCCTTTGTTCGTAGTCTGTATTTAAGTGTTTAAATTCCATTATCCTCTCTTCTGAGATCATGTGCCTGTGTTTAGAATCCTGATCGTTTATATGTGCACGTGTAATCGCTCCGTATCGACCCAACCCCAAATTTCGAGTTTCGTAATGTTTTAAGTTTGATTTGGGCTCTTGCGACTGTTTGGTTTGTTCTCGCGTGTTTTTGGTGTGTTCTCGTGGGTCTGTGTTATCTCGCGAGTTTGTGTTGTGATCTCGCGAGTTTTGGGTGTGATATCCCGAGTTTGTGTCGTTGTCTCTTGGTTGTTCCGTTTGTTCTTGCAAGTTTTTGTTGTGATTTTGCGAGTGATCAGTGTGTCCTCGCGAGTGTTGAGTGGGTTCTCGGGAGGTTGTGTTGTAGTCTAGTGTGTACTGGTGTTGTCTCCACGTAGGGAGGGTCCGTCTCAGCGATTTTTGGAGATTCTTAATTGTAAATATTTTGTGTTCTCTGATCTGTTTGTATTTTCTCGAAGCTTCCGTCGTGTTCTCGTGGATGCCTTTTGTGTTGCAGGTGTTGTGGGTGCTGTTGATTGTGTTCTTGGTGTTCTGTCAGCATGCTCTGGTGCGTGTCTCTTATATTCTGTGTTACCTAGTGTGTATCTCCCGTGTTCTTGGGGCTGTGAGTCGTGTTCTGGTGGTCCTTTCTTGTGTTCTGTTTGCTTTAAGTCGTGTTCTAGTGATTGATCTCGGTGTTCTCGCGAGTACAGGATCTTGTTCACTTCTGTTATGCTGTAAGCTGGGGTGGTGATGCCCCCGGGTGTTGTGCTGTGCCCTTGTTGGTGTTGGTGTTTGTGTTACTCGCCTCTTCAATCCCGTGACCAATTTTTAACTTCATTCTTCTCCCTTCAGACGATTTTACTCAGCTTAGGAAGGATTTTTTTTTCTAGGTGGGGGGAGGGTTATATATAGCTTTCAGTGACCCTTTCAAAGATTTCCCCTGACATGAAACAAATCGTCTGACGGAGGGAAGACAAAATGAAAAGTGCGTCATTGGAGTGAAGGGATTAGACTGTTATTTTCCCATGTTATTTTGTTATTGCTGGAGTTGTTTTTTGTTATGTTCAGCCGTGCGTCTTCTGCTGGTGTTATTGTTTGTGTTATTGAGGGCTGGAGTGGTTGTGAGTCAGTTTTATGTCATTTTGTAATTGTTGGAGTTCTTTTCAGTTTGTTATGTGACATGTTCAGACGTGCCTCTTCCCATTGGTGTTATTGTTCGTGTTATTGAGAGCTGGAGTGGTTGTTAGTGTTATGCGTCTTTGTGTTATTTGTTATATTATTCCGTTATTGTTTAAGTTGCTGTTCAACTCTTTTCGCGCTAACTTGGCCCAGACTTTCGTCCTTTGGAGCTTGTTTGACGTAGCATAGTGGTAGAGAAGAACAAGACTACTGGTTTACGTGATTAATATAACACTTCTTCGAGACTACCACCATATTATAGTGTTATTCTCTTGTTACAGCGCAGCATTCAGTGTAGAGATGGTAATGTTAGGTCAAGTAAGAGTGAAAGGAGTTTAATCAGCAAAAAAAGGTAAAAGCTATCTCGTTTTACACTTGTTTCAGTTCCCCCTTCCCTTGCCTGCAACCCACGTGGGTATTTTATTCAGAGTAACACCAGACCGTAAGAGAGAGAGAGAGAGAGAGAGAGAGAGAGAGAGAGAGAGAGAGAGAGAGAGAGGAGAGTGGATAGAAGAGTGAAGGAAGAAGGAGGGAGGGAGGGAAAGAAAACTAGAGGAAAGGAGATGTGGAGGACAGTAAAAGAGAGGACTTTGCAGTGAACGACAAGCCAAATGGTTTCCTGCGGCTTAGGAAACCATTTACTGCATTGGAGAAGCCTGGTGGTGTAGTGGGCTGAGGCACTGCAACTGGATGAGGCCCAGTGGGATAGCAGTTAATGAGTGGGTAGGGTTTACTGCTTACATGTCAGGGTAATGTCACTTAGAGAACGGGTCACTCGTCTTAGTTGTCTTGATTAAGTAGCCTAGCCTCAGACCCCTACGCTGTGAAGCAATACAGATCTCGGTGATTGATGAACAGACTAAACACAAAAAAAAAATTGTGTTAATAATTACACGAAGTTTCATGAGTGTTAATCATGAATTAGTAATAAGTCTCCTTGGTCTCTAGGTAGATCCGCCCTTCAGTCTGGCTACTTTTGGCCATTAACCGAGCCGAAAGAGGTTAGAGATCTTTGTCAGGTGAATATATAAACTGAGTATAGGATCTTTTAAAATTATTTCTGCAAGCTGGTAAGGATCAATACATCTGTTGCTGCTTATAGGTATCTGAGAGCAGGAGAGGGAGGACGGCAGTGCGGTATGTGCTGAGTGAGAGAGGGGGAGGCAGCGGGATGGGGGAGGGAGCGGAGTGGGGGAGGGGAGGGGAGGGTACAGGGGAGGAGGGATAAAGGAGGAGTGGACATACGTAGGAAAGGGGGAGGGAGGGAGAGGGAGAAGGGGAAGGGGGGGAGGAGGGAAGAGGGGAGTGGGATAGAGGAGTGTGGGATGGGGGGGACTGGAAAAAGGTGGAGAGAGGAAAAGGGGGAGGGTTAGAGGGAGGGAGTCAGGGAGAGAGGATGGGAGGGGGTGAGTGATAGTTTTAGGGAAGGATGGAGAGACAGAGAGGGAGGAGGGAAGCTGGGGTAAGAAGAAATGGAAAACGAGGCAGGGAAAGGAGAGAGAGAGAGAGAGAGAGAGAGAGAGAGAGAGAGAGAGAGAGAGAGAGAGAGAGAGAGAGAGAGAGAGAGAGAGAGAGTCTTGTGTAGGGACATAAGTCAGGGAGAAATCCCCGAGAGAGAGAGAGAGGGGGGGGGGAGTCTTGTGTAGGGACATGAGTCAGGGAGACAAATCCCCGAGAGAGAGAGAGAGAGAGAGAGAGAGAGAGAGAGAATGCACGAGAAAGTCCGAGAGAAATCGGCGAAACAGAAACGAGTGAGGTGGAGAGGAAGAGGAGGAAATGGGGGAGGAAGTTGATGGAGTGTGTCATGTTGGTGGAGGAAGGAGGAAAGGAGGGAGGAAATGGGAGGGAAGCAGGAGGAAGGAAGGAGGCAAGGTTGGAGAGATAGTGGGGGGGAGTAAGTTATTCAAGTGAGAGAATTTTTATGGAGTTACATAGATTTACAGACCTTGCGATCCTTAAAAGACAGTTTGGCATAAATATTAATACTGTAGTGACTTCGGAATTAATAGAGAAAAAATATATTTCAGGAGAAAGTGCCACGTAGCCCCCTGTTTCACCTAGAGTACCGGCATTAGTAAATCATAAGGCTCTTCCTCACCCTCCTACCCCTCCGGCAGTCTGACATAATTCGGGGAAGCAACACGTTTTAAGAGAGAGAGAGAGAGAGAGAGAGAGGGAGCGAGAGAGGTAATGGGTGTTTACTCCAAGACAGAGTTGTCTGATTTGTCTCGTTGCATTTAGATGTAGGGTTTCTAATTGCATTCTTTGAAGCTTGTTGCTGTAGTACTGGTGGTTGTGGTAATTGTGGTAGTAGTGGTTGCTGTGGTGGTAGTTGTGGATGTGGTGGCTGTGATGATGGTAGTTGTGGTTGTGGTGGTGATAGTTGCGGTTATGATGGTGGTAGTTGTGATGGTTGTGGTGTTTGTTGTAGTAGGTGCAGTGGTACCAGTGTGGTAGTGATGGTGATAGTGGCAGCGATTCCTCTCTCTCTCTCTCTCTCTCTCTCTCTCTCCCTCTCTCTCTCTCTCTCTCTGTCGCCACACATATCCTCACATCGTCTTTAACTGTCTCGCTGCGTGGGTGTTCTCAGTTAATTAAATTCATGTGTCATCAGCCAGAAGAGAAGGCCTATGTTGCTCTAGCGTACTGTGTTGGTTTGGTGCTGGAGAAAGACGCCTTCATGTGGTGGCACCGATATAACCAGGTGGCTCTCCTGCCTGGTTGTATAAACGTCCTTCAGCTACTTCCCTCCCCCGAAAAGGAGGATGGTGGACTGCAGGACAAAGGCATCTTAAGCCTGCAGTCCACCGAGTTCACAGTCCAGATGATGGTTTACCCCTTGAGCCCGGTGACGTCATTTTGATTTTTTTTTTCTTGCCGTCTTCCTCTCTCCCAGTTCCTCTTTCCACCTTTCTATTTTCTCTCCCAAACTACCATACCCAGCTCACACTCCCTCTCTTCCCTCCTCTTCCTCCCACTTCTCCCTAACGCCCCCTCTTTTCCCGGCACCTACATCCTGACATCATGATAACTAATTCATCTTCCGCCTCCCGACTCTTTATATAGCCTCCTCAGCCATGGGTGGGGAGGGGGAGTTTCCAGGTACCGACACAGAGATTTATTTGCGTCACTGGCAGATCTCTCATGAAGGCTGTGTTGCTGCCGCTGTCTTTAGGTTTTGTGGTTGTTATGCTCGGTGTTGTGTGTGGCCTGGAATTTTTACATCCGTGAGGGCAGGACCTAGCGGGTGTGATGTGTTGCTCCTTTTGTGTGTGTGTGTGTGTGTGTGTGTGTGTGTGTGTGTGTGTGTGTGTGTGTGTGTGTGTGTGTGTGTGTGTGTGTATGACTAGTGGTTGTGTAATCCTTGCCACAGGTGGTAATACGATAACAACATCCTCAAATTTTATCTCACCGAACCTGAAACACCGCTACATAACCGTTTTACAGTAATCTAAATCTAACCAGTCCCGACTAACTAACACAGTAACTAAGCTAACATACTAAATGACAGGAAAAACTAGCGTCTGTAACTAAAACTTAATAAAATAAATGATAAAATAACTCCCCAGCCAACCAGCCACTGAGTAACTAATCCAGTAGTAGTCGTTACAACCCCAGGCTCGTCTGAACGTGAACCCAGTGCACTACAGGCTACAATCGCACTCTTCAGCAGTCCACCATCTTCCTTTTGGGGGACGATGAGTGGGTTATTGGACGTAGGTATGGCCGGGAAGTTCCACCAACTGGTTTAATCGGCGACACCACTTGAAGGCGTCCATCCACCACCTACCTAGCCCAAAATAACGTGACTAAAATCACCCACCGCTAATCCAGTCCAACTTACTCGAATAAAATCGTCTGGTGTTTAGTGAGATAAAGCTAAATAATATCGTTTATCATTAGCGGGAGGAGAGTTTTAAGAGTTGTCTCCATCATGAGAAGGCTAATGCAAGATGCCTTTTTTCGCTTTTGTTGTCATTTCAGATATTTTTGTGGACCTTTTGTTTTGTTTTTTGCAGTTTCACTTTTTTACAGTAGATACGATTTTCTGAATTCACTTTTTTGTAATGTGAGACTCTTTTGGAATTTCACACCTTCATGTAATTTCAGATTTTCTTGTAATGTACGGCTTTGTTTTTGCTGAGTCAGAAAGGTTGGGAGTTTCAGACACTTTTTTTTTTTTATTTCATACACTTTTCCGATTTATAGACGAATTTTGTAGTGTTTTCGTAAATTGTTTCTTTTTTTTCCTTTTCATATATCTTTTCCGTTTTTCTTTGGTGTGTGTTTGTGTTTGTTTGTGTGTGTGTGTGTGTGTGTGTGTGTGTGTGTGTGTGTGTGTGTGTGTGTGTGTGTGTGTAATCTAAAACACAATTTCAGGTACTTTTTGAACACTTTTTATGCACATTATGTCTCGTAAATTCGCTGCTGTATTTTCAGATATTTTCACTTTTTAATAATCCGACGCTCTTTGTAATGCCACACGTTTTTTGTCACTGGCTTTTGTAAACAATCATTGGTTACAGTACGACTCTCTCTCTCTCTCTCTCTCTCTCTCTCTCTCTCTCGTTCTTTCACTCACGCTTACTCTCTCTCTCTCATCAGACTCAACTGAGGATCGACAGGAAGTGCCCTAGATAAATGAGACGGGAGAGCAGGGACACAGAGAGAGGGGAGATACGGGTGTGTGTGTGTGTGTGTGTGTGTGTGTGTGTGTGTGTGTGTGTGTGTGTGAGAGAGAGAGAGAGAGAGAGAGCATCTTATTAGCTCTTTATACTATACTTGGTGTCCCAGGAAATGAGAAAATTTAGAAGTAATTTTTCATTAGCTAATCTTAAGCAATAAAAGTTACCCTCAATTACTGATGACCATATGGGGTAAAATGGCCACACACACACACACACACACACACACACACACACACAAAACCCAAGAATCACCTGAAGCTTGTAACAGTTTCCTTATGCTCGCTTCAGCCTGTCTCACTTCCCTCTGAGGATACCCAAAATAAACTGCCGGAAGAATAGCGATAAGGGAGCATTTTTTTTTTTTTAAGTCAGAGAAACTTCCTTGTCTTTTATCTATGGGATGATATGCTTGTTTTCGGCAACCTTTGATGGAGAAAAAGTTAGTTGTTTCACCTTAACCTGGCCCAGATCTTCGTCCTCTTGTTGTTATTTCACGTGATTAAATGCCCGAATAGACAGTGCTACGGCTCTCCATCCCTTCCATATCACTTCTTTGTGACTATCGCTCTTTCACCTGGCTTGGCACAATTCTTCGCGTTGTGCGGATTATGTCACGTACCCAGTTGGTAGCATAAGACTGTGCTACGACTTTACGTCTTTCCCATAGCACTTCTTCGTGACTAGCATCATATTCCACTGGTAATTTATTGTTACAGCAATGCATTCAAGATGGAGAGATGGCAAGTTTAAGCTGAGTGTGAAAATTGATCAATGCACACGATTATAAGTACAATATGTGCCTGCATCCTTGTCCCTCTCCACCCAGCGGTAAAATTAAGGACCTGGATTCACATAGAGTCTTGCGGGTCGTAATTGATGTGCATTACTCCCGATCCGTCTGCAGATAAATAGATAGGTAGATAGATAGCCAGACACATAGATAGATCAATAGACGGACAGTTAGATAGACGGTGAGAGATAGGGGTGTGTGGGGGTTATGTACCGGATATGACCTAGACACGCTTATTCTTATGATCGATCACTGTGTGTGTGTGTGTGTGTGTGTGTGTGTCATGTGAGGGTGCCATATGCTCGTGTACAATACTGGACTACTCCTAGCGACCTTGCATAGCGTCGCTACGATCCCTGGTCACGACAACTAAGAAATGAAACTATAATTTGCTCCCACTTCTCTCTCTCTCTCTCTCTCACACACACACACACACACACACACACACACACACACACACACACACACACACACACACACACACACACACATACACACATACACACACGCTCACACTTATTGGAACTGGTATATTGGAATTGCTTTGAATACCCTGAGTTTTGTGTCATATATATATTTTTTTCTTAGAGTAAGTCAGTATCCCTTGTTTCGCTGGGAGGAGAAAGTAGTAAGAGAGAGTGTTGGAGATTTGAAGTTAGGATTATTAGTGTGTTACTGTGAGATGCATTTAGCTGGTTATAATGTTAGTATGTTCACTCATGCAAATTAGTTATTATTATTATTATTATTATTATTATTATTATTATTATTATTATTATTATTATTATTATTATTATTATTATTATTATTATTATTATTATTGTTACCATCATCGTCATCATCATTAGTTACTGACACGATGAAGTTTGATGAACTTAGTCAATAAATGTCTCACTTTAATCTCTAATAAAAGTAATAAATATTGATAAAGGTGGCAGGAGGCACCATGGAACACAAAGCAGCGGCGGTGGTCATCTCTGTATCTAAGGCCTTTGAACCTGTGGTCGGATATTGCCGCACTGTCATCGGATATAAAACCGCTGCAGCATCCAATTTACAGAGGTTAGCTCCCCTACATGTTAGTCCAGTCATCGCTTTAAAGACGATCCTGGAACTTTACCAAACTCTAACAAAGCCCATCTGAAACATTACCTGGAACTTTCCGTAACTGATAAAGCCTACCTGATTATCGAGATCGTCATCGTTGATAAAGTTGAAGTGCGCCTCGGGGTCCATGCTGGTGTAGCTGCCGATGCTGCCATAGGTGCGGTCTCTTACTATGGTGCCGTAGTTTCGATCCCGGTTCACCTGCCCCGTCCCGTTCAGCTCGTATCGCTCGCTCTGCCGGCTCCCGAACGGCATCTTGAAAGGCTGGATGCTTGAAGACGGTCTTGAGTAGGTGGGTTGGGGTTGGCTAGGTTAGTTGCGGTCTGGAGTTGGTTAAGGTGGGTTGAGTCGGGTTTGCTTGAGGTGGGGTAGGTTGGGTTTGGGCTGGGTTAATTTAGGCTAGGTCCGACAGACATCTTGAACGGCCCCCAAGTTGGTTAGGTTAGGATGGGTTTGGTAGGACCGGGATGAATTGGGTTGGGTTAGGTTGATTGTCGTGCAGAGTACATTAGGCGGTTGATGGTTAGGCTGGGTTGGGTTTGGTCAGGCTGGATTAAATCATGATGAGCCTGACTAAGCTGACGTGGATTAGAAGAGGTGAATAAAAAGTGGTGGGGTTAGGCTTCGTTAGGCTGAACTGGATTGGGTTTGGTTTGGTAAGGCAGTTAGATTAGGTTGGATTAGGATGGTTTGAGGTGGATTAGTGTGGGTTATGCTGGATTACTGGAAGGCGGGCTGGCATGGGTAAAATTGTTCTTAATTTCCCGTAGATTAGGTTCGGCTGAGTTGGATGGGAGCACGTCATGTTAAGTTGGGTTTGGTTAAGTTAGCCTTGTTTTCTCCTTGTTGGAGTAGGTTAGGCCAGCTGGGGTTACAGTGAATTAGGGGGATTAATCTAGATCAGCTTAGGCTGAGTCGAATTAGGCTAGGCTGAGTCAGGTTAAAGTAAAGTGAGGTTGGGTTAAGTTAGGCTGGGTTAGGTAATAAGAATTAGGCTAGGTTATGCTGGTTTCCCCTTAAAAGTGTCAGAGGGTGAGTAAAATTTTAGCACTTAAATATAAGTACACTGCATCTCTTGTTTTCATTCAGTAACTCGATATAATGTGGATATCTTGAAGCAGGATTCAAAGATGAGTGTATTTTTTCAAGATTTAAGTGATTATAAGGTTTTTGTCATGTTTTCTTCGGTGCCATTGTCTCTTAGATTTACTCGAAGATGAACCTTTCATCGGGGTTCCGGTGGATGTTCTTTACACCTTTTCAGTCACATTGTCTCCCGAACGGTAATAATAATCCATAATAAGAGTAACATCTTGACTATTTGTTGAGGTCAGAGTCAATATCACCAGTTTTCTTGAGCATCGAAAATGAAGAGGATAATATATACTTATTTATACGGGTCATTTTCAGAACTTAATCACTCTCGTAATATTCACTAGAATGAACCACTTCGTCTCCTTAGAACCCCTGGTTACATGAAATGGACACACTCTGCAAGGAAACATTATGGTGAACCACTGCCTACCTGAGAACCATTACACTTGCAGCACAGTTGGCTCGTAGCGTCTTTTTCCAACCACTAGACTGAACTCAATAGCCTCGTTTTAAGCACATGGTTAAAATCTGTTTTGCACCATTTCTTCCATGAGAACCACTTTACCCAACATTCTGTCTTATCCTCTCAAACGATTAGATTGAACAGAACCTCCCTGTCGCCCAGAACAAACGATTAGCCTGATCCTAAGCCCCACATTTTCTGTCATGCACGTTGGTCACGCTAGCTCGCAGGGCTAACACACTCACGAACCACAGGCAGGGTTCAGGAAGGGTTCAGGGTGGGACAGGCCTAGTGAGTGAACCCCCTGTGTCCTTCCATGGTTCAGGTGACGGTTCAGGAGTACAGGGCATCAAATCCATGATCGTCACGGAACTGTAAAGATAAAAAAGTTTGGTTATGAAAATCTTAGGAAAATCTTTAAGTGTTTCCATATAAACGCGTTCCTGTTGACTACATGAGAGTCTTAAAGGAAAGCCGTCAGTTTCTGCTAATTCCCAGTCCTACCCGAGAAGATAGCCTGCATCTAAAACACAGACACACACACACACACACACACACACACACACACACACACACACACACACACACACACACACACACACACATTCTCATTATCCCATGCTAAACAGACACGTTACTTTAAATTATGCTGACAAGAAAACACGCGCGCATATTCTACGACTCCCGCACACGCACTGTCCTAAACTTACACACACACACACACACACACACACACACACACACACACACACACACACACACACACACACACACACACACACACACACACACACACACACACACACACACACACACACACACACACACACACACACACACACACACACACACACACGATCGTGCAGTAATCAGGGATGTGTAATCGCTATGTTGCAGGTCTTGCCAGTATAGCTATTCACTAGGTTAACTCTCTCTCTCTCTCTCTCTCTCAATTATTTGCCCCATTAAGCGTGACAGGAACTCCTATTAAAAACCATCATTATATTACGTCAACCATCAATTAAAAGAACAGCTGTAATTAAATGTATATGTGTGGGTGCTACGAGAGAGAAAGAGAGAGAGAGAGAGAGAGAGAGAGAGAGAGAGAGAGAGAGAGAGAGGGGGAAAGGGCATCGTACTGTATCATATTATATCACCCGAATTTATGATATTGTAATGTTTTTGGCCCCTCATGCATACACACATACATACGGACATCAGTGGTCATACATCCCCACCTACATACAAAAGTACACACATACATTCATCCATACGATCATACATTCATTGAAAGTACGCTTACCGGTACATACACTTATCACATGTGCTCAGATATATAGCCCATGAAAAGTGTGTGTTTGATTAGGGTTACATACATGAAGTTGAATAAATGGGGTGCCTACTAACACACACACACACACACACACACACACACACACACACACACACACACACACACACACACTGAAAAAATGAGCTAAAATCATGACCACCACCTAACCCATGTATTGCTATCAGATTCCCTCCCCTCTTTATTTCATCCCCTTTACTCCCATCTCCCCTCCTCTCTCCTTCATGCCTCTTCTCTCTTCCTTCTCTCATTTCTCTTCCAGCTTCCCTCACTTCTCTTTTCTCCTCTCCCTTCCTCTCTCCTGTCCCTTCTCTTTCTCACTTCCCCTTCTCTCTCCCCTTCCACTCCTCCCTTCCCTTCCTTCCCTACTTTCTTTTCCGTCCTCTCTTTCCTTTTTTTTTTTTTTTGCAACCTCTCTTTTTGTTTTTCTTTTGTTCTTGCCTGTCTCCTTTCTCCCTTTCCCTTCACTCTTATTCTTTGTACCTCATGTCTCTCTCTCTCTCTCCCTCCTTTTTTTTTTCTTCTTTGAATCTCTCTTTCCTCCCTGTGGTAAGGGCGATTTATGAAATTTGTGGAAAATGATTATCAGGCTTAGTGAGAGAGAGAGAGAGAGAGAGAGAGAGAGAGAGAGAGAGAGAGAGAGAGAGAGAGAGAGAGAGAGAGAGAGAGAATGGTATTATTCATGAAGGAGGAAACGAACGAACAGGTTGAAGTAGCAGTAGTAGTAGTAGTAGTAGTAGTAGTTGTTGTTGTTGTTGTTGTTGTTGTAGTTGTAGTTGTTTTTGTTGTTCCAGCTTATATGTCGTGAACCCGGTGGACTGCAGGCTGAAGGTCCTCTCCTCCTGCAGTCCACCATCGTGCTTTCAGGGGATAGGAAGGAATCTGAGGGGTGTGTGTATAACAGGGCAGGGGAGCGGCTCTGTTACAGTGCCACCACTTGAAGGAGTACCACACCATCAAGTGGGAAGTGGGTCAGTTTTGGTTCCTGACTGGCGACCAGTTTATCAGGTCGTGACTGTTTCGTGTTTCACCTTTACACGGCTGTTTCATGTCGCACCATATCACGTCTGTTTCATATTTCATCTTTTTAAGGTTCGTTTCGTGTTTCATCTTTTAATGTCATTCGTGTTTGGCCTTTATATTGTTTTTGTGTCATGGTTCACCTTTTTTCATGTCCGTTTCTTGTTTCGTCGTTTTTACGTTTTTTCTTCTTCACATTCTTCACCGCCGCGTCACGTTTTCCACGTGTCACCTTTTTTCCCAACTTCTCCATTTCCTGTGTAACCCTGTCAGCAGCAACATTGTTCACGGTCTGGAAAAACGAAGAGAAAGAAAAAACTTGTACGCGATGTTATGTGCCTTTTTCTAGTGATTTTTATGCCTGATTAAAAAAAAAAAGTTTTTAAACCGAAGTTTGCGTGGGTTTTTTTCTCTCTCTCTCTCTCTCTCTCTCTCTCTCTCTCTCTCTCTCTCTCTCTCTCTCTCGCGGCAATATGTTTTCTTTGAAGCAGGCAATTTCTAGCGGGGGTGAGGCTGGTGGCGGCTGACATAGCTGAAAATTGCTCCGTCCATCACTTCCAACCCCTGGCTTGCTTTCTCTCCAGCTCACTTTTTCTTTTGACTGGCTTATTACCTCACTTTGTCTTTTTCGTTTATTTCACTCCTCGCTTTCTCATCTGGCTTACTTTTGTATTTTCTCACTTTTTTACATCTGGCTTACACTCCCACTTTCATTTTCTCACTTTTCTACCTCTGGCTTACTTTCTCACTTTTCTCTCTCTCTCTCTCTCTCTCTCTCTCTCTCTCTCTCTCCAGAGAGAGATGAATGGAGGAATGAAGGAGGCCTAATGTTGAAGATATGTAAGAGGGAGGGAGAGAGAGATATGGGAGGAGAGAGGGAGGTAAAGAGGCATGAAGAGAAAGTGATTGACTGGGAGGGACGGGGGAAGAGAGGGAGGGAGGGAGGAAGGGAAGTGTTATGTAAAGAGAGGGGAGGGAAGGGAGGGACAGGGAGTGAGGGAGGGTGGAGGGAAGGAGAAAAGGAAGGAAGAGAATGAATGAGAGTGGATAGAGAGGAAGAGATGAGGGGGAAGGAAAAGGGCAGGGGGGAATTTTTTGCTCAAAGAGAGGAAGGAAAAAAGAGGAGAAAAAATATATCTTTCCTCTCCCTTATGTCCTTTCCTCCTTCCCTCCCCCTCTTTTCCTTTTCCCTCCCTTTCCTCTCCTCCCTTCCTGTCCCTTCCCTTTCCCTTCATCCCTTCTCTCTCTCCTTCCTCGTCTGTCTCGTCTCCTTCCTTCTCTTCCTCTTCTTTCTCTCTCTTCTTTCACCCACTCTCTTCTCCTTCCTCCTCTCTCTTCTCTGTCTTCCTCTACTCCCCCCTCCTCTCTTTCCTCCTCCTGCTCCCCTCCTCCCTCCCCTTTCCCCTCCCCTTTCCCCTCTCCTTCCTTCCCTCTCCCTCTCCCCCACCACCTCTCTATATTTGTCAAAGAAGCATTGTATGGAAAATGTGAAGCAGACCGTATTGTACTGTGGATGATAGACAGATAGAGACAGGTAGATATGGAAGGTAGATAGATACACACATAGCTGGGGTAGTTGGATGGATGGATGGGAATTTACATACATATATACTGTAAATACATGCGTATGTGCAAACTAACATACATACATGCGTACATAAATGGTTCTTGTCCTGAGTGGGGAGGATAGACATAGACTGATAGATACGTAAGTAGGTGGGCAGGTAGACAGATAAATTAACTGATGGAAAATCATAGGTTGATACAAGTGGAAGCATAAATAGATACACATTTAAGTAATACGTTGGCATTTCTCTCTCTGTCTCTCTGTCGCTGTCTGTCTGTCTGTCTGTCTGTCTGTCTGTCTGTCTGTCTGTCTGTCTCTCTCTCTCTCTCTCTCTCTCTCTCTCGTTATCACACATTTTGGACATGAAAGGTGAAGGTGGGGGGCCTCTCAAAGCTCCTCCCCCCTTTCCCCTCCGGCAATGCCCCCACTGTGATGAGAGATTGTGAGGAGAGAGAGAGAGAGAGAGAGAGAGAGAGAGAGAGAGAGAGAGAGAGAGAGAGAGAGAGAGAGGGAGGGGGATGAAGAAGAGGAAGGAGAATTGATAAAAGCCTTAGACTAGATGCTGTAATTAGATAGATATAGATTAATAGAAAAAAGAAATGGCTGGATGGACTGATAGATTTATATGGAAAGAAAATCGGATGAACTAGACAGACATATAAACAGACAGATGTTAACAGTCTCCTAAAACAGACATAATCGGTTTTCTTGCCTATTTTTGCTTTGAGGTATCTGAAAGGAAGATTTTAGGTCAGGGACGTTAAATTGATGTTAGTTTTGTGATGATGATGATGATGATGGCAGAGATTATGTTGGTGATAATGGCGATGATGGTGGTGCTGGTGGTGGTGTTGGTGATGGTGATGATGGTGGTGACTAGGCTGTGGTGGTGATGATGATGATGGTGACGAGGTGGTGTTGGTGATGATGGTGGTGGTGATGATGGTGGTGGTGATGGTGGTGGTGGTGGTGATGATGACGACAGTGATGATAATGATGACGACAAACTGATACTCCTATGACCATTCAGCATCAGTCTTGCCTTGACTATATTAAGGAGCAACATCTGAAGTCATTACAGTCTGATTGGCCTCGTTAATTAGGGAGGGTTAGTTTGTAGGTTATTAGTGTCAGCGATGCCTGCTTAGTTGATCCATTTATTCTGTTATTTATTTATTGAAGCAACTTTATTCATTCATTTATTTTTCACTGGTTCATCAGATTATAAATGAGAATTTTGTGTGTGTGTTTATTCTCTTGTCATCTTTATATATTTTCATTTATTGTTGTGGACTCGTGTTTATATTATTTATCTTACCTTATTTATTAATTAATTAATTAGTAAATCAAAGTATTCTATTTAATCAGTTTCATTATTTTTTTATGTCTAGCTATCTGTCTATTTTTATCTATAAATCTATCTATTTATTTTTGTCTATACATGTCCCCATACTTATATTTGTCTTTCTGTGTATATGTATATCTATCTATCTATGTATCTACAAGTATTTTCGTTTATCTGTCTGCCTGTCTGTCCCACGCCTGCGTTACCACCACAGCTCAACCCTGATCGCCACCTACGGGCAACCCGGAAAAAGAGCTCAGTTCAGTAAAAAGGAGGATGAGAGGTAATCTTCACCAGTATCCCCCTATCATCCGATTTCTGTGATGTGGCCCCGTTTTCTTTGATCTCTGGCTTTTGAGTCGTGGTTGCCCTCTTTCGTTTATCTTCTTCTTCTTCTTCTCCTCGAGTGAGTCTTAGCTCCTACTGTCTGATGTCCTTCCTATGTATCCCTAGTATGTACTCCTGTCCCCTCTTCCTTCCATCCCTCCCTATCTCTATTCCTCCTTCCTTCCTTCCTTCTTCCCTCAGTCCCTTCCTCCCGCATTCCCTGCTTTCCATCCCTCCCTCCCATCCCTTCGTCTCTTCATAATCCCCCTATTCTCCCAGGTCACAACTCCATCCCTCCATCCATCCCTTCCTCCCTCTCTTCATCCATCCATTCCTCCTTCCTTTCTTAGATTCCTCCCTCCCCCATCCATCCGTCCATCCATCATCCTTCCATCCCATCTTCCCTCCTTCCCTCCATCTTTCCATCCATCCCTCTTGCCTCCCTTTGATCCTAGCCTAATCCTCCATTCGTCCAGGTCGCAACCACGATCACGTTCCTTCTCGCCGCGTCTCATAACTTGCGAGGTAATGCGACTCGTATCGTGACAACTCATCGTAAGTCATGGCATATCCGCCCTTAAGGCTCGATAGTGGGAGGCCATGAGAGAGAGAGAGAGAGAGAGAGAGAGAGAGAGAGAGAGAGAGAGAGAGAGTATCTGTCCTTTGAGGAATATGCGTACGGTATTTTTTCTTTTTATTTTCACAAGTGTATGTATGTATGTATGTATGCCACTTCTAACTCCCCCTGTTTCCCATCCCCCTTCCCTCTTCACCCCCCTACCCCTCTTACCCATCCCCATTCCCTCCCCTGCCCCTCTTACCCATCCCCCTTCCCTCTCCTACCCCTCTTACCCATCCCCATTCCCTCCCCTTCCCCTCTTTCCCATCCCCATTCCCTCCCC
This sequence comes from Coenobita brevimanus, assembly GCF_032717465.1. Taxonomy (NCBI): domain Eukaryota; kingdom Metazoa; phylum Arthropoda; class Malacostraca; order Decapoda; family Coenobitidae; genus Coenobita; species Coenobita brevimanus. The sequence continues at coordinate 22,998,369 of NC_137060.1, read as the reverse complement.
TTCCCCTCTTTCCCATCTCCCTTCCCTTCCCTCCCCTATTCCCTTTCCCCTCTCTAGCCTTCTCTCCTTTTCTTCAATTTCCTCCCTTTGTATACCGCTTCTGACTCCCTCTTTCCGACTCTCCTTCCCTCCCTTCTTCTCTTTCTCTTTTCCCTCTCCACCCACCCTTACCCATACCCTCCCCCTCCCCCTCATCATTAACCCACACAACCTTCACCCTCACCCCTCCCTCACCCTCTGCCCCCCTAGTTAGGTAGTATATGAGGTGATGAGGGTGCAGTTGGCAGTGAAGGGAAAGGTCATGTTAGGTCAAACACTGTATTTATAAAAGACCCTATAACGTATTTGTTTACACCTGAAGGGACTGGGCCACTTAGAAGTCGTGACTGCGTGAAATTCAGTCAGTCTTAGTTCTGAGGTAGGACGGGATCTACTTGGTTTTTAGTCAAATTAAGTATTTGACTCCTTTCAACTCAGTTGATGGCCAGATCTCTCTCTCTCTCTCTCTCTCTCTCTCTCTCTCTCTCTCTCTCTCTCTCACACACACACACACACACACACACACACACACACACACACACACACACACACACACACAGCGCCTAACAATAGACAACTTGTAATAAAAACGATGGACTAACACGGCACAGGCTTCAATTATTCACCAGGCTTAATAATGAACACCCCTATCTGCTCTCTCTCTCTCTCTCTCTCTCTCTGTCTCTCTCTCTCTCTCTCTCTCTCAACCCGTGCAAAGTAAGATTATTGGATTATTGATTATCATAATTATAGGGAGTAATGGTAAAGGTGATTTTGTAATGATTTAATAACTTCAGAGATGACTTTTTTTATACCTCCAGAGAACGATTTGCATTGACTGTGTGTGTGTGTGTGTGTGTGTGTGTGTGTGTGTGTGTGTGTGTGTGTGTGTGTGTGTGTGTGTGTGTGTGTGTGTGTGTGTGTGTGTGTAACATTAGGCTTGTGACGTAAAACCATGAATTTCGGTCTCGAATAATGAATGAATAATTGTTTGGTCTGTCTTTGGCTGCCATGAATCTACAACCCTTTTGCCGGAGCGTGGCTTATATCTTTGCCCTTCTGCAGTTTATTTCACGTAGAGAAAAACGATACGACAGATTTCCATTGCATTTCTTCTTGACTAGGATCGTATTCTAGCATTACCCTCTTTTCGCAAATCAGTACCGAGCACAGAGAGATGGCACTTTAAGACCCGCGTGCCATGGAGAGAGAGAGAGAGAGAGAGAGAGAGAGAGAGAGAGAGAGAGAGAGAGAGAGAGAGAGAGAGAAACAAACATTGTGAGAATGCGGAAGCTGAATATGCCAATCTTAGTCATGAATAATTCTCTCTCTCTCTCTCTCTCTCTCTCTCTCTCACTCTCTCTCAATGCGCCACAATACAAAAATCAATGCATAATGACATGCCAATCATTTCTGAGTACCCCAGACTGTGGAAAATGCATACAGCTGAAGCAGACATGACGAATGGGATAAAACACATCAGTAACAGCCAGGCTAAAGACAACAGAGTCACCCCTTGTCACTCCTTCCTTCTCTACCCGCCCTTTTCTCCATCTCTCCCTCTCTTCCCTCCCTCTTCCCGGCCTTACCTTCCTATTCCTCCTCCTTTGCTCTCCCCTACACTTCTCTCTCTTCGTCCTCCCTCGTCCCTTCCTTACCCTGCCTTGCTCTTCTTCCCCCTCCCTCTCCCCCATCTTTCTCCCTCCTCCCACCCTTTCCTTGACACTACCCCCGTCTTTTCCCCTCCCCCACCTTTCTCCTTCGTCTCCTCTCCACACTACTACTTCCTCTCCCCCACCCTATTCTCTCTGTCTCTCATACCCTGCTCCCTCTCCCCTCCCCTCCCCTTCTCCCTCCTTCCTTCTTCCATTTCTCAGTACACCCCTCCAAGATTTTCTTGCCTACCCTTTCTCCCCTTAATCCCCCTTCCTCCCACTCACTCTCGTTTTCCACCCCACTTTCCTCTCCCTTTCCTCTCACCTTCCTCTGCCTCTCCCCCTCCTCTCCCCTCACTCCTGTCGATGCCCCTATTCGGTAAAACACTATATTTATGATGCTTCTGTGTCTGGTAGCGACGGTGGAAGGTCATGGGGAAAAGTGTCGTTTGGATTTTTTATTTATAGTTTTTTGTAGGGATGGAAATTAGTGTGATAGGGGAGAGAGAGAGAGAGAGAGAGAGAGAGAGAGAGAGATGCAGAGAGACTAACATATCCTGATATGGTTTTGAATCAATCATTGACATGTGCAAAAGCAAATACCAACCCTCTCATGATTGTCACAACTCAGGTATTCAATTTCAGCTGACGCCAGACACTTTTACTCAGATCCAGGTGATTGTCGGAGCCTGAGTGTGGTAATCTCATTAATACGATCAGTTTCTTTTTAATTCTTGCTGCCACCATGCTTTACTAGTCTTTTTTTTTTTTTCCTTCTTTTTCCACATGACGGAATTGGGCTACTCCCGTAACTTGAAGGCAAAGTTGTAGTTACATGCTTCTCAATGAGCCTTAGTTGAGTAGGAATGAGTCTCGATGGTTACTGTTCAGATCACCTCTCCAGTCTGCCAACACTAGGCCACCAACCCAGCTGTAAGGGGTTAGGGGTTTTGGTCAGCTTACACGCTCATTCACCCCTTAGATTGGGATTATAATAAGTCAAACACCGTAACTGATTCAGCTGAGGGGAATCCTACAGCCTCTTTCCGCCATTCCCCCACCCTGGCCTAACCCCACCAGTCCAATGTCGTATTATTTATTCTGTTTCAGCTGCCTATAGACGATTTTTTTCAGTTCAGGACAGACCTCTAGTAGTGAAGGGGTAAATGAAGGGCCTATGTAACTCTTTCAGCTTGAAATTTCGCTAAAGCTTAATTTAATCGTCTGGAGGTAGCGAGAAATACGTCATTGGACTGAAAAGGTTAACTCCCCCACCCATCCAACCTATCCATGATCTCACACCCTTATCTTCCTCCCCCCTTCCCCTCTGCCCTCCCCTGCCATCTCTTCCCCTTCTCTCATTTATCCCCTTCCCTCCTTTCCCCACCCTCTCCATCTTTTTTCCCCTCAATCTCACTTCCTATCCTCCCCCTATCCCCTCTCTTTCCCACATCACTCCTTTCCCCTCTCTCTCCTCTCCCCTATCCTCTTCCACCTCATCCTTCCTCCCTTCCCCCTTCCCCTCTCCCTCTCCCTCTCCCTCCCTCTCTCCTTCATCCGATTAATTTACATCCATCCAGTGACTATTTAATGTTATTTTTTCTCTCTCAATTTTATTTTTTCTCTCTCAAGTCGACATTGTACAGTTCAGGGGCGACTTTTCAACTGACACGGCTTGATATTGCCTTCATTAACCCCATCACTGCGAGAACTCCCCAAAGCTCATTAAAATCGTCCGAAGGTAGCAAAAATTAACGAACAAAATACTTCGCATGTATATCTACGTATCTATTTATGTGTATCTATCTATCTATTTATCTTTCTGTCCATCTGTCTGTCTACCCATCTACCTGCCTGCCTATCCACCCCTTCACTACAAAAGATCAGCTTTAAGCATATGGAGGCAAAAGGGACACAACGACAGAATGCTTCACCCGAGTCAGAGGCCCAATCAACTGTTTTCTGTTTACATTGATCAGCTGATGGTAGGTGATCAGCTGTTCCCGTTGTATGTGATTATGATGATGCGGGTAGATAGGTGTTTTGCTAGATAGTGGTGTTAGACTAGATACGTGGATACGATATCTGTCTCATTATATATCTATCTATCTGTGTTAGTCTGTCTATCTATCTAAATCTGTCTACTTGTCTGTTGCCATGGATGTCTGCCTGTCTGTCTATCTTTTTATCCATTAACCTGTCAGTCTGTCTTTTTATATATATGTATGTATGTAGCCTCTCTCTCTCTCTCTCTCACGTCACAGAGTTGCTTGTTGCTTCACAATGGTGTTATTTATACATTCATGCGTTCAAGTATGCAGGCGGGGAGTAATGATGATGATGATAATTATTCTCTCACTTGTTGCTTCACCATATTTCTCTCTCTCTCTCTCTCTCTCTCTCACACACACACACACACACACACACACACACACACACACACACACACACACACACACACACACACACACACTACCAAACACTCAGTACAGGTATACAATCACCGTACTTTTCTCGTGTTTCACTACGTTGCCTGTATTTTAATTGTTTCCAGCATAATATTACGCAGAATATAAAGCTCATCACAATTATTCGTCATCATCATCATCATCATCGTCATCATCGCAGCGATCACCACCCTTTTGCGAAAGCCCATAATAAGTGGCGGTGACCTTGTACCTGCATTACTCTCTCTCTCTCTCTCTCTCTCTCTCTCTCTACTCTTTTCTAGTTTTTTCTTTCTCATTCTTCTCATTTCTTAATACAGGGTTACATAGTTGCATAGTACACAGATCATACAGACCTTAAGATCCTTATAGATGGTTCGTCCTTAAGATTAAGAGTCTCTCCAGTTACAGAAGTTAGAGAGAGAGAGAGAGAGAGAGAGAGAGAGAGAGAGAGAGAGAGAGAGAGAGAGAGAGAGAGAGGAAGTACTGAGTCAATTTAGGTCGCTTGCATGATTAAAAGCTTTGCAGTTCACTTATGTAAGAGTACACAGTAGTCTCGATTAATAGAAATGTGGATGGTTAGGTAGATAGATAGATAGGTTGGTGCAGTATGTATATATACTGACAAAA
>NC_137060.1:22986098-22988598 GCF_032717465.1 Coenobita brevimanus | reverse complement strand
ACCTAGCCATTTGATTAATTGAGAGAGAGGGAGAGAGAGAGAGAGAGAGAGAGAGAGAGAGAGAGAGAGAGAGAGAGAGAGAGAGAGAGAGAGAGAGAGAGAGAGAGAGAGAGAGAGAGAGAGAGAGAGAGAGAGAGAATGGAGAAGGAAGATAAGGAAAAAATAGGGGGAGAGGAGAGAGAGAGAGAGAGAGAGAGAGAGAGAGAGAGAGAGAGAGAGAGAGAGAGAGGGAAACGCAAGGGGAGGGAGAGTTAAAGAAAGTGAATGAGGAAGGGAGGAATGGAGAGAGCGAGTGAGAGAGGAAGTGCGTGTGTGTACGAGGGTGAGAAGGGAGCGAGTGAACGAAGGGAAGGGAGGGAGGGAGGAAGAGAAAGAGAGGTGGGGGGGAAGGATGGAGTGAGAAGTGTAGTGAGGCCGGGAATGGTTTACAACGGGGAAGTAGGGAGGCAAAGGAGGGGGGAGGAGTAAGGGGATGAACAGGTGGTGAGTACAAAGGAGTACAAAGGAATGCAAACAGCAACAGACCTAATGGTCCTTTCGAGGCTGCCTGTTACAGTCACTATGATATCTTGTTCTACAAGTTGACGGTAAAGATAGTGAAGCAACAGTGGAGGAAGTGCAAGGAAAGGGTGGATTGGGAGGGAAGGAGGAAGAGAGGCAGGGAGAGGAAATAAAGCAAGGAGAAAGTATGTGGGAGAGAAAAAGAAGGATAAGGAGGAAGAGGAAGTTATGAGGAAGAGATTGAGGGAAAGGAAGTGAAGGAGAGGGAGGGAGGGAGTTGGAATTAAGGAGGGAGAATGAAGAAGGACGAGAGGGAGAGAATAGGGGAGGGAAGGATGGAGGGAGGCAGGTAGAGGAAGAGAAGAAGAGGGAAAAGGTGATGATGAGGGAATGCGAAAGAGAAGAAATGAAAAGAGAGGGAAGGAGGGAGAGGAAGGGAGAAAACGAGACAAGGAGGGGAAGGAAGAAGAGGAAGAGAAGGGGAGGGAGAATTGAAGGTGAGAGTTGGGGAGAGGGAGGGAAGAAGGGAGAGAATATAGGATGGGAGGAGGGAAAGGGAGGGTGGTAGTGGCTTAACCTATCGTGGCAGTCATTGATCTGTAAGGGAGGGAGGGCAGGGCAGAGAGAGAAGGAGGAAAGAGAGGGGGAGAGGAGGGGGGAGGAAGGAAACAGAGGGAGAGAGAAGGAGGGGAAGAAGGGTAGAGAGGGAGAGACGAGGAGTGGGGGAAGAAAATTGATAGAGAGAGGAGGAGGGGAGGGGGGGGAAAGGTGGGAAGGAGGAGGAGGGGAGGGAGGGAAGGGCGGGAGAGAGGAGGGGAGGAAGGGAATGGAGGGTGTAGGTGGGGAGGTAGCAAAAGGTGAGAAGGATAGACACTGTTTGAGAGAGAGAGAGAGAGAGAGAGAGAGAGAGAGAGAGAGAGAGAGAGAGAGAGAGAGAGAGAGAGAGAGAGAGAGAGAGAGAGAGAGAGAGAGAGAGAGAGAGAGAGAGAGAGAGAGAGAGAGAGAGAGAGAGAAGCGAAATGTATGAAAGTTGAATGGCGACTGGATACATGAAAGTGAGAAAAAGTGTTAAAGTGAGAAAATATAAGGAGGGGTACAGTGAGGGAAGTGTCCCCCCTGACTGGCACTTCGGCCCTTTTGGTCCAGTTTCTGATGAGAGAGAGAGAGAGAGAGAGAGAGAGAGAGAGAGAGAGAGAGAGACTTACTAGATGAGAGTATGAAGCAATGTCGCCACAAAAAAACTCTTGAATAACATAAGAGAATATCACAGTGCAATACAATTTGCACATTGCAACTTAGTCTCTCTCTCTCTCTCTATCTCTTGTAAGACTATCTCGAGGCACTTCTAATGTTTTCCCATATCCACATCAACACCACAACACTCATTTGTTTCCTCATTTGTTTCTATCTCCACGCAACTCACCTGCTCCTCTCAAATGACCCATTTCCACTGTTGTCACTCCTGGCTTGTGTCCTTCTGCCGGAGGTCAAACTTCACCTTGATAAACATTGTGCTGTCATTGATATTTGTAGATTCAATAAGCTTTTAAGCGTAAGGGTGGTATGCTAAACGGCTTTGAAAATTTCGTGACTAATCTTTCCCAACCATTTATTTTCTTCTTGCTCTTTAATATCGTTTTGTACATCACTGACACTCCTTATGTCGAAGTTAATGTAAATACATACTTGACAATATTAAGATGGAGTGGAGCCTCTGTGGTACAGTGGTAAAGTGGGCGTTTTCGTACACTGAAGAACGAGGGTTCGCGCCCCGCCAGGGTAATAAACTTTGGGAGTGTTCTTCAGGCCACGTACTGCATTGGGGGACACAAGGGGTGCTGTGGTTGAACCAGTGTCGCATACTATAAAAAGTATGCTTGCACCCAGTCGGCTTGCGCGGGCCGATTACACTTGGTTCACAGACTACACACACATCCAAAGCCACTCTAACACTACAATCACACTTACAAGCACTTCCCACCCTACATACAATCTCTAC
>NC_137060.1:22976098-22981098 GCF_032717465.1 Coenobita brevimanus | reverse complement strand
TTTTTCTGCTTTCCTCCCTCCCCTTCCCTTCCTTCCATCCACCACTCAGTAGGTCTCAGGGTTCCTATGTGAGGGGTTGTGCTGGAAGGGTACTAAACTATACAGCCCTCCGCCTATCGGGTCATAGGTCCCTACCCGGGGTTCTCTTTTGTATTAACTCTTGATAATAACTAGTTTCACTTTGTACTGAGGACACTGGATGCAAATGGGTTAATTCATTCATTCTTCCCTCCCTGCCTTCCCTCCCCTCCTTCCTTCATTCATACATGCTTTCTTCCTTCCCCCTACCACCACTGCAAAGAAAGCCGGTACAAAATTACATGAGTACAGTAGTGTCGATTACTCTGAACCTCTCTCACGCTATGCACACACACACACACACACACACACACACACATTCTTTTTCCTTTAGTTTTGTTCAGTCTAATGTCCTCTCTCTCTCTCTCTCTCTCTCTCTCTCTCTCTCTTTCTCTCTTCCATCAATCATTCCGTATCTTGTTTTCAGCCTCTTACCCTCCCACCCTCCCTCTTCTCTTTATTTTTCCTCTCCTGTCATCCCGTTTCTTTCAACGCATTGCCGTCCCTTCGTTTCACATCCCCTTCCCGCCCAGACTTTCTCTCCCTTCCCGTTCCCTCCCTCCCTGATTTCCTCTCCCTCCACCTCCCCATGTAGGTCACGCATAGAGGTGGGGAGGAAAGGAGGGTGGGACAGGGATGGGAGGAGTTTTCAGGTGTGCTGCAATGCGGGCCCTCCTGCTTCCCTTCCCCCTTCCCCATCCCCCTCCCCTCCCCCCCCCTTTTGACTCTCACCTACACCTCTGAACCAGTTTTTTCTCGTACTGTTTACCCTATGGTCAATGACGAATATACTGAAATGTACACCTGCGGCCATTTCCACGTTAGACACAATCTGTAGCCAGAAGCCTTTATAAATCTGAGTCAGTCGCCTTAATAAACTATGTACAGGTAGACGCCTTAGTGCCGTAGGGGGTGGCCACAGATGAAGTACTTCCATGTCACCCTGTCCTCTGTCATCAGGATGCCCTCTCTTCATTTAATTCACCTCCTTTCTCATATACCTCTACTCCATCCCTCCATATCATTCTCGGTTTTCACTCCCCCTCCTACCCTCCTACTCACTTATATACAGTACACTCTCCTAATCAGCCTCTGATCTCCATTCTAGCTATAAGTGTGAGCCACTTAATGTGAGTTTCATGTAGTCGCAGCAGGGTCTGCCTTAGGACTGCTCGTATACCTGCAAAAGCAGGAGGCGCCAAAATGTTGCTCCCTGCACAAAAATCCATAAATCTCTTTAAGTGATGCTATGTCTATAGAATATCCCAAAATTACGGACACTATCGATAGTAATTATAAGTATTTGACGCTAGATGGTGGTAAATACCCCCAGATCCAGGCAAAATGCGCCAGGTTAACGTCTGTGCTTAAGCCAGTAGATCATATTTGATTCACTGCGGCCCTCGCACTCACAGGGAGCCTCGAACTGGGACTGTCAGCTCGCTCACTGACCCAGGGTGAACGCTCCCCATAGCTTCACTCACCCTCTGACTTCATCCACGTCGGTACCCCTGTGTAAGTCTCCAGGCGACTCCCTCCCCCCCTCCAGTAGAATCAGTCTCAGGGAAACGTGCAGTTTGACCATACAACTGGCGTTAAGATTCAGGTATTGTGTGGGTAATATGTTTCCTGTCAGTCTCCGCAGTAATCGCTCCTCCAGCTTTGAAAAACAAGGAATGGCCCATAGAAGAACTTGAGGTGGGTAGGGACAGAGCAAAAGAGTTTTCTGTAAGTAAAAACAGCTGCTTCACAAGTTGAATAGATACATTATTGAAATCTGCATCAAATTTCGCATATATCTGCTTATACTCTGTCTAATTCGTTGGCGGACGCTGAGGAGCACTGAATCAAAACAAGTCACGTCACCCTCATTAGCTGACATAGACTTACTTGTTTCACTTTAACATGGTCTCGACCTTCTTATTTCACCTCAGTGGTTAAAAAAAAATGGATCTGCCTCCATTCCATAGCACTTCCTCGTGACTAGCACCGAAGTCTAGTGTTGCTCCTGCATCTAGTACTTTTGTACTTGGTCTGTGTGCTTTTATTTGTCTGATCTTCTCTTCTGTTATCTTCCTTTCCAGTTCTCTACATTTCTCTTTCCTTCTTCACTGTTATTATCATCTTATCCCTTCTTTTCCCTGCTCTTCACTTTTCTATCTTTTCTCTTCCCTTCTCTGTCTACTTACCTCAACCCTTCCCTTCCAATCTCTTCTATATTCATCTCTTCCCTTCCCTTCACTTCGCCTCAATTCCCACCTCATCTCTATCCTTCCATTTCTTCCTTCCAGCCATTACTTCCAGTTATATTTCTCCCCTTTCCCTTTTTATATCTTCCCTGCTCACTTTTCAAGACTGCATCGTATTCAGTGGATTAAAAGATGGTGATTATGGTCATGACTGTGGTGACGGAGAATAGTGGTGATGCATCTGATGGTGGTGCTGGTACCGGTGATAGTGATGATGATAGTATTAATAGAGGTGGTGGTGGTGCCGATCATGATGATGATGACGATGGTCATTATAATGATGGTGATGATGACAGTGATGATAATAGTGAGGATCATAAGGATTATTATCATTATAATAATAATAATAATCTATCTATCTATCTATCTATAGCCCGACGCCCTAATCCCGCAAAGGGTGGCCGCAGACAAAACGCCTCCAAGTCACTCTGTCACCCACCATTTGACTCCCCTCCCCCAACTCACCCCCTCCCTCATATACCTCTCAACTCCATCCCTCCACCTCATCCTCGGTCTACCCCTCCCTCTCCCTCCCTCCACCTCACCTACATACACCCTCTTAGTCAGTCTTTCAGTCTCCATTCTCTCCACATGTCCAAACCACCTCAGTGTATTTCTCCTAATCTTTTCAACCACATCCACATCTACCCCGCAACGTTCCTTCACTTCTTCATTTGTTAACCTGTCCCTCCACGTCACTTCACATGCTCCTCTCAAGTAACTCATTTCCACTGCTCTCACTCTTGACTTGTTCCCCTCTTGCAATGTCCACGCCTCGCTTCCATACGTCAGGGTAGGGATCACAATACCATCATGCAGTGACTTCTTAACTTCCATACTCACCTCCCTATTTCTCATCACTGCTTTCAGTGTGCCAACAACCTTTCTTCCCTGCTGTACCCTTTCACGTACTTCATCCCCCAAAGTTCCATCCTTACTCATTACACTACCCAAGTACTTGAATGCACTCACATTCTCCATATCCTCACCATCCAACCTAACTGCACACTCTGTGACTTCATTCCTCTCAAACACCATAACTTTACTTTTGTTTACATTAACTTTCAGCTTCCTCCTCCTACACACTGTCCCAAATTCGTTCACCAAACCTTGCAACTCCCATTCATCTTCACTCAACAATACTGTATCATCAGCAAACAGCAACACCGGAAGCTTCCAAACCTCACCCTCATTCATTAGGGCCACCCCCACATCCACTGCCCTACCTTGCACCTCCTTTACAACCCCATCCATATATATACTAAACAGCCATGGAGACATCACACACCCTTGTTTCAGTCCCACATTGAGATCAAAGAACTCACTCAGCTCACCATCCACTCGCACCGTAGCCCTAGCTCCCTCGTACATACTCTTCACAGCACTCAACAATTTCCCCTCCACTCCATATATTCTTAATACCTTCCACATACCTTGCCTATCTATTCTGTCATAAGCTTTCTCCAAGTCCATGAAGGCAGCATACACTTTCCTTCCCTTCTCTAGATACTTCTCCACTAAACATCTTAGAACAAATATCTGATCTACACACCCTTTTCCCTTCCTAAATCCCCCTTGTTCTTCTCCAACTAGCTCCTCTGTCATATGCCTAACCCTATCAATGAGTATTCTACCATATATTTTACCAGTCACACTAAGAAGGCAAATACCCCTATGGTTACCACATACTTCTCTCTCCCCTTTTCCCTTGTACAGAGGAACAATTATACCTGATTTCCAGTCCTCTGAAACCCTTCCCTCTTCCCAAGCCAATCTACACAACTTCCATATCCACTCCACAACAATCTCACCCCCATACCTAAGCATTTCACCACACACTCCATCAATTCCTGGGGCCTTTCCCAGCTTAATCTTCTTCATCGCTTCCACTACTTCCGACCTACTGATCTCTTCCTCCCTCCTCTCATCTCTTCTTCTCCCAGCCATTCCCCAACCACTTATACTCACACTGCTCTCACTCTCTACATTCAACAAATCCTCAAAGTGCTCCTTCCATCTCCTCAATATCTCTCTCTTCTCCACCAACAATCTATTATTCCTATCTTTCACTCCCCTACTATTTCCCCTTTCACACTGCCTTACTTTCTTTACCTCCTTCCAAAACAATTTCTTACTCTCCCTCCATTTCACACTCATATTCCTCCCAAACTCTTCATCCACTTTCTTCTTACTCTCCTTCACCAGTCTCTTAACCTCCCTTCTCCTGCTCACATATACTTCTCTCTTATTATTATTATTATTATTATTATTATTGGTATTATTATCATTATTATTATTATTATTATTATTATCATTATCATTATTATTATTATTATTATTATTATTGTTGTTGTTGTTGTTCTTGTTGTTGTTGTTGTTGTTATCATCATCATCATCATCATCATCATCGTCATCATCATCATCATCATCATCATCATCATCATCATCGTCATCGTCATCATCATCATCATCATCATCATCATCATCATCATCATCATCATCATCATCATCCGGACCTTTCCCACCCTAGGGCAGGGTGAGGAGTAGCTACGTCCAGGCAGCCCAAGTTTGCCCAATTCAATGGGCCACGCTTCTTTTGATTCGTCGTTCAAGCTCCCAGAATCCTGGCTGTATCTTATACGCAAAATAGATTCAACACATTCTGTAGCTTTA
>NC_137060.1:22936098-22971098 GCF_032717465.1 Coenobita brevimanus | reverse complement strand
ATTCATTCACCAAACCTTGCAACTCCCATTCATCTTCACTCAACAATACTGTATCATCAGCAAACAGCAACACCGGAAGCTTCCAAATCTCACCCTCATTCATTAGGGCCACCCCCACATCCACTGCCCTACCTTGTACCTCCTTTACAACCCCATCCATATATATATTAAACAGCCATGGAGACATTACACACCCCTGTTTCAGTCCCACATTGAGATCAAAGAACTCACTCAGCTCACCATCCACTCGCACCGTAGCCCTAGCTCCCTCGTACATACTCTTCACAGCACTCAACAATTTCCCCTCCACTCCATATATTCTTAATACCTTCCACATACCTTGCCTATCTATTCTGTCATAAGCTTTCTCCAAGTCCATGAAGGCAGCATACACTTTCCTTCCCTTCTCTAGATACTTCTCCACTAAACATCTTAGAACAAATATCTGATCTACACACCCTTTTCCCTTCCTAAATCCCCCTTGTTCTTCTCCAACTAGCTCCTCTGTCATATGCCTAACCCTATCAATGAGTATTCTACCATATATTTTACCAGTCACACTAAGAAGGCAAATACCCCTATGGTTACCACATACTTCTCTCTCCCCTTTTCCTTTGTACAGAGGAACAATTATACCTGATTTCCAGTCCTCTGGAACCCTTCCCTCTTCCCAAGCCAATCTACACAACTTCCATATCCACTCCACAACAATCTCACCCCCATACCTAAGCATTTCACCACACACTCCATCAATTCCTGGGGCCTTTCCCAGCTTAATCTTCTTCATCGCTTCCACTACTTCCGACCTACTGATCTCTTCCTCCCTCCTCTCATCTCTTCTTCTCCCAGCCATTCCCCAACCACTTATACTCACACTGCTCTCACTCTCTACATTCAACAAATCCTCAAAGTGCTCCTTCCATCTCCTCAATTTCTCTCTTCTCCACCAACAATCTATTATTCCTATCTTTCACTCCCCTATTATTTCCCCTTTCACACTGCCTTACTTTCTTTACCTCCTTCCAAAACAGTTTCTTACTCTCCCTCCATTTCACACTCAGATTCCTCCCAAACTCTTCATCCACTTTCTTCTTACTCTCCTTCACCAGTCTCTTAACCTCCCTTCTCCTGCTCACATATACCTCTCTCTTCTCTCTCTCATCTTCTCCCCTACCTCTACTCGCCAACCATTCACCATATGCCTTCTTCTTTTGTTCCACAGCTCGTTTCACCTCATCATTCCACCATGCTGTCCCTTGCACACCCTTGCATCTCCTCCTCACTCCACAAACCGCCTCACACGCTGCGCTTATCTCTTCCGTGAATATCTTACATACGTCTTCCACCCCTTCCATCTGCTCTAGCTCATACCTTCCCAATCTTTCTTCCACTATGCTCTTATACTCTGTCCTTTTCTCACTATCTTGCAATTTCTCCACTCTTCTCACAGGAGCTGCTTCCTCCTGTCTTCCCCTTCGCCTCCTCAACCACTTTCTTTGCAGCTCTACCTTGACCATCACTAAGTGATGGTCCGAGACTCCATTCCCCCACCCTCTCCACACCCTTGCATCCAACACTTGTCTTCTCATTCGCTCATCCACACACACGTAGTCTATCATTGCCTTTCGTTCAACAAGTTCACCATCCATCCTCCTCATTACTCTCCATGTATACCGGTGGATCATCTTATGACGAAAGTAGGTGTTGGCTATTGCCAACCCCTTACCAGCACAGATGTCCACCAAAGCACTACCATTCCCATCTACTTCAGCTGGCACACCCCACTGACCAACCACTCCATCCATTCGTACATTCCCAACTTTGCCATTCATGTCTCCAATCAAAAGCACTCTCTCGCTCCTCTCAAATTTGTCCATACATGCTTCTACTCTCGCCCAAAACTCATCTTTCACTCCTGCCACTCGATCCTCTGTTGGAGCATACTCACATACAATCGCCCACGCTTGTATACCTACTTTCATCCTCACCCATACAATCCTTGCACCCACTGTTCCATACTCTCTTATATTCTCCTTCCACTTCTTGCTTATCATCAGACATACTCCCTCTCTTGCCCTCTCGTTCTCATTGACTCCCGCACATATACCTACACCGTATTCCCATTCTCTCATCCTTTCACCTTTCCATTTAGTTTCAGTCAATCCACATATATCCACTTTTGCATCCTCAAGCACCTGGACAATCTCTCTCTTTCACTTCATCATTCACTCCTCTCACATTCCACGTTCCTACCCTCAGAATGTCCTTTGTCCGTTCCTTAGTCGTCAACGTATGGTCCGTCCGGGTCCGAGGCGCTTTATTTGCTTTTTTAGTTAGTTCTTTTTACGGGGTGGGGCACTAACCCACCACCAACCCTTTTAGTCGCCTCGTACGACAAGCAGGGATACTGGGGGAGTATTCTTGAAACCCCCCTACCCCCAGGGGGAATAACAATGATAATAGTAATAATAATAATAAAAATAATAATAATAATAATAATAATAATAATAATAATAATAATAATAACAATAATAATAATAATAATAATAAACACGATTAAGTATGTACAATATGTATATATGTATATATATGTGTGTAAATATCGAGAACTGTGATATGGCACACAGTCACACACTCAGGTATACATACACATACAGACGGACAGACACACGCCCGCTTTCTATGTGTGCATGTATGTTGTGATGTCCGTACATACTAACCAGACGCCCTTCATCGATCCACATACTGTTTTGTGCTATTCGTCGTCCTTCCTCTACCACTGGGAATACTGCGGTACCATAACTACCATAATAACCATTATAACTATCAGTCCTTTTACTACTACTACCGTAACTTCTATCATTAAACTCACACACACACACACACACACACACACACACACACACACACACACACACACACACACACACACTAACATCACTACCATCACAACCTTCATCACTCCGTCTTCTATTACCATACCTCTGCTCCTTCTTCACTACCATGACTTCCTCTTTCATTATTATTACTTCCTCCAGTACTAATACTGTCATTGCCAGTATCATTTCTACCATAACCATTAGCATCACAGCCATCATCACTACCATTGTTTACTATATTAGTGTCTTACCTCATCATTCAAGGAGTAAAATTTGTTGGTATTTTCGACTCCGACGTACCACATTATAATTCCTCACGTTTTACTGTGTCACACTCACTCGTTCGAACGCATGGTTAGGTACTGAAGAGGAATTAACGCCTTCACGTGCTGGCACAGATATAATTGGACGGATCCATTGCCCGGTTATACAAACGTCACTCAACTTCCTATCCCCTCGGAAAAGGACGATGGTAGACTGCAGGAAAAACGGAAACCTAACTTCAGTCCGCGGTACACCGGGTCCATGTCCAGATAAGTTTGGGGCCACAACAATACCAGCAAGAACAACAACGAGTGCTCATCTTCCTTTGAATGTCACCCACTGCGGTACTGGGATGGGTTAGTTTGGCTTTGGTTAGGTCAGAGATAGGTTATATGAAGTTACGTTTGCTACCTGGGTTGGTTAGGCAAGAGTTGTTTGGTTAGTATGAGTTAGGTTAGACTAGACTAGGTTAGATTATGTTAGGGTAGGGTAGAGTAGGGAAGGGTAGAATAGAATAGGAATAGTATTATCGAAAAAATGCAAGTTGCATAGGTTAGGCCACGGTAAATTAGGCTAAGAATGTTTGTGTGTTGGGATACGTTAGATTCGTTATTATTGTACTTGGGTAGGTTGGCATAAGAAGTGTTCCAGATTAGGTTAAATTAAGTCAGGGTGGACGAGAAACAGAAATGGTTATGAATTTTTACGGACTAGAAGTGTATTGGAATGGTTAGATTAAGACGGCATAGAGGCTTGGTTAGGTCAGGCAAGACTATCAGGATGAAACTAGAACTAGTAGGCCGGAGCAGGCTAGGCGAAATAGGATACAGCTGGATGACGTAGATTCGAACAGACCAGAGGCGAATTTCCAGCTGATTAGGATGTGGGGGGGATGGGAGGGACGCCAAATGAGGTAGCCGGGACAGAGCAGCCGACGACCTCCCGGCACAAAGTCTGGAGTGGCACTGAAGTCTGACCCTCCGTAACTGTATTCTTGTTGGTGGCATAGGAGGCACTGTAGCAACTTCCTTGACGATTTAATTTGAATAGTACGCCTTAGCATTGTCTTGTGTGTTATTTGTATGTCCTTGATAAGTAGCACCTCTTCCTGAGCGACTTAATGTGCATTTGTGTGTTGTAGTGTGTGTGTTTGGGGGAGGGGGGTATTTTGTGGTGACATTTTAGCAGGGAAAGATGGTGATCTGGAGAAAGCATATGTTAGAGTAGATAGACAAGGCGTATCGAAACCACTGAAAATATTATGGATTAATGCTGCCTACTTCTTCCTTAGCCTTTATCATTCTTTTTCTGTGTCTGTCCTCCTCCCTTCCTATTTCTCCTATTTTTCCTGTCACTTCTTATTGCCTTCCTTTCCTTCACAGGTGGCTTTACACTGAGTGACAAGCCAAATGGTTTCCTGTAAGCCAAGAAACCATTTGCAGTGCTGGGTGGTAACCATATAACCAATCCATACGTGCTCCCTACGTGTCAACAAGTGAGTTGGTGGAGGGTTAGTCCCCCTCTCTGTAAAACAAATAACTCAAAGTCAAATGGCCACCCATTACGGGATTATGGCGTCTGGCAATAGATAGATAGATAGAAGGGAAATTGTTATGAGGACAGGGGAGACAGTCTGTGTGGAAATCGGGTCGATCGAGTTCTTTTTAATAAACAGTAGAATGACACAGGGATGTACGATGTCTCCACGGTTGTTCATGCAGTGAATGGATCGCGGCACCTCATTTTTAACTTAACAGTCGTCGGATCTACTCTTCTTAGATAGGTGTGTGTGAGGTTATGTGAGGAATGTTTTAGTCCTATCAGTTGGAGCCAGGATTCCGGGGGCTTGAATGACGAGTGAATGGGAATGCACCTTGGGTTAGTATCTTCTTCTGTTTAGTATTTCTGGCTCTTTGGATCCTACCTCACATCACCTTTGGGTAGGGAAGGTCTAGTCGATAATGGTGATGATATAAAAGAAACTCAAGGTAAAACATTGGATATTTGCGTCCTCAGCGAAAGAGGGTAGTGTTTGGAGATTGCCTGCACTGTAGGGGGACATGTCCCCTACCCCCCCCTCACCCACTTTTTGGAGCTTGGGGGACAGAGTATCTTTTGTCCCCCGCACTTTTCTAGGTGAAAATTTTCAGGATGGATAGCTTTACCCTGTTTTTTTTTTTTCCTTAATGGAAAACTCCTTTCTATACAGTACAGTACAGTTAAGGTGATATGAAAACCATTCCCTGCTGAGCGGGACAGGTGGAGTGGTCACCTGAGTCAAGGATTAAGAGAGGTTAATCTCACTAGATGTATTTACTTAGGACAATCTTGACGTATGTTCCACCCCTGATGCCTGAGCCATGTATTGTACATACGTTTACCTTCACATTACAAAAATGTTCCGCCAGTGGCAGGGTGGCTACGCACCCCCGGACCTCCCTCCCCCCCTGCGGTGCGCACAAAGTACAGTAGTATGATGCTGATTATGTCCCCCCCGCATTTGGGGACAAAACAAAGCCCCTGGTAGTATTGGTAGTGGTGGTGATGGTGGTGGTGGTAGTAGTCACAAAACACTGCTGAAGAAACACTGTAGAGCAGTAACATAGTCTTACACTGCTACTGACCCTTGAAATACGGCACAGAAGAATGAAGATCTAGGCCAAGTTAAGATGAACAAGGTCTTGTTAAGCATGTGCCAGTCTCCTCCATTGGTAGTGTGTGTAACTAAGTCTCACAGGTGTAAGTCATAATTTTCTGGGAACAAGCAGGACATGTAAATTTTGTTCAGCCCACAAAATTTCCCTCACTAATACTGTAGGTGCAGCTAATGTACTGTTTGGCGGGATGATCTAGCCACATCACATTAGTTGGTATGTTGTCATATTAATTTTTTACGTGCATTTAAGTTCCTAAAATAGACGAACCAGAAATAAATATTATTAGTAAATAGGCAGCTGTTTGCTTTTATGATAGTATTACTGATTTAGTTTGTCATTGTATTTTGTTTTGTTGTGGCCTGAGGTCATTTGAATGTGAATGCAGTGGAATGCAGGCTGAAATTATTCTCTTGCAGTCGACCACTTTCAGGGGATAGGGAACTGAGGAACTTTTAACCAGGCAGCTTGGTTATATCAGTGTCGGTGCTTGCAGACATTTCAGCAATAGGTCATGCCGTACAGGCAAATCCCGGTTAACAAGCAATTGCTTAGCAAGAATTCGCCAATACGAGGTTTTGGAATTTGCACCACCGCCTGCAGGTAAAACTCCGCAATTACGAGAATCGAGACGAGGGTTGCGGTGCTGCTGTCCGCCGTGTTTACCTCGGGAGGCGGCTACGAAACGAGTCGCACGCTAGCTCTGCGAGCACGGCTCGACTCTCATGATGGCCATGTTGATTTTAACTCTTCCAACTGTGAATTTCTGGCTTCGAATCACGCACACACACACGCACATACACACACACGTATACACACATACATACATATATATACTTACAGGCACACACACATACACAAACGCACACACGTATTTGAATGTGTATGTATGTATGTATATATATATGCATGCGTGTGTGTGTGTGTGTGTGTGTGTGTGTGTGTGTGTGTGCAAGCTAAAATCAAGTAGTGGCAGTAGCAGTAGTAGACCCTACCTCAACACTGTTCCTGTGGCACTGTCTTTGATGCAAACCATACAGTGGTGTGCAAGGAGGTAGGCTGTGTGTGCACTGGACATTATGAAGTACGCGACGTCACTGCCAAAATGCTTCAGGAAATATGCCATGATGTTACCACAGAGCCAACTGTGCTGCCCCTAGACGGCGACCACTTCACCCACAGAATAGCAAACACATCAAATGATGCCAGAGTGGATGTCAGTGTTGCAAGTTTGCGGACACGTGGGCAGAGGGCTTTCTTCAACATTAGAATAATTGATCCTATGGCAGCATGTCATCGTGAACTGTGTCCCGAGGATGCACACAAAAGGAGTTAACAAGAAAAAAACACACATACTATCAGGAAAGGATCTAACTTGTGCACAACGTTGGATTCACTGCCTTTGTGTTCACAACATCAGGTGGGACGGGTCCAACGACGAGCAGATTCTCTCGAGACTGGCAGAGATTCTTTCTAAGAAGCGTCAACGTCACAGTTCCGTTATGGCCTGGATGAGGTGTCAACTGTCCTACTCCCTGGTGAGGTGTGCACTGCTATGCCTCCGGGGCACAAGACCATCAGCCCTCAGGCCTCTCTCTCTGGCAGGTATGGATTACGAAGCTACTGTGACTGAGTCACATTGACCAGCAACTCCAATAGATTAATGTTTTTGTTGACACTGTAATAATAAAAAATATAGTAGTAATAAAGCCTTTTGTGGCTAGAGGGGGCACTCCTTATCCACCCACTCGATGTAGTGCTGTTCTTGGATGCCTGCCCTTTCCTCTCTTCCTTCGTTCTTTCAATCGTTCCTCATCTGTCTTTTTTTCCTTCATTCTTTCCTCTTCCATCTGTCTACGGATGACTATACATTGAGTGACAAGCCAGATGGTTTCCTGTACACCAGGAAACCTTTTACTACGCTGGGTGGTAATCATATAACCAAATTATGGCGCCTGATGGTTTAGTGGGCAATTAAGGCGCTCCAATCGGATTGAGCCTGTGCAAGTTAATATCCAAGGGATGGTTAGGGTTTACTGATCACGTAATGCCACTCAGGGATGAGTGAGGCTGGTCATTCTCATCATAAATGTGAGGACCAATTTGCCTAGCTCCAGGCTCCTATGCTCCTGATGGGGCAACACAGGATTAGATGATGAATGAATGAATGAATGATGATAAAGTGTTGGCATATGGTTGGTAAGGACAGTGGCTGGTGTGTTTGGGGCCAACAGATTGTATTAAGGTTAGTGATAACCTTCACATTACAACTCCAATGGTGAACTGTATTATGAGGCTGGCTGCTGAGCTGCACGGTATAATTCCCAAATGGGTGGACGTGATTTGCTTGTTGTATTTTTTTAAAAAGTGGTAGTTGTAGTAGTAACAGTAGTAGATTTTTTTTTTTTTTTTTATCAGAAGATGCATTCAGCAGGTTTGTGATGATTGGCTGAATGCAACACGTCCAAAGAACATCATTGTATTTCAAATAATTACCAGTAATTCTCAGAAATACCATGTTATTTGGAGATGTTGCATTCAATCATCACCAACCTATCAAGTGCATCTTTCATTGACAAAAAAAAAAAAAAAAATAGGTATAGAAGTAGTTGTAGTAGCTGTAGTAGCAATTGTAGTAGTTGTAGAGCAGTTTTAGTAGTAGCAGTAGCAACAGCACCAGCAGCCGTAGCATCATCATCATCATCAGTAGTAGCAGTCCATCCAGTACCGTAATATATAAACCACCCTACATAAACACCCCCCCAAGATATCCATACCCAATTTAGGTGAAAGAAACACATCTTTAAGTTGTGTATATTTATTTCAGCTTTTATAACAATTTCTTCTAAATTATTTGGGCTAACAATAGATAACTTGACCCAGTGAAAATACGTTATATTTCAGTATGAATAGCCAGGGAAATTACTCTTGTCCAGTCCCCTCAGGTGAAAACAAAGATGGAAATAACTCGTCTTTTTACGTTTAAATCCAATAACTTCCCTTCCTCTTGCCCAGTTCCCTTAGATGAAAACAAATGATATTTAAGCCATTTATTTGTATTAAAGCATATATAATTTGAGAGGAGCATGTGGAGTTACGTGGAGAGACAGACTGACAAATGAGGATGTGAAGGAGCGTTGTGGTGTGGATGTGATAGAAAGAGTTAGGAGAAACACACTGAGGTGGTTTGGCCATGTGGTGAGGATGGAGAGTGTGAGACTAACGAGGAGAGTGTATGTGAGTGAGGAGCATGTGGAGTTACGTGGAGAGGCAGACTGACAAATGAGGATGTGAAGGAGCGTTGTGGTGTGAATGTGGATGTGAGAGGAAGCGTTAGGAGAAACACACTGAGGTAGTTTGGCCATGTGGAGAGGATGGAGAGAGAGAGAGAGAGAGAGAGACTGACGAGGAGTGTGTATGTGAGTGAGGTGGAGGGGGGGAGAGGGAGGAGGAGGAGGAGAATGAGATAGAGGGATGGAGTGGAGAGGTATATGAGAGAGGAGTGTGTGAGTTGGAAGCAGGGCAATGAAATGGCAGGGGACAGGGCGACATGGAGGCTGCTTGTTTTTGGCCATCCCTTACAGGATTAAGGAGTCTGGCAATAGATAGATAGATAATTTGTCTCCTACCTTATTTCAGATAGAAACAGTAGATATTTGAATAGTAACCAAGGAGACTCATTATCATTGTGAGGGTAAAATCTTGGTAATTGAATGAATTCAAGGGAAATTGGGGTACTCGGATTATATATCAATTTTTTGTTGGTCGAATCTTTTAACTGTTGGTTCATTTACTCGAAATTTGCTTGCTTGTAGTGCCTGAATCTTCTAGTTAAGTGAAGCATGGTTCGTGTTGAATACTGGATCGAGTCACACTGTTCAATGCTTCAACTATGGGTTTTCGAACTGAAGGGAGTGAAAATCTTGTCAGTGACCCATTTCTTTGGGTTATTTAGTGTTATTGTCTTGTATATTGTTTTATTCTTTTACTTCATCAGCCTTGGAGAATTATCCTCCTACATATCTTGTATTTGGGGTGTTTTCTCCCGGCCTTTTCTATGTTCAGGATTCTATTTCTGTCTAGGGCCGGGCAGAGAGACATCTCCTGGTTATGGCTCAACCAGGACTACCGGTACGCGAGCAGAGGGAATCCCTTGTGAGAAACTAGGGCTGTAGTAGACCCTGCTGTGAAGACCTTGCTGTTGGAACCAGTGCCAGGTGGTGGTTCGGGACACCTTGCTGTTGGAACCAGTGCCAGGTGGTGGTTCGGGACACCTTGCTGTTGGAACCGGTGCCAGGTGGTGGTTCGGGACACCTTGCTGCTGGAACCGATGCCAGGTGGTGGTTCGGGACACCTTGCTGCTGGAACCGGTGCCAGGTGGTGGTTCGGGACACCTTGCTGTTGGAACCAGTGCCAGGGGGTGGTTCGGGACACCTTGCTGCTGACTGGGGTGTAGTGAGACACCAGCCTTCAGGACACGGAGATCCACCCCCTTTTTTTTTTTTCCATTATTTTTTTATTCAAATCATTATTCATATATTTCTCTATTTACTGTGTATTCATATACTGTTTTCATATTTTATTCATTCATTATTTACCGTAATAAATTTTTCTATTCTTTTATAGTGTCTCTCTATTCCTTTAAGCTTTGACATCCTATAGGACCATGGTATTCATAACCATCCACCCCATCAGATGAAAACGGTATATTTGACTAGTAACCAAGGAGACTCATTATAATCCATCTCCATCAGATAAAAACAATTTTTGACTTGCAACCAAGGAGACTCATTATAATCCACCTCCATCAGATAAAAACACTTGGATAGTAACCAAGGAGACTCATTATAATCCACCTCCATCAGATGAAAACACTTAGATAGTAACCAAGGAGACTCATTAGAATCCACCTCCATCAGATAAAAACATTTGAATAGTAACCAAGGAGACTCAGTATAATCCACCTCCATCAGATAAAAACATACTTGAATAGTATCCAAGGAGACTCAGAATGGAACACAATCGGGCAGCCTGGACCCACTAAACCAGCAGTTGTGAAAAAAACTAGTCACGAAGAAGTGCAGGGGGATATCAAGTGAACCATTCTCAGTAGCTGACGGCCTAAACCCACTAAACCACCTACCATAGGTATAAAAATGGTAGTCATGAAGTGCAAGGAGTACAGCAGTCCGCACCCACACCCACTGAGCCTAAACTGACAGCCTAAACCCACTACCCCCCCCCCCCCGGCCCGGGGTTAGGCAAGTTGGTGCTGATATTTAAGATGAGACTGACCAGCCTCACACATAAGAGTGGCATTACGTGAGCAATAAACCCCAACCACCCTTTTAGATATAAACAAAGCCTGAAATGCACTCGGTTAACTGCTACGTGTGTTTTGATTGTAGTTCTCGGGGGTGAGTCTCTCTCTCTCTCTCTCTCTCTTTCTGTGCCAATGCTGGAGTTTGAATATAAAGTATTAATGTACTGATGGTTTCCACTGAAGATTTAAGTGTCTTGTTGATATTGAAAAAAAAAAGCGGGTTGGTAAGCAGATAGGCAGGCTGGCAGATAGGCAGGCAGCTAGGCAGGCTGGCAATAGGGAGGCTGGCAGGTAGACGGAGGCTGGTAGGGCTGATAGGCAGGCAGGCAAGCAGACTAAAGTCCCGTCCACACGAGCGGGCAATGCCCTCGGTCACAAGCGAGCAGTTTGCCTGTTGACGGGCTCACCGCTTGTGCCCGCGGGCACAAGCGGTGAGCCCGTCAACAGGCAAACTGCTTGCTTGTGACCGCGGGCATTGCCCGCTCGTGTGGACGGGGCTTAAGCAACAAACAACACGCTAGACAGCAGGCTGGATAGCAGGCTGACATTACCTGTTCTTACTACTACTACTACAACTACTACTGCTACTGCTACATCTACTACTGCTGCTGCCACCACCACTACCACCACCACGATGGTCGGGGTTGGGATGCTTGCTAGTAAAAAGGATAAATTAAAATGTATTTCAGGTGAACATCATCAACCCAGACGACTAGATTAGCGTTGGGAGTATGGAGGGTGAGAGACTAACTAGGAGCGTGTATGTGGGTGAGGTGGAGGGGGGAGAGGGAGGGGGAGAGGGAGGGGGAGACCGAGGAAGAGATGGAGGGATGGAGGAGAGAGGTATATGAGAGGGGGGTGTAAGTTGGGGGAGGGTAGCGACACGGCAGGGAACAGGGCAACATGGAGACGATTTGTTTCTGGCCACTCCTTACCCGATGAAGGTGTTCATAGATAGATATATAGAAAGGATTAATATTAAAGATAAATATTAATCAGCATAATAAAAACAAGCATTTTATTTCGAACTAGAGTTCAATTTTATTCGCCCCTGTGTGGAGTACAACTCTCATGTGCGGGGAGGCTCCCCACATACAGCTCTACTCAATAGGGTAGAGTCAAAGGCTTTTCGTCTCATAAACTCTCCTCCTCTTACTGGCTCCCTTCAACCTCTGTCTCTTCGCCGCACTGTTGCATCTTTATCTCTGTTCTATCGCTACTTCAATGGTCACTCCTCTGACCTGTCTGCTCGCATCCCTCCACCTCTACGACGAGTGCGTAGCACCCGTCTAGCAACAAACTCTCATCCCTTTTCTGTCCAGCTCTCTAATGGAAGAGTTAACCGTTACTTCCAGTCCATCATTTATGCAACAGGTCAACTCTGGAACTGTCTCCCTCTGTCTGTATTCCCTACTCCCTATGATCTCCAGTGTTTCAGACGCGTGTGTCCAGGCATCTCGAAATAAATGGATCGTGAATTTGGCTCTCTTTTGTATTGTTTTTGTTTTTTTCTTGGAAGGAACGGTTTGCGGGCTCCTGGCCTTTGATTCCTTCTTTCTTGCATTAAAAATGAAAAAAGAAGGAGCTTCGAATCCCGTCAGTCACCCTCTAACCGTGAGAGGGAGAGGACGCTCAAGCTGTGTGTCTATTCTCAGTGTTGATAGTGTTTAAACAACTTCCCCATCTATCCGAGATAAACAAAGGTAAGGCAGGATATTGTTGGTCAGTTCTTTGATACTGCCTGTTCTTTCAGTTGAGCCAAATCATCTTTATTAGTGTGAAAAGTGGTGTGGAAATAAGTTATCTGAGAGGAATGTGGAGCTACGCGGAGAGACAGACAGGCTGACAGGGTTGCCGCTCCGTGGAAATCGTCTGCTAATGTGGAAAAAACAAATAAGCGACGGACCTGCACGTGGGAAAAATTACACGCTACCCATTTAGAGACGAGGAGAGGAAGAGGGGGGGGCGGCTGGGGATAATGCCATAGCCCGCGCCCTCCAAGATAGTGTTAAGAGGGAGGAAGCTACAACATAGCGTAGTTCACTGTATAATCACATCGGGTTCTAAAGCAAATATATAAAAACAAGTAGGAATAGTTATATGTAAACACAGTAAAACAAACTGTTGCATAACACTTAGCGTACAGAGTTGTGCATTACTGTATCTTTAAGCCATATTGGACACGTTGAGAAACTGGAGAATAAAAGACTAAGACGATGCATGTAAGTGAAATGGAGGGAGGGAGAGGGAGGGGGGAGACCGAGGATGAGGTGGAGGGCTGGAGTTAGGTAAATGAAAGAGGGGGGTGTGAGCTGGGAGCAGGGCAATGAAATGGCGGGGGACAGGGTGACATGGAGGCGATTTGTTTGTGGCCACCCCTTACGGGATTAAGGCGTCTGGCAATAGATAGACAGATAGGCAGAGATGTGAAGAACCGCTCACCCTCCATCTTCTTATGTAACAACTTCCTATAGACTTATCAATCCATCAGAAATGCATCTACATAAACAAACACATACTAAATAGTTTTCCTCGCTGTCTTTACATATACTATAATTTCCTTGTATTTATTATCGTTGTTTTATAGAGGGAGGGGAAGGTGGTATATCTCACTAGGATCCTTTGGGCAGTCCTTCATTTATGCAACAGGTCAACTCTGGAACTGTCTACCTCTGTCTGTATTTCCTACTTCCTATGATCTCCAGTCTTTCAAACGCAGTGTGTCCAGGCATCTCGAAATAAACCGATCTTGAATTTGGCTGTCCTTTGTATTTTTCTTTTTCTTTGAAGGAACGGTTTGCAGGCTCCTGGCCTTTGGCTCCTTCTTCCTTGCATGAAAAAAAAAATGAGAGGAGCATGTGGAGAGAAACTGACAATTGAGGAAGAAAAGGAGCGTTGTGGTGTGGCTGTGGATGTGATAGGACACGTTAGGAGAAACACACTGAGGTGGTTTGGCCATGTGGAGAGGATGGAGAGTGAGAGACTGACGAGGAGAGTGTGAAGGAGCGTTGTGGTGTGGATGTGGATGTGATAGGACACGTTAGGAGAAACACACTGAGGTGGTTTGGCCATGTGGAGAGGATGGAGAGTGAGAGACTGACGAGGAGAATGTATGTGAGTGAGGTGGATGTGGAGTTACATGGAGAGACAGACTGAGAAATGAGGGAGTGAAGGAGCGTTGTGGTGTGGATGTGGATGTGATAGGAAGCGTTAGGAGAAACACACTGAGGTGGTTTGGTCATGTGGAGAGGATGGAGAGTGAGAGACTGACGAGGAGAGTGTATATGAGTGAGGTGGAGTGGAAGAGAGGGAGGGGGAGGCCAAGGATGAGATGAAAGGATGGAGTGAAATTACGGGGGACAGGGCGACATGGAGGCGATTTGTTTGTGGCGACTCCTTGCAGGATTGAGGCGTCTGGCAATAGATAGATAGCTAGATAGTTATTCGTTCTATCTATTTATCGCCAGTCGCCATAATACCGTATCTATCCATCTATCTATCTATCTATCGCCAGACGCCATAATCCCATATCTATCTATTTATCTATCAATTGCCAGGCGTCATAATCCCGTATCTGTCCATCTATCTATCTATTGCCAGACACCATGATCCAGTATCTACTGCATTTATCTATCGCCAGACGTTATAATCCCGTATCGATCTATCTATCTATCGCCAGACGCCATAATCCCATATCTATCTATCTATCAATCACCAGACGCCATAATCCCGTATCTATCCGTCTATCTATCTATCTATTGCCAGACACCATAATCCAGTATCTACTGTATCTATCTATCGCCAGACTTCATAATCCCGTAGCTGTCTATCTATCTATCTATCGCCAGACGCTATAATCCCGTAAGGGGTGGCCATTTGTCTTCGAGTTAGTTGTTTTACGGGGAGGGGCACTAGCCCTTCACCAACCCACTTGTTGACACGTAGGGAACACGTATGGGTTGGTTATATGGTTACCACCCAGCGTTATAAATGTTTTCTGATTTACAGGATACCATTAGGCTTGTCACTCAATGTAAAGCCACCTGAAAAAGAAAGAAGAGTAATAAAAAGTGACAGGAAAGATGGGAGAAATAGGAAGAGAGGAGGACAGACACAAATAAAGAATGATAAAGGTGAAGGAAGAGGTAGGCAGCACTACATCGAGTGAGTGGATGATGGTAAGAAATAGGAAGAGAGGAGGGCAGGCACAGAAAAAGAATGATAAAGCCTAAGGAAGAAGTAGGCAGCACTACATCAAGTGAGTGGATGATGGTAAGAAATAGGAAGAGAGGAGGGCAGGCACAGAAAAAGATTGATAAAGGGCAAGGAGGAACTAGGCAGCACTACATCAAGTGAGTGGATGATGGTAAGAAATAGGAAGAGAGGAGGGCAGACAGAAAAAGATTGATAAAGGCTAAGGAAGAAGTAGGTAGCACTACATCAAGTGAGTGGATGACGGTCGCCACCACCTACCACTAATATTCATAAAATATTCATAAAAATCAGAAATATTACTCCATGTGCCGAAATCTCTCAAAAATATTCACTCCCGCCACTTCACTATTTCACGGCGAGTCGTTCATTAACAGGGAACTCATTTCGGCTCCCTATTAAATCGGCTACTGTCCGCGCCGAGCTAATAATGTGTTCCAATATTAGAGTGAAAAGGGCTAGATTATTTTCACACATTTTCTCTCTTTTCCGTCTTTCCTTTATCGTTTTGAATTTTTGAATATGCTTCGTCCTTCGTACCTGATGATTTGAATTTTCCTCCTCCATATATTTAATTCAATCGCCAGAGTTCTAGTTTAATCTGTCCCAATAGATAGATAGATAGATAGATAAATAGACATAGATAAATAGATAGATATGTAGATAGATATATAGATAGATAAATGAATAATACAGTTACAGTCTAGCTGATGATCAATCTATCTATCTATCTATTGCCAGACGCCTTAATCCCTTATACGGGGTGGCTACAAACAAATCACCTCCACGCCACCCTGTCCCCCGCCATTTCACTGCAGAGCTCCCAATTCACACACTCCCTCTCTCATATACCTCTCCACTCCATCCCTCCATCTTATCCTTGGCCTTCCCCTCTCTCTCCCTCCATCTCACTCACATACACTCTCCTCGTCAGTCTCTCATATACCTCTCCACTCCATCTCATCCTTGGCTTTCCCCTCCTTCTCTCCCCCTCCACCTCACATCCATTCCTCGTCAGTCTCTTAAACCTCTCCACTCCCCCTCCATCTCATCCTTGGCCTTCCCCTCCCTCTCTCCCTCTCCTCCTCGCTCACATACACTCTCCTCGTCAGTCTCCCACTCTCCATCCTCTTCACATGGCCAAACCACCTCATTGTGTCACTAAATCAAACATCTATCTATTTATCTATCTACTGCCAGACGCCATAATCCCGTAAGGGGTGGCCTTTGACTCTGAGTTATTTGTTTTACGGGGAGGGGCACTAACCCTCCACCAACCCACTTGTTGACACGTAGGGAGCACGTATGGTTTGGTTATATGGTTACCACCCAGCGTTGTAAATGGTTTCTTGGCGTACAGGGAACCATTTGGCTACTAAACAGAATTACTTTTACTTACATCCTCCTCTTGGCCCGTAGCGTCCATGGGTTCCCGTGGAGAGTGAGATGAAGAAAGGAAAGTGGTCATAGGCGAACCATTCTGACGATATTTGTCCATCTCCATCTCTTTGTCCAACTCTCTAATGCAAGAGTTAACCGTTACTCCCAGTTCTTCATTTATGCAACAGGTCAACTCTGGAACTGCCTCCCTCTCTGTATTTCCTGCTGGCTATGATCCCCAGTCTTTCAAACGCAGTGTGTCCAGGCATCTCGAAATGATCGGATCTTGAATTTGGCTCTCTCTTGTATTTTGTTTTTCTCTTGGAAGGAACAGTTATTGCTGGTTCCTGGCCTTTGGTTCCTTCTTCCTAGCATAAGAAAAAAATATATATATTCTTCCATGTATCCTGTATACTGTTTCTATTATGGCTATTCCACAATTAAATTGTCCCTTGATGCTATGAAGCTTATTTTCTACATCGTCTTTCGTTCACTGAGGTGGTTTGGACATGTGGAGAGGATGGAGAGTGAGAGACTGACGAGGAGAGTGTATGTGAGAGAGGTAGAGGGGGAGAGAGGGAGGGGAAGACCGATGATGAGGTGGAAGGATGGAGTTGAGAGGTATATGAGGGAGAAGTGAGTTGGGGGTAGTCAAATTGTGGGTGACACAGCGACTTGGAGGCGTTTTGTCTGCGGCCACCCTGTACGGGATTAGGGCGTCGGGCTATAGATTGATAGTCTTTCGTACAGTTTAGTATTTCTGCAATTAGCATCAGTGCATCTCTTTTCTTTACCCTGTTTTTGTAAGTCATGTCAGATGCCTCCCACAACAAAGGCTG
Organism: Coenobita brevimanus; assembly: GCF_032717465.1. Taxonomy (NCBI): domain Eukaryota; kingdom Metazoa; phylum Arthropoda; class Malacostraca; order Decapoda; family Coenobitidae; genus Coenobita; species Coenobita brevimanus. Next base: position 22,953,547 of record NC_137060.1, on the reverse strand, counting down.
GTCTTGCACTAATTGACTAAGGTGGAGTACCCTTGCCTGGCACTACTCCATAGCAAAGCATCACTCGGCACTGGCTGCACGAGTGAATAACTACTCACATCATTACCTCGTGAGGGTCGGGTTCCAATATGCCAGTAGCCTTGCCAACTGGCCTTCTTATTATACTTTATGTAATAATCAATAACCATGAATTTTGATATGTGGGGCCAGGTTATGGACTATGTTACATTTTATCGCACACCCAATGGCAGCTGTGGCCTGGTTACGCAGCGCCATATATGTTCCGGAGCTGTCTCTAGATATTCGGCAGTGTGGACATACCCTAAGAGGCTAGCAGCAGCCACCCCAGGCTCAAAATTTACGCCTTTCCGCGCTCCCTTCGGGCGGCAGAGAGGCGACTGAGTGTCTAGGGCAACTGGGCAACTCCACATCGCCTGATATTTCCGCGTAAGGGCAGCACCAAACACACCCATACCCTGAAATGTACAAACGTTGACGCCTCCACCTTATAGCAGTAATATACTAAAGGGTTATTGAATGTTAATACGCAGAATAAGTCGTTATGGAAAAGGTGTCGCGAAGCCTGTACTGCTTAACACGGTATGCCATCATTAGTTGCATCCCCTGGGTCACAAACAGTATCTCCCCCCCTTACCACCCTCCCTTTTGGTGTTAGGGAGGCGACTGAAGGTCTGGACAGGGCCTCCATTAGCTCCGCTCATCTTACCCTAGAGTCAAGTCAGTTTTACCCTAAATTCCTATGTTTTACCCTAAAGAGTAGGCAACACGGACTTCGATTATATATATATATATATATATATATATATATATATATATATATATATATATATATATATATATATGTATATATATATATACGGTATATGAATATATATATATATATATATATATATATATATATATATATATATATATATATATATATATATATATGTATATATACAGTATATGAATCTAAGAAAAAGGCAAATTGGATGAAATATGTAAAGAACTCCATATTTTTTATTTAAAGAATAAAAAATACACTATTTAAGAAAAAGGCAAACTGGGTGAAGTATGTAAAGAATTCCATATATTTGATTTAAAGAAAACAAAAATAAACATAAAGTAAGAGAAAACAAGTTTATGTTTTATCTCATTTCTATTAGATTTCTGGTTTAATCAGAACACTCATCTGAGCCAACCCGGCCTAACCGTTTCGGAATTAAACGTGGCGCGCAGTTTGAAACTTTAGAGTTTTGTGTTCATTTCGATATTAGGTTTGAGAAATATTCTTGATTTTCGACTGATTGTGACACATTTTTTTTGTGTGTGCATTTTGGCAAAAAATTACCCTAAAATTACCCCATGTTATGTATTACCCTAAACGCTACCCTAGAAGGAATCTGATTACCCTAATTTAGGGTATTTTACCCTAAAATGGAAGCCCTGGGTCTGGAAGACACAACGCCGCCACTTATAGTTACCACGGCCGCCGATAGATGGCAGCACCAGAACGTAAACACAGAGTCAGCCATCATGGATATAGGAAACATGCTAAATACTGCAAGAAAATACAACTTTGGACTATTATTTCTCGGTTAATAATGCAAATACGCTAATCTCATGGTTAAAGTAAATTCAACAACCATAAATCATCCTAACTACACTGATTATTTATGTTTAATCATCGTAGTATAAACGTAAAAAAATTGCTGTAAAGGTAAATTCGGCTAAAGAAATTTTGTTGCAGAGTTCAACCCAGTAATATGCTAGATACCGCTAGAAAAATAAATTTGTGATATTATTTCTCCAAAGAGAAAGGCAGTTGTGTATCTCTTGCAATACACAGCAATACAAAAAACAGTTACTGTCCATAATATGTCAAGGTTTTCGCGCAATATCAAGCCATTCTATCTAAAAATATTGTTTTCTAAAAATCAGCTCCGATTAAGACGACGAAGTTAGCTAGTCCTGATGCTTACCGAACACTTCAAGAAATATTACTATTTTTGAATGATTCTGGTGCTATTCAAAGCATTAGGAGGGGAGCGTGTACCATTTCTTATATAACTTGATGCTCAACCACACTAGTATGTCTGTTTGTGTCCAAAAATTCAAATAAGCCAGCTTTTCGTGAATCTAGCGCATGCAATATAAAATGACCGCCTGGCAACTCAGGTTGGCCAGCGGTCTCATTCAAACACACGATCTGAAAGTTCATTATTTTAACATATTTCTGCTTGATTACTGTACGTTAATGTTTGTAAAGTGTGCAAGAATGTGTCAGGACATATAAAGATGTTTCTGAGATGCGTTAGAAGTGAGTTTGAGTGATTTAGGCTAGAAATTAACGATAGTATTGTCGCCCATCCATGTTTTCTTACGCATTCTTATCGTTACGTTCACTCATACCTTTGTTTTTAAATTTACTCTTTACGCTATTGTTTACGTTGCAGCCCTTTAAATTCATTCATTATCCAGGTTGCACTTCATTCATCACGCAAGCCAGTTCATTCAAAGAAGGTATGTGTGGCTCCCATTCATGTGAGTTTTACAATCACTGTTGTTGGAGAGAGAGAGAGAGAGAGAGAGAGAGAGAGAGAGAGAGAGAGAGAGAGAGAGAGAGAGAGAGAGAGAGAGAGAGAGACAGGACAGTGTGTGTGTGTGTGTGTGTGTGTGTGTGTGTGTGTGTGTGAGAGAGAGAGAGAGAGAGAGAGAGAGAGAGAGAATGACAGGACTATAAATAAAATAGATTACTATAAGATTAGAGGACTGAATAGACTGTAGTCGCGGAGCAGGACTCTGAGGTTGTCATTATCGTACCCTGGCAACCTACCATTCGAGAGTGTGTCCGATTTCGTATCATATTATACACGAAGCATTATATGCACGAATATATTATACACGAATATTATTATACACGAACATATTATACACGAATCATATTATTATGCACGAATATATTATACACGAATATTATTATACACGAACATATAATACACGAATCATATTATTGTGCACGAATATATTATACACGAATAATATGACACACGAATATAAGTATGCACGAATATATTATACACGAATAATATTACACACGAACATATTATACACGAATAATATGACACACGAATATAAGTATGCACGAATATATTATACACGAATAATATTACACACGAACATATTATACACCAATAATATGACACACGAATATAAGTATGCACGAATATATTATACACGAATAATATTACACACGAACATATTATACACGAATTTCATTATTATGCACGGATATATTATCCACGAATATTATTATTCACGAACATATTATACACGAATATTATTATACACGAACATATTGTACACGCATCATATTGTTGTTCACGAATATATTATACACGAATAATATTCCACACGAACATATTATACACGAATCACATGCGTCTGATATTATACGCGAAATCACGCACTTTTGAATCGTAGGTTGCCAGGGCACGATAATAACAACCTCAGAGTCGCGCGCCGCGGCTATAGTAACCAAGGAGACTCATTTTTAGAGCAGGAATAAAGCTGACTAAATATCATGGAACCACAACATAATATTCAAGCTGTCAGTGGCCCACTTCCGTCAGATAAACACAAATTTACAGTAGGATTAGTGTTGTTTTTGTTAGCATTATAATGTTTAGTTTGCTTCATGTTTACGTCTGTCCGATAGCACGATAACTCTCTCTCTCTCTCTCTCTCTCTCTCTCTCTCATCTTTTGTCTGCCTGTCTCGAACCTTTGTGGGAACGACCTTGCTTCTCTTTACGTCTCAGGCTAACTCCTTCTTTCCTTCCCTTTTTTCCTTAATTCCTTCCTTTCTTCGACGTCTCTTTCTTTCCCTATTTCCCCTTCCTCACTTTTTCCCATCTAGTTCCCTTTTCCTCCTAATTCTTTTCACCATTTCCACTACTTTTCCTTCCTTCTTCCTTTTCACATCCTTCCTTCTTCTCCCTCCCTGTTCTTTTCAGCATTTCCTCCCTTCCTCCCATTATCTCCTTCGCCCCCTCCTTTTCTCCCCTCCTTGCCAGTCCTCGTACCCTCTCCCCCCCTCCTCTCCTCCCCCTACGACTCCCCCCTTCCTCTCCTCCCGCTACCCTTCCCCATCCTCTCTGCACAAGGGCCAATTTAAATCCCAACTCTAGTACGAACTGACGTTCAAACTCAAGTGCCAACTCAGGTCCCAACACAGTTACCAAACGCAAGTACCAACTTAAGTCTTAACACAAGTACCAACTCAAGTCATAACTCAAGCGTTAACTTAGTCCCAACTCAAGCGGAAACTTAAGTATCAGCTCAAGCGTCCCAACCCAAGCGCCAACCTAAGTCCCAACTCAAGTGCCAACGTAAATTACAACTCGTGTCAACTTAAGTCCCAACTAATGAATCAACTTAAGTGCCAACTCAAGTGACAACGTGCCAACTCAGGTACGAACATTAATCCCAACTCAAGTGAAACCTTAAGTGCCAACTCAAGTGCCAACTTGGGTCAAAACTCAAGCGCCAATGTAGGTCCCAACTCAAGTGCCAACCCATGTCTCAACTCAAGCGCCAACCTTAGTCCCAACTCAAGCACCAGCTTAATCACAACTCACTGGTCAGCATAGGTCCCAACTCAAGTGCCAACGTTAGCTCCAACTCAAGTGCCAACGTAAGTGTCAACGAAAGCTCCATCTAGTGCCAACGTAAATGCCAACTCAAGAGCTAACTTAAGAGCCAACTAAAGCGCCAACTTATGTTGCAACTCAAGTGCAAACATATCTCCCAACTCAAGTGACAACATAAGTGCCAGCTCAAGTGACAACACAAGTGCCAACTCAAGTGACAACATAAGTGCCAACTCAAGTGACAAAATAAGTGCCAACTCAAGTGACAAAATAAGTGCCAGCTCAAACGTCAACTCAGGTCCAAACTCATGCGCCAGCTTGGGTCTTAGCTTAAGTTACAACTTAAGTCCCAACTCAAGCTCCATCATGTTTCATCTCAAGCGGAAACTCAAGTCCCAATTCAAGCACCATCTTTAGTCCCAACGAAAGGGCGAGCTTACGTCTCAACTCAAGCATCAACTGAAGTTCCAATTCAAGCACCAGCTTAAGTCCCAACTCAAGCGCCACCTTAAGTCCAAACTTAATTGCCAACTTAAGTGCCAAATAAAGTGCTATCGTAAATGATAAGTGCAAATGTGAGTGCCAGTTCAAGTGCCAACTTAAGTGCCAACTCAAATGCAAACTTAAGAGAAAACTCAAATGCCAACTTAAATGCCAACTTAAGTGCAAACTCACGTGGTGACGTAAGTGCCAATTCAAATGTTAAGCTCCGACCAAAGTGCCAAATTAAGTCCCAAAATAAGTGCCAACTTAAATCCAACACAAGCGCCAATTTAAATCCCAACTCAAGTACCAACTATTGCTCAAACTCAAGGGTTAACTCAAGTCCCAACACAGGTACTACTTGGGCCCAAACACAAGTACCAACTGAAGTCCTAACACAAGTACGAGCTCAAGTCCTAACTCAAGCGCTAACTTAAGTCCCAACTCAAGTGCCAACTAAGATCCCAACTCATGCGTCAACTTGTCCCAATCCAGGCACCAACTTAAGTTCCAACTCAAGCACCAACTGAAGTCCCAACTCAAGCACCAACTGAAGTCCCAACTCAAGTGCCAACGTAAGTCACAACTCAAGTGCCAACGTAAGTTACAACTCAAGCACCAACTTAAGTCCCAGTTCACAAGTCAACTCAAGTCCCAACTAAAGCGCCAACTTACGCTGCATCTCAAGCACCAACATTAATCCCAACTCAATTGAAACCTTAAGTGCCAACTTAGGTCAAAACTCAAGCGCCAATGTAGATCCCAGCTCAAGAGCGTACTTAAGTTCCAACTCAAGCGCCAACTTATGTCCAACTCAGGCGCCAACCTAAGTCCCAAGTCAAGCTCTAAAATACGTCTCAACTCAAGCGCCAACTTAAGTCCCAAATCAAGCGCCAACTTAAGTCCCAACTCAAGCGCCAACTTAAGTCCCAACTCAAGCGCCAACTTAAGTCCCTACTTAAGCGCCAACTCAAGTCCCTACTCAAGCGCCAACTTAAGTCCCAACTCAAGCGCCAACCTAAGGCCCAACTCAAGCGCCAACTTAAGTCCCAATTCAAGCGTCAACTTAAGTCCCAACTCAAGCGCCAACTTAAGTCCCAACTCAAGCACCAACTTAAATCCCAACTCAAGCGCCAACTTAAGTCCCAAGTCAAGCGCCAGCTTAAGTCCCAACCAAAGCGCCAACTTAAGTCCCAAGTCAAGCGCGAACTTAGTTCAAACTTGTCCCAATTTAAGTGCCAACTTCAAGTGCCTCAAGTGGCACTCAGATTGCACCTATGTGGAAGTTTTCTACTTAAGTGCCACTTAAGTTCAAGTTCCACTTAAGTGCCACTGAAGTTCCACTCAAGTTCCACTCAAGTTCCTCTTAAGTGATTCTTAAGTGGCACTTAAGTGGCACTTAAGTTCCACTTAAGTACCACTTAAGTTGCACTTAAGTTCCACTTAAGTACCACTTAAGTTGCACTTAAGTACCACTTAAGTACCACTTAAGTGGAACTTGAACTTAGTGGAACTTAAGTAGAACTCTTCCGGATAGGTGCCATCTGAATGCCACTTTAGGCACTTAAGTTGGCACTTAAATTGGGACAAGTTGGAACTAAGTTGACATTTGAGTTGGGACTTTAGTTGGCGCTTGAGTTGGGACTTAAGTTGGAGCTTGAGTTGAAACTTAAGTTGGCGCTTGAGTTGGAATTTAAGTTGGCACTTGAGTTGGGACTTAAATTGGCGCTTGAGTTGGGACTTAAGTTGGCGCTTGAGTTGGAATTTCAGTTGGCGCTTCAGTTGGGACTTAAGTTGGCGCTTGAGTCGGGACTTATGTTGGCGCTTGAGTTGGGACTTAAGTTGGTGCTTGAGTTGGGAGCTACTTTGGCACTTGAGTTTGGACTTAGGTTGGCACTTGAGTTGGGACGTAGGTTGGAGCTTGAGTTGGGACTTAAGTTGGCGCTTGAGTTGGGACTTAGTTTGGTGCTTGTGTTGGGACTTAAGTTGGTGTTTGAGTTATGACTTAAGTTGGCGCTTGAGTTGGGACTTAAGTTGGCACTTGAATTGAGGCTTGAGTTGGGATCTACTTTGGTGCTTGAGTTGGGACTTAGGTTGTCGCTTGAGTTGGGACTTAAAGTTGGTGCTTGAGTTGGGAAATAGTTTGGCGCTTGAGTTAGGACTTCAGTTGGCGCTTGAGTTGGGACTTAAGTTTTCGCTTGAGTTGGGACTTGAGTTTTCGCTTGAGTTGGGACTTAGGTTGGCGCTTGAGTTGGGACTTAGGTTGGCGCTTGAGTTGGGACTTAGGTTGGCGCTTGAGTTGGGACTTAAGTTGGCGCTTGATTTGGGACTTAAGTTGGCGCTTGAGTTATGACTCAAAGTTCGCGCTTGAGTTAGGACTTAGGTTGGCGCTTGAGTTGGGATTTAAGTTGGTGCTTGAGTTGGGGCTTAAGTTGGTGCTTGAGTTGGGGCTTAAGTTGGCGCTTGAGTTAGGATTTAAGTTGGCGCTTGAGTTGGGACTTAAGTTGGTGCTTCAGTTGGGACTTAAGTTGGTACTTCAGTTGGGACTTAAGTTGGTGCTTGAGTTCGGAGCTACTTTGGCACTTGAGTTGAGACTTAGGTTGGCGCTTGAGTTGGGACTTAGGTTGACGCTTGAGTTGGGACCTAAGTTGGCGCTTGAGTTGGGACTTAGGTTAGTGCTTGTGTTAGGACTTAAGTTGGTGCTTGAGTTGGGACTTAAGTTGGCGCTTGAGTTGGGGCTTAAGTTGGTGCTTGAGTTGGGACCTACTTTGGCGCTTGAGTTGGGACTTAGGTTGGCGCTTGAATTGGGACTTAGGTTGTCGCTTGAGTTGGGACTTAAGTTGGTACTTGAGTTGGGACTTAGGTTGGCTCTTAAGTTAGGACTTAAGTTGGCGCTTGAGTTAGGAATTAAGTTTTCGCTTGAGTTGGGACTTAGGTTAGCGCTCGAGTTCGGACTTAAGTTGGCGCTTAATTTGGGACTTAAGTTGGCGTTTGAGTTAGGACTCAAAGTTCGCGCTTGAGTTGGGACTTAAGTTGGCGCTTGAGATGGGACTTAAGTTGGCGCTTGACTTGGGACTTAAGATCTCGCTTGGGTTGGGGCTTAAGTTTGCAGTTGAATTGAGACTTATGTTGGAACGCTTGAGTTGGGACTTAAGTTCGGGCTTGAGCTTGGACCTACGTTGGCGCTTGAGTTTTTACCCAAGTTGGCACTAAGGTTTCACTTGAGTTGGGATTAATGTTGGTGCTTGAGATGCAGCATAAGTTGGCGCATGAGTTGGGACTTGAGTTGACTCGTGATTTGAGATTTATGTTGGTGCTTCAGTCGTTACTTGCGTTGGCACTTGAGTTGTAACTTACGTTGGCACTTGAGTTAGGACTTTAGTTGGTGCTTGAGTTGGGACTTCAGTTGATGCTTGAGTTGGGACTTCAGTTGGTGCTTGAGTTGGGACTAAAGTTGGTGCTTGGATTGGGACGAGTTTACGCTTGACTTGGGACTTAAGTTGGTGCTTGAGTTGAGACCTTAGTCGGCGCTTAAGTTGGGACTTAAGTTAGCGCTTGAGTTAGGACTTGATCTCGTACTTGTGTTAGGACTTAAGTTGGTACTTGTGTTTGGACCCAAGTGGTACCTGTGTTGGGACGAATTGACACTTGAGTTTGATCATTAGGTGGTACTTGAGCTGGGATTTAAATTGGCGCTTGTGTTGGATTTAAGTTGGCACTTGTTTTAGGACTTAAGTTGGCACTTGTTATAGGACTTAAGTTGGCACTTATTTTGGGACTTAATTTGGCACTTGAGTCGGAGCTTTAGTTAACATTTGAACTGGAACTTACGGCACCACGTGAGTTTGCACTTAAGTTGGGATTTGCGTTTGCACTTAAGTTGGGATTCGCGTTTGCACTTAGGGTAGCATTTGCGTTTCCAGTTAAGTTGACATTTGAGTTTTCTCTTCAGTTTGCATTTGAGTTGGCACTTAAGTTGGCACTTGAATTGGCACACAAGTTTGCACTTATCATTTAAGTTAGCACTTTATTTGGCATTTACGTTGGCAGTTAAGTTTGGATTTAAGTTTGCACTTGAGTTGGGACTTAAGCTGCTGCTTGAAATGGAACTTCAAATGGTGCTTGAGTTGGGACCTATGTTCGCCCCTTAACTGGGACTAAATGTGGCGCTTGAGTTGGTACTTAAGTTTGCGCTTGAGATGAGACTTCTTGCCGCTTGAGTTGGGACTTTAGTTGTCACTTGAGCTGGGATCTAAGTTGGCGCTTGAGTTTGGACCTGAGTTAGTATTTGAGTTGGCACTTATTTTGTCCCTTGAGTTTACGCTTATGATGTCACTTGAATTGGCTATTGTGTTGTCACGAGTTGGCTCGTAAGTTATCTCTTGAGTTGGCACTTACTTTGGCACGAGTTGGAGCTTACACTGGCACTTGAGTTGGAGCTTACCTTGGCACTTAAGTTGGGAACTATGCTGACCTTTGAATTGTAATTAAGCTGGTGCTTGAGTTGAGACTAAGGTTGGCGCTTGAGTTGAGACATGGGTTGGCACTTGAGTTGGGACCTACGTTGGCGCTTGAGTTTTGCCCCAAGTTGGCACTTGAGTTGGCACTTAAGGTTTCACTTGAGTTGGGATTAATGATCGTACTTGAGTTGACACGTTGTCACTTGAGTTGGCACTTAAGTTGATTCATGAGTTGAGACTTAAGTTGGCACTTGAGTTGTAACTTACATTGGCACTTGAGTTGAGACTTAGGTTGGCGCTTGAGTTGGGACTAAGCGCTTGAATTATGACTTGAGTTGGTACTTGTGTTAAGACTTAAGTTGGTACTTGCGTTTGGTACCTGTGTTGGGACATGAGTTGGCACTTGAGTTTGAACTTTAGTTGGAACTTGAGTTGGGATTTAAATTGGCCCCTGTGAAGAGAGGAGGGGGAGGGGTAGAGGGAGGAGAGGAAGGGGGAGTCGTAGGGGAAGGAGAGGAGAGGGTACGAGGACGGGCAAGGAGGGGAGAGAAAGAGGGGGCGAAGGAGAAAATGGAAGGAAGGGAGGAAATGCTGAAAAGAACTGGGAAGGAGAATATGGAAGGAGGTGAAAAGAAAGGAAGGAAAAGGAATGGAAATGGTGAAAAGAATTCGAAGGAAGGGAGGAAATGCTGAAAAGAACTGGGAAGGAGAATATGGAAGGACGTGAAAAGAAAGGAAGGAAAAGGAGTGGAAATGGTGAAAAGAATTAGGAGGAGGAAAAGGGAACTGGATGGGAAAAAGTGAGGAAGGGGAAACAAGGAAAGAAAGAGACGTCGAGGAAAGGAAGGAAGGAATTAAGGAAGAATGGAAGGAAAGGAAAGAAGGAGTTACCCTGAGACGTAAGGTGAAGCAAGGTCGTTCCCACAAAGGTTCAAGACAGGCAGACAAAAGATGAGAGAGAGAGAGAGAGAGAGAGAGAGAGAGAGAGAGAGAGAGAGAGAGAGAGAGAGAGAGAGAGAGAGAGAGAGAGAGAGAGAGAGAGAGAGAGAGAGAGAGAGAGAGAGGGAGGGAGTCTGACTGTAAAATATCCCATTCTTTGAGGAAGGAAAGTCAGAACATCTTCAAAGCAAATATCCTCATCAGCAGTGCTGGGAACGCTACTAATAAAAAGTAGCGGCGCTCCCATTCCCGTTACTAGCCCGAAAAAGTAGTGGCGTTATTGGTTTCGCTACTTGATACGAAATGTAGCGGTGCTCCCGCTCCTGCTACTTTGGATAAGAAAAACGTACACGAAGGAAAGGTTAACAAAAATCTGTGATATAGCAATACACTATATACTGTTTTGATAATATTAGTCAGTCTGAGTGGTTATGTTGTGTACCAGTAATGTCAGTATACACTTATACTGAATAAATAAAATCATACATGTCGGTGTCACTTTAATGAAGCTTAGAGCCGAAGGTACAGGAAAAAAGCTATTTACTGTATAATGTAACAAAATTAATGTTCTTTTACACTGTTACCTAGTATACCTACTGAAAGTAACATACGTAAGTAACAGGCAAAAAAATGTGGCCTACCATTGATACATATTATATAGATTTATTATATTTTCAATGATACTCATTTAAGATATATACGAAAACGAGAGTAAAAATGAACTGGGGCTTTCTGTTAAAGGCTATACAATGGTAATGTTAACAAACTTTTACGAAATAATAACGTAGTGAGTGAGAATTAGTCTGAAAGAGAGAGTGAGGGAGAGAGCGCAAGTTAGAGACGGGAATAGTTAGAGGTGTGTGTGTGTGTGTGTGTGTGTGTGTGTGTGTGTGTGTGTGTGTGTGTGTGTGTGTGTGTGTGTGTGTGTGTGTGTGTGTGTGTGTGTGTGTGTGTGTGTGTGTGTGTGTGTGTGTGTGTGTGTGTGTGTGTGTGTGTGTGTGTGTGTGTGTGTGTGTGTGTGTGTGTGTGTGTGTGTGTGTGTGTGTGTGTGTGTGTGTGTGTGTGTGTGTGTGTGTGTGTGTGTGTGTGTGTGTGTGTGTGTGTGTGTGTGTGTGTGTGTGTGTGTGTGTGTGTGTGTGTGTGTGTGTGTGTGTGTGTGTGTGTGTGTGTGTGTGTGTGTGTGTGTGTGTGTGTGTGTGTGTGTGTGTGTGTGTGTGTGTGTGTGTGTGTGTGTGTGTGTGTGTGTGTGTGTGTGTGTGTGTGTGTGTGTGTGTGTGTGTGTGTGTGTGTGTGTGTGTGTGTGTGTGTGTGTGTGTGTGTGTGTGTGTGTGTGTGTGTGTGTGTGTGTGTGTGTGTGTGTGTGTGTGTGTGTGTGTGTGTGTGTGTGTGTGTGTGTGTGTGTGTGTGTGTGTGTGTGTGTGTGTGTGTGTGTGTGTGTGTGTGTGTGTGTGTGTGTGTGTGTGTGTGTGTGTGTGTGTGTGTGTGTGTGTGTGTGTGTGTGTGTGTGTGTGTGTGTGTGTGTGTGTGTGTGTGTGTGTGTGTGTGTGTGTGTGTGTGTGTGTGTGTGTGTGTGTGTGTGTGTGTGTGTGTGTGTGTGTGTGTGTGTGTGTGTGTGTGTGTGTGTGTGTGTGTGTGTGTGTGTGTGTGTGTGTGTGTGTGTGTGTGTGTGTGTGTGTGTGTGTGTGTGTGTGTGTGTGTGTGTGTGTGTGTGTGTGTGTGTGTGTGTGTGTGTGTGTGTGTGTGTGTGTGTGTGTGTGTGTGTGTGTGTGTGTGTGTGTGTGTGTGTGTGTGTGTGTTAGCATTGCCTACATCTAGCTGACATCCTTAATTGACAGAATTGACGAAAGTAGTATTTTTCGTCATTAATAAATACAACCAAACCGTCGGCATATCTGTATGTACTCACGACTCCGGACTGTATTCGTCGCGTGAGTAGCAAGGAGCACGGTAACGCGTGAGTACAGCCAAAAAGTAGTGGCGCTCTCAGTTCCGCTACTGGCTAAAAAAAAAAGTAATGGCGTTACCACCATCGCTATTAAAATAGTAGCTGCGCTATTCCCAGCATTGCTCAAGTGCCATCTCATGTTTCAACTCAAGCGCCAACCTTAGTCCCAACTCAAGCACCAGCTTAATCACAACTCAGGGGTCAGCATAGGTCCCTACTCAAGTGCCAACGTAAACTCCAACTCAAGTGCCAACGTAAGCTCCAACTTAAGTGCCAACGTAAGCTCCAACTCAAGTGCCAACGTAAGCAACAACTCAAGTGCCAACGTAAGTGCCAACGTAAGCTCCAACTCGTGCCAACGGAATTGCCAACTCAAGAGCTAACTTAAATGCCAACTAAAGCGCCAACTTATGTTGCAACTCAAGCGCAAACATAACTCCCAACTCAAGTGACAACACAAGTGCCAACTCAAGTGACAACATAAGTGTCTACTCAAATGCCACCTCAGGTCCAAACACAAGCGCCAACTTGGATCTCAGCTCAAGTGACAGTGTAAGTCCCAACTCAAGCGCCAAAATGTCTCAGCTCAAGCGCAAACTTAAGTACCAACTCAAGCGCCATCTTTAGTCCCAACTAAGGGCCGTTTTCACAGTCGTCCCCAATGCAGTCTCCAGTGGCCTACTCGCCTCCGAACACACGTTTTCGTTTTCACAGTCGCCCCCAACCAGCCTTCCGAGGCCTCTGTTGGGGACGGCATTCGGGACCGCCCGAACAAATTACTGGAACATTCTTGGGGGACCTGCAGCCTCCCCAACAGACAGTCCCGAAAGTAAAAAAAGTAAAAGAATAATTACATGTAACATATTTTCATTATTATTTCAATATTATATACCCAATGTAATATTTCTGGGGTAAAAAACACACCCGGCATTGAAAAAAAATATGTTTGTGTATATTTATGAGACTTTCTACTATGTATCCGAATACTAGCCTTTCGCAGACGGGTGGAGGCTCCACAATTAACGGACCCGAAAGAAATACGAGAATGGTTGTCTAATGCATATTTTCATGAAAATTCTAATATCTGTTGCCCGACGTAAAAGTTGATATAGCTAACAACCCGTTTAGAAAAGAAAATGTTCATGTATTAATAGTATATCCGTTAATAAACCACACCATCACTCATTGGACGTTATACATGTTACTTCATGGTTATTTTTACTTAAGCCTTTTTTTTACAGTACTTAACATTCATCAGCATTCAGCTTCATTCCGATTTCAAGTAGGAGTGTGGTGAGGTTGCCGTTAGTTAGCTCTTCAATCCGATGACGTTTCCTGTTCGTTATTTTTGCTGCATTCTTGCGAATATCTTCACTCCTGAATATGTTAGTAGGAATTGTGTGAAGTGGATGTTCCAGCCATGTTATTTATTACATTCATTACATTCCAATTTCTAAATATTCTTTACATATGGAAAGTGTTTTCGCCATCCAGAGCTACCAACCCTACCGCATCAACACAGGCAGACGTCCCCACGTTAGTAAGCTCCCGAAAGCCATTCGGAGCGACTGTGAAATCCAAAGGTGCTTTTGGTTCGGGCCCGACACACGTTCGGGCCCAGAAGGTTAGGGACGACTGTGAAAATGGCCCTAAAGGGCGACCTTAGGTCCCAACTCAAGTACCAAGTTAAGTTCCAATTCAAACACCAGCTTAAGTCCCAACTCAAGCGCCAACTTAAGTCCAAACTTAACTGCCAACTTAAGTGCCAAATAAAGTGCTAACGTAAATGATAAGTGCAAACGTGAGTGCCAATTCAAGTGCCAACTTAAGTGTCAACTCAAATGCAAACTTAAGAGAAAACTCAAATGCCAACTTACGTGCAAACGCAAATGCCAACTTAAGTGCAAACTCACGTGTTGACGTAAGTGCCAATTCATATGTTAACTAAAGCTCCGACTTAAATACCAAGTTAAGTCCTATAACAAGTGCCAACTTAAGTCCTAAAACAAGTGCCAACTTAAATCCAACACAAGAGCCGATTTAAATCCCAACTCAAGTACCACCAAAAGTTCAAACTCAAGTGTCAACTCAAATCCCAACACAGGTACCATTTGGGTCCAAACACAAGTACCAACTTAAATCCTAACACAAGTACGAGCTCAAGTCCTAACTCAAGCGCTAACTTAAGTCCCAACTCAAGGGCTAACTAAGGTCTCAACTCAAGCGCCAACGTAAGTCCCAACTCAAGCGTCGACTTGTCCCAATCCAAGCACCAACTTAAGTCCCAACTTAAGCTCAAACTGAAGTCCCAACTCAAGCACCAACTGAAGTGCCAACGTAAGTTAAAACTCAAGCACCAACTGTAGTCCCAGTTCAAGTGCCAACGTAAGTTACAACTCAAGTGCCAACGTAAGTTACAACTCAAGCACCAATTTAAGTCCCAGTTCACGAATCAACTCAAGTCCCAACTCAAGCGCCAACTTATGCAGCATCTCAAGCACCAACATTAATCCCAACTCAGGTGAAACCTTAAGTGCCAACTTGGGTCAAAACTCAAGCACCAACTCAGGTCCCAACTCAGGTACCAAACGCAAGTACCAACTTAAGTCTTAACACAAGTACCAACTCAAGTCATAACTCAAGCGGTAACTTAGTCTCGACTCAAGCAACAACTTAAGTATCAACTCAAGCGTCAAATGAATTCCCAACTCAAGTGCCAACATAAGTTACAACTCAAGTGCCAACTTAAGTCCCAACTCATGAATTAACTTAAGTGCCAACTCAAGTGACAACGTGCCAACTCAAGTACGAATATTAATCCCAACTCAAGTGCCAACCCTTGTCTCAACTCAAGCGCTAACCTCAGTCCCAACTCAAGCATCAGCTTAATCACAACTCAAGGGTCAGCATAGGTCCCAACTCAAGTGCCAACGTAAGCTCCAACTCAAGTGCCAACATAAGTGCCAACGTTAGCGCCAACACACGTGCCGACGTAAGTTTCAACGTAAGATCCAACTCAAGTGCCAACGTAAGTGCCAACTCAAGAACTAACTTAAGTGCCAACTAAAGCGCCAACTTATGTTGTAACTTAAGCTCAAACGTAACTCCCAACTCAAGTGACAACATCAGTGCCAACTCAAGTGACAACACAAGTGCCAACTCAAGTGACAAAATAAGTGCCAACTCAAATGCCAACTCTGGTCCAAACTCAAGCGCCAACTTGGGTTCCAACTCAAGCGCCAACTTAATTCCCAACTCAAGCGGCAACCTAAGTCCCAACTCAAGCGCGAACTTAAGTCCCAACTCAAGCGCCAACTTAAGTCCCAACTCAAGCACCAACTTAAGTCACAACTCAAGCGCCAACCTAAGTCCCAATTCAAGCGCCATCTTAGGTCCCATCTGAAGCCTCAACTTAAGTTCCAACTCAAACGCCAACTTAAATCCCAACTCAAGCGCCAACTTAAGTCCCAACTCAAGCTCCAACTTAAGTCCCAACTCAAGCACCAACTTATGTCCCAGCTCAAGTGCCAACCTATGACCGAACTCAAGCGCAAACTTAAAAACCCATCTCAAGTTCCAACTAAAGTCCCAACTCAAGTGCCAACTTAGTTCCCAACTTGTCCCAGTTTAAGTGCCAACTTAAGTGCCTCAAGTGGCACTCAGGTGGCACCTATCCGGAAGAGTTCTACTTAAGTGTCACTTAAGTTCAAGTTCCACTTAAGTGCCACTTGAGTGGAACTTGAGTGGCACTTAAGTGGAACTTGATCTTAAGCAGCAGTTAAGTAGAACACACACACACACACACACACACACACACACACACACACACACACACACACACACACACACACACATTCTCTCTCTCTCTCTCTCTCTCTCTCTCTCACACACACACACACACACACACACACACACACACACACACATACATTCTCTCTCTCTCTCCCCTAACCAACAAAGATTCAAGGGTGAATTTGCATCTGTAATTCCTTAAGCTTTACGAATTATTTTTTTTTATGCATGGAAGAAGGAACCAAAGGCCAGAAGCCCGCACGATTTCTCCCTCCCAGAAATTAAATACATTAATAAGAGGGCTGAATTCAGGATGTGTTCATTTGGAGATGCCTGGATGCACTGCGTTTGAAAGACTGGAGGTCATAGGCAGTAGGAAATACAGAGGAAGACAGTTCCAGAGATGACCTGTTGCATACATGGAGGACTGGGAGTAAATCGTATAGAAAAGAGATGAGAGCAGGGTTGGAGTAATTGTAATTGTAATTTAACTGAAATGTAATTGTTTAGAAATATTGTAATTGTAATCATAATTATAATTAAAAGTAAAATTGAAGTAATGAAATTGTAATTGTAATTGAAAAGTTAATTGTAATTAAATTGGTATTATGAAAGGGAAGGAGAGTGGTAGTGGTAAGTTTATCCCATACCCAGCTGTCATTATGGGATTAAGATGCCACAGGATTAACCCAGCTAAGCCGCGTTTTGACAGTTCTCCTGCCTTTGTCCTCAACACTCGCATGGCACCTGACCCACCTGAGTCGAGGCCACCGAGAAAAGTGGCCTGGGTTGAGCTGGGTTGTGATAATTTTGATGGTCGACACACAGCATTTAACACTGCATCTGCCTGTGAGAAAATTGTCAATCGGTTCAGTATTCAAGGGAAAGTAAAGAAAGTTGTAGCTGATGATGCATATTAATGGTGAAAGTATTTGACATTTCCTTCCCAAGTTTCTACATAGATCAGAAGCAAGAGCAGGCTGGAAATTCGTGTGACCCCAACATCGCTGATGAGGATATTTGCTTTGAAGATGTTCTGACTTTCCTTCCTCAAAGAATGGGAGGTTTTGCCCGGCCTTTAGTTCCTTGTTCCTTGCATTAAAAAAAAAAAAATACTCAGAAACTTCCCTGTCTTCCTTCTCAACGCAGTCCACATCCAAACAGTTTCAGATTTGT